>NW_018744583.1:0-600000 GCF_001683475.1 Chenopodium quinoa | reverse complement strand
GTCGGTCACTCTCCATAGAAGAGGGACGGCTCTTTCCATAACAGACAACCACCCCCTTATACTTAGCTAAAAAAGATTAGGGCCAGGCCGACCATGTGCCTAAACAAGCGGCTGCCCTCTTCTTACTTAGCACCTACGTTCGCCAAAAACTAACCAAGGCCACAGGCCCGATGATCAGCCCAGGCGCCAGGCCGACTGATCCTCCCTTAAAATTAAACTAATTCGACCTGTCCCAACATAATAGCAGGCGTCCGGCGGCATCCCTCCGGATGAAATTCGTCGCAGAGAGCAGCTAGAGTGTGACGGAGACTGAGTAACTTCCATGTTAACTCATAGTCACTCTCTCAAACTTAGTATGAAGCCTAAAAGGTATGAGTCGCCCGCCTGTTTTTAGCAAATAGGGGCTCTCAACCACTACTCCTGCTAGGTGAACAACCTTTGAGTTAATAGCCAAGAAAAACTTGGCGAATCAAGGGGACTATCCGGCCCCCGCCGCCTGGCTTCCCTACTACTCAAACAAAAGAGGCCAACGGCCGAATAATGCTAAATGCTTACCCCTTGTGCAATAGTTGACAGTCCACCTGATCAGGGGCTATCTGCATAGTGGGGCAAAGAATCGCTTAATCTGGCACGTCCGTGCAGAAGAGGGTGCACGACCGTGCCAACCTTTGCACGTTCGTGCAGAAGTGTGGTGAAGGATAATTAGGTCGTTGGACTAACTACCCTCAACCAAACAATATTTATAAACCTACACCTACACTAAACAAGTTTAGTGGTAAGTAGAGGGTCGAACCACGGAGACGACATAAACACTATCAACACCACCACCAATTAAGCTAGGTCAAAGAGATAGGATGGATAGAACAATAAACAAAAATGAGATTTATATTAAGTTAAACTAACACCAAGGGAGAGGGTCAAACATGACAATGATCTTCAATAAAGTTAGGCAATGGAAATGAGTTTACATGCAAACCAAATATCTCATATAAGGCAATACCAACAATACCATCTAACCACCTATCGGGGTCAAAGGCTTTCCCAACTTAACACATGCTCATACTATCGTCATAAGCTGTGAAAGTTAAGGTTTTTGCATAGAATCGATCACCTAATGGATATCCCTAAGTTACACTATCGTCATAACTTAGTTCAATCCACCCAATTACAACACATGATTGGCCATTCACATGGAGTAATTAGTAAAACATGGTTACAAGGTATATTTAATCACATATAACCAACATTTGTCTAGCCTAATACATTCAAGATTCACCACATGCTATCACCAATCCCTTAGTAAAGGGAATTACTCACTAATCATGAACAACTAACACAAAACCCAACAAGAAGAACAAAGAGAAGCAATTAAACTAAACAACTACTCTAATCAAGCAAGAAATTAAGAAAGAACAATAAATGAGATAGAGTTTAGAATGCTCATTGAAGTATTGAAAAGGAATCCAAAACAATGTCACTTTGCATCTTCATCTTCTTCAATCCACCATTGAAGCTCTTCACTTTCTCTCTCTAAAATACCCTAAATTACTCTTAATCTACATTGCAAAGTATAAAAACAAAGATTAAAACTAAATCTAAGCCTAATTTATGTGAAGATTGATGGAGAGATGTTAGGGTTTAACCCCTCAAAGAGGAGAGAGAAAACCCCAAAGAAACCCACCACCAAAACTTCGCCAAAAAGAGGAGAGGAAGAAGCATTTAAAAGACCCGTAGCTGTTCGTGCGCGCCCGCGATAGAGGCCTGCGCGGCCGCGCACTGGGATTGGCCTGACAGCAACATTCATTTTCAAACGGCCATAACTTCTGTTCTAAGTAGCTTCTGGGGGCGTGCAACCTAGCGTTGGAAACCTCTTTAAGTCTAGTTTCTAATGCAACTTGAATCACCTCAATCCAATTTGTAGATCAAAAGTTATGGCTAAAAGAGTGAACAAAGGTTAGTTTTGGAGTTCAGGCCCTTGACCGCCCGCACCTATCTTAGGAGCGCCCGCGCCTATCTTAGGAGCGCCCGCGCCTAAGCCGCGCCCAAATCGCGCCTACATTCTGCCTCCAATATTTTCGACCCCAATGTTAGGCACGCCCGCGCTGGGTTTGGCGCGCCCGCGCCATTCTGAAAGCGCGACCCGCGTTGTCCGCATGGCCTTGCTTGCTTGCTCCTTAACTTCCTTTGTAGCTCTTCAAATGAACTCCAATTCTCCAAGCTCTTCATTCTCTCAAAATCAACTCCAAAAGCCTACAAAACACGAGGAAAAGCACAAAAACATAATAAAGAGAGAAACAGAGCAAAAGGGGTACAAACAAGGGACAAACGTAGAAAAATACGGCGATTAGAGGATCTAAATAGTGGCATAAATGCCACTTATCAAAGTGCTCCAGAAACTCAGAACATTCTGCCAAGGCCTGCATGGACGTGCCAAATTAAGCACGTCCGTGCAGATGTAGCTGCACGTCCGTGCAGATGTAGCTGCACGTCCGTGCCAATATCTGCACGTCCGTGCGGAACTGCTCGATTCTTAGCAGTACGTTCTGCCTCAATTCTGCCCCCTCTGCACGTCCGTGCCAAACTTGGCACGGCCGTGCTTAGCCTTGCACGTCCGTGCCAAATCTGGCACGTCCGTGCAGACCTGCAGTCGAACTCCTTCCTTGTTTTCTCCGTCCTTTTTATTTGGGGGTCATATAAATACCCCTTTAGAGCTCATTTGTACGGGAGAGGCAGTTTTTCAGAGCTTTTCTCTTAGTTTGTAGTCTTAGAACATTAAATTCTCAAATCATTAGTTAGTTCTCAATTATTAGCTTGGAATTATTCAAATTCAATCATTGTAGAAGACAAAATCCACCATTGTTGCTCACCTTGAAGCTTCATAGTAACCATTTCTTACTCATCTTTTCTACTTCTCTTTACTTTGTTGTTAATTATTTGCTAGTTCTTGCATGTTTTGGATTGTTAATTAGCTTAATCCTTAGTTTGAATTTGTTCATGAATTGCTTGAAATCTTTAATTGCTTTAACCCCCATGGATTGTGAGTAGTCTAAATTCTAGGGTTTGGGCAAAACCCTCAATGTAGTCACTAATTACTTGTTGCATGTGCTAATTTGGTTGTTGTGGGATGTTAATTAGTTGAGCTTAAGTGGTTTAATTGCTTAGTTCTTGTATATGGCCATTGCTAGAACTATTTATCCAAGCTTTCTCAACGAAGGATCGAGAGATGAACTTGAGTTAGTTCCCTTATGCTTGATTGACCCGAAATGCCATGAGAATAGGGATTACCGGTCAAGGGAATGTTTATGTCATCGTGATTATGCTTTAACACTTGTTTTATGCTATGTAACCACGAGAGTAGGTCGTATTCATGATTCAAGTAATCCCTCTAGCTTGAGAGAGTAGTTGGGTGCTTTAGATGACTTCCCCTAATTTATCCCATTAATTTACCTTGATTGTTGCATGCTAATTGTGATTTGTGATGAAGTTGAGTGGTATAACCCAAGCCCTAGATTCCTCTTAATATTGTTAACCTCCTCTTAGCTTAGTTGAATTGTGTTAGAAGAAGTTACTAAAAACCAACCCAATTTAGAATTCGTTTAGCTTATTTAAACGGTAGTACTCGGTGGTTGATTCAACGCCTCTCTTGGGTTCGACCCTTTCTTACCCTTACTATTGTTAGTGAGACCAAGATAGGAATTATTATCTTTGGTAGGCTCGACGACGGCCTATCAAGTTTTGGCGCCGTTGATAACTTGTTATTTTGTATGATTTTAAAGTGATTTTGAGCCTTAGAATTGTGGGAAATCAATGCTTAGTTCACTAATTACTCTATTTTTATGCATTTTTTGTGTATCATATGCTTCACGGGTTTGCTAGTGTTTTGGTGCATATTTAGGTATAAATATGGCACTTTGAAGCTTTTGGACAAAGAAGAAAAGAAGTTGGAGACAAGAAGAGGAAATAAGGGAGCTATGGAAGAATGAAAGAAGCAAGGAAAAGTGTACAAGAGTGAAATAAGAGCATTTGGAAGGGTTTTGGAAGGATTTTTTCACTAAGGTCAACTTCAAATGGCTATAACTTTTTTTCTACTCAAGTTTTTGAAGTGATTCAAATTGGAGATTAAATTTCATCTCAAGAGCTATCCAACGAATGCTTACATGCCTTATTCCAATGAGTAATGAAGAAGTTATGACCTTCCGAAATAAAGCTGTTTCGCCAGAAAAAGCTGCACGTCCGTGCCAATTGATGCACGTCCGTGCCAATTCATGCACGTCCGTGTCAATTGATGCACGTCCGTGCAAGGTCAGGCAGTAGCTATTGTTCTCATTTTAACAGGTCTGCACGTCCGTGCAACCTTTGGCACGTCCGTGCCGACCTGTAGACGGGCCGATTCTTGGTTTCTCCGTCCTTTTACTTGGGGGTTATATAATATCCCTTTAGCTTCATTTGTAGGGGGGGGGGATCTTCTTAGTTTATTTTTAGCTTAGGTTAGGGTTTTTAGAGAGAGAAACTCTCATTTTCTAGAGAGAGAAAGTGAGAAAATCTTGTTGAAAGCTTGGAATATGAAGAATTGAAGGAAGGAGACTTGAAGATTTGGATACTCCTTGCAATATCAATGAGAATTTCTTACTCTCTCTCCTATTTTGTTATTCTATTTACTTATTTTTGTATCTTTTCATCCTTAATTACTTGTTTATGTTAGATTAGTGTTTGTTTCATGTTCTTAGTTGTTAATTCCTTTAGTTTTGCAATTTATTATGATTTGTGAGTAGTTCTTTTACTTGGGATTGTTGAAATCATTGATGAATTCACAAATACTTGTTTGTATGTGTTGATTTAGCTAATGTGGGATGTTAATTAGTTGAGCTTAAGTGGTTTCATTGTTAGTTCTTGTAAGTGGCCATTGCTAGAACTATTTATCTAAGCTTTCTCAACGAAGGATCGAGAGATGAACTTGAGTTAGCTCCCTTATGCTTGATTGACCCGAAATGCCATGAGAATAGGAATTTCCGATCAAGGGAATGTTTATGTCATCGTGATTATGCTTTAACACTTGTTTTATGCTTTGTAACCACGAGAGTAGGTTGTATTCATGATTCAAGTAATCCCTCTAGCTTGAGAGAGTAGTTGGGTGCCTTAGATGACTTCCCCTAATTTTATCCCCAAATTGCTATGTCTTGTATGTTAAATTGTAGTTTGTGAACGACTTAATTGGTGGATACCTTCCCGAGATCCTCTTTATTATTGTTTGTAGTTTTTCTTCATAACTCATAACCCAAAAAGACTCGAGTTAGCTTATCACAAATCGATATTTGTTAGTGCTCCCCGTAGTCCTTGTGGGATCGACCCTTACTTACCCTTTCTACCCATTAGAGAGACCAAGTTAGGTTTTTATCTTTGGTAGGCTCGACGACAGCTTATCAAATTTTGGCGCCGTTGCCGGGGACTTCGGTTGACATTGTCTAATTATTGATTAGATGAGTCTAAGTCTTTGTACATATATTTTTTTCCCTTTTCTTTTTCTTTTTTATATTTTATTTTGGGGTTTCTTCCATTGAAATAAATGGCAATTTTTTCCCTTCCCCAATACGAGAATGAAACATTTTGGAGATATTACCATAGGGTTAATGATTATGTTGGTTATAATTATGGTCATAGACTTTTAAAGGTGGATATTTGTGAAGTAATTTTTGAAGGTTTAAATGATGAAATGCGAGTTGTTGTTGAATCTATGTCCGAAGGTCAATTTATGTCTAAAACCATTAATGAGAATTGGAGTATGTTTGAATGGCTAGCTAAAGATACTTATGATTGGGAGATGGCTAATCATGAGATGTATGACCATTTTAATGGTGCGAACTCATTTGAAGAATGTGATGATAATGTTTTGGATTCTAATGTTTCGAGTTTTGGTGATGCAAATTGTCAAAATTCCCCAACTTTTTTCTTGGATTCCAATTTTATGTCATGTACTCCTTATGATGTGGCTAATGTGCATAATGTTGACACCTCTTCTCATTGTGATTTTCGAAATTTCTCCCATCCTCAAGAACCCAAGTCTTCTTTAGAGATCGCTCTAGAATGTTTTTTGGAGGGTTGTGAAGAGATTTCTAAGAATCTAATGGACATAAAGAGCAATTGTACATCCATGAATCATCTTAGTGAAGCTTCCAGGGTTCAAATGAATGAAAATGAAAATTTTGAGAAATCTCTTCTTGAAAAACCTTTGGTTGATGACCCTATTTTTCCAAATATCATCAATTTGTATAATGAGCGTAATGTACCTTTAATTATGAATAATGACAAAGTTGATGATTGTTTGTTGAATTCCACTAATGATATAAGTCTACTAAAGTCCAAATATAATGTTGATGGTATTCTTCAATTTGATTATATTGATGATTATTCAAGAGGTGTTGAGGATAATTATCAATTTGGAAATAGTAGCCTAGATATTCATGATAAATTTTGGGAAAGTAAGGATAAAAGGTATGAAGTGGAGGAAAGTCCCTCTTTTGAGGACCATAGAGTTGAGAGTGAGGTGATTGTTGAGTCTTTACCAATTGACCATTCTTTTTTTGAGCCTCATGTCCCTTTCTCAAAAACTCTTGATATTATTGTCTCATTTCCAAGCCTTTTCCCCACTTCTCTTCCCAAGTTCACTTCACATGAGCCTCTTTGTACTTCATTCTATGATTTACATGATCAATTTCTAACCAACGATACTCAATTGGGTGAATTTGATGTAAATATGGTTTTTGATTTACCAAATGAATCTCCAATAAAGTGTTTTGTTGATAGGTATACTTTTATTTTTCCTTCTTCTTTTCAATCTAGGACCTTTTTTAGATCTTCTCATTTTTATTTTAGGAAACTTTGTAGATTAATGTATATCCTTTTCTTCTTCTCTTTAAATTTTCTTCTTATTTTTATGGTTGCAATTTGTGAAATGTGCTCAAGTGCATATGATAAGCTCCTTAGGAGTTTGTCAAATTACTTACTAGCTAAGGTCTAGCCAAAGACCGAAAAGAAAGGCAATTTTTTATTTATTTATTTATTTATTTTTGAATAACGATGTGCATGGATTTTAATTGTTTGATGATTTGAACTAACGAGCTTTATGAAATGATTCTCAATTAGGTACTCTTTATCACTCCATTCCAAATTACATCATATAGTCTCAAATTCACAAGAATTTTGGAGTTTTTGCTACATTGGAAAGACGCAACATACTCTACAAAGTTTTGAAGAATTTATGAAGAATTTTGCATCAAATTGAGTAATATCTCTTCCTCTCTTCATCCCTTCTCAAGCTATTGATTTTATAATTATTTTTGCCATTCATTGGTTGCTTGTTAAAGAGTTTGGTTTGGGGCTAGATTTTATTGTTGTGGTTTTTTGTTGTAGTTATGGATGTTGGATTAGAGGTACTTGTTGAGATTGATTGTGTTCCCTTCCCTCCCTCCCTCCCCCTTGATTATCTCTTCAAAGCATTGAGGACAACGCTTCGTCTAAGCTTGGGGGGGGGGGGGGTAGCTTCACACTTTCATGAAGGGGGTTGATTGTTAGTTTGATGCTTGAATTCGTTCATAGTTGTACATTTGGATATTCATGGTCTTCTTTATTTTTCTTTAATATAACTTTAAAAAAATAAAAAAAATTGCCAAGGATGAGACTCAAATGACGATTATATGTTTTGCTTGCTTGACTCTTGAGTGATGAGTAAAAGTTTTTTTAGAAGAGTGTGTGCACGAGTTGGGGTCATTTAGAGGTCTATTAATCTTGATTGCATTGGAGTATATGAAATGAAAGCCAATGAATGCTCAATTGCACGCCTAGTATAAGATATTGTCTAATTTGCTCAAGTAGGATATGTTTGAATAAATTTGTGGTCCCTTGTGCCCTTGATGTGTCCCCTTTCCTCCCCGAAATGAAACTCTATTAGGGAATTGGTTCTACTTGTATCATGTGTAATAAGTGGCGTAATAAGCCACACGTTCTCAATAAAGAAAGAGCCGCTCACAGTTAAAAGAGGCGAGGGCATTGAAAATTGAAAAAAAAAGAAGAGCATCAAAAAAGGGGAGAACAAAAACTACCCCAACACTTCTAAAAAAAAAAAAAAAATTCTCTTCTTTAGAGGTCAACTCGTGGATGCCTCCCACACCTTGTTTGCATTGTTGTTTCTTATGAAATTCCCGAGTTAGAGTGTAGTTAAGGGGCCTTGGGTGTGCATTTTGGGAGGTGGACTAGCATTTTGTGATTTTATAACCGAAAGAGGGCTTGTTACAACTTTGGAATATCTAGGTGTGCTCTAATGAACTAGTAAAAGGCCAAAGGAAGTATCCTAGTGCAACCTTGTTTAGTTCTCCTCTCTACCCCCAACTCATGTGTACATTTGTATGATTGGTAATTCTTGAAAGTTGTTCACTTGTCTTGCTTTATCTGTCTAGTTCGGCGGCAATCATTATTATGATTGATTAACCTTGAAAATGTCATACCGCCCAAGGTATCAAAATTTTCTAAGTTAATCAAGTCCATCTCCCATTAGAACTAGACAAGATGCCGACCTAGCAAAGCTTCAAAGGTCTAACTTTCAAAAGGAGCAATCCCTCCTAGAAAGAGAAATTACTCCTTCCGAGGGGCAAATGTTTAGGGTAAAAATTACCCATGACAAATGGACCAATCCGGACCTGCCACGTGTCCACCACGTGGGCCAATCAGCGTCCGCCACTTGTCACCCTAAGAGGTCCAACATGGACTAATCAGGCCACGCCACGTGGCCTCCCATATGCCAAATAGGCAAAATGGCCACCAAGGCCCAAAGTCCGAGAGAAGCCCAATTTTCCCTGGTTAACCTAAACCTAGGATTGGCACGCTTCTCAAGACTATAAATACTTAATTAATCCTCATTAAAGGGGATTCAGCAATTGATGACTCTCACCTAGAGAAGTCTAAACACATTGATCACTCCTCCCCTAGAGGAACCAGATCTCCCACCTTTACTTTCCGCATTTATTACTCCTCAAACAAGTACTAACTTGACCGTTGGAGGCGGAGCTCCAATCACCCGTAGCATCCGTTTGTTTTGCAGGTACAAGCGTCTAGTTCCAGTCTCGGAATTGTAACTCTCCCGCAGGACATCAGAAAACCCCGAAACAGCACTCTTAGTACCCAACACAGCACATGGCCGGTACTTTTAGTGATCTACAATTTGCCTCCTTGGTTGTGCATGAAACGTAAGTATGTAATACTTTCACTGCTAATAATGGGGCCAAGGCAACCTGAAAACGACATAGATGTTTATCTTGTGCCACTTGTTGAAGATTTGAGAAAGATGTAGGATGAAGGGGTTTCCGTTTTTGATGCTCATGAGAATGAGATATTCACATTGCGTGCAGCTTTTATGTGGACCATTAATGATTTTCCTACATATGGAAACTTGTCTGGGTAAAAGAACGAAGGCAAAAAAAGCATGCCCCATTTGTATTGATGACACACTAAGCATACACCTTGATCATTCTCACAAAGAGGTGTACGTGCGGACCCGAAGGTTGCTCAGGCGCGATCACCCGTACCGTAGGCAGAAAAAGGCTTTCGATGGGACAGTGGAAGAGGGGACTGCGCCTAGGCCATTAAGTGGTGATGAGGTTTATGCTCGAGTTAAGGGTATACGAACAATATTTGGGAAAACAGAAAAAGATGCGGACTCAACTGCTCTCTTTAAAAAAGAATCAATCTTTTGGAAGCTTTCGTACTGGAAAGAACATGACGTTAGGCACTGTCTTGATGTGATGCATATAGAGAAGAATGTGTGTGATGCTCTTGTGGGAACGCCGATGATTATTTAAGACAAAACAAAGGATGGAAAGGGTGCACGGTTAGATTTGGAAAATATGGAGATTTTTCCAGAATTGTGGGCTTAGGAAAAGGATAGAAAGGGAAAGGAACAGGAAAAGGAAAATGAAATTGTTTCAAAAAAAGGAAAGGGGAAGTGCAAGGGAAAGGGAAAGGAAAAGGGAAAGGCCACGGATGCATCGAAGAAGAAAGATGAGGGTAAAGGCAAGGATGAAAAGGCTTATTTAGCTCCGGCTTGCTACGCATTGTCAAGGGTAGAAGCTGACAAGTATGAAATCCCATGATTGTCATATTATGATGTAAGTATTCCTACCAATTGCATTTCGTGGTATTTTACCGAAGCACGTGAGGGAAACTATTACAAGACTTTGTTCCTTTTTCAATACAATATGCAGCAAAGTGCTTGATCCTTATATACTTGATGCTTTGCAGGCGGATGTTGTTTTGGGGTTTTCTGATGTCCTGTGTGAGAGTTACAATTCCGAGACTGGAACCGGACGCCTGTACCTGCAAAATAACGGAGACTCCCGAGAGCTCCGCCACCAACGGTCAAGTTAGTACCTGATTAAGGAGTAATTAATACGGAAATTAAAGTAATAAGATCTCTCTAGGTGAGAGTGTTTAATGTTGGTAATCTGCTTTGTTAGCGAGATTAGCCGGTTATTATTGTTCCGTAATGTTTCTGTTCTGTTCTTCAGGTGAGATTAATTGCTTGATCAATTGCTCTCTCAATTGCTTGATGTTCTCTTGATTTCTTGATCCCCGGATTAATGAGGATTAATTAAGTATTTATAGTCTTGAGAAGCGTGCCACTCTCTAGGTTTAGGGTAAACCTAGGGCTGACCGGGCCTCTAGACAGGATTGGGCCTTGTTGGCCGGTTATCCCATTTGGCATGGGTGGACACGTGGCGTGCCTCGATTGGTCCGTAGAGGACGTATCTGTGATTGACACGTGGCAGGCTCCTATTGGCCTACGTGAAGGACACGTGGCGGAACCTGGTTGGTCCACTTGTCAGACGGTGATTGGTGGATAAAAATCCCCTAATCATTTGCCCCTCACAGGTGGCACGTGACTGGTCACGTGTCGCCTGTGACAGGTGTCGCACGGTGACAGGCGACGGCCTGCTACAGGTGTCACCTTGCAAACGGCCTAGAGATTTTCCCGCCCAAATTTTGAATTTGGAAGCGACCCTTCGCCTTCTCACTTTGCCTATATAAGGAAGTGCTGACTTCGGTCATTTTCACATTTGAGAACTTTGCGAGAACATTCGGACCCCTGAACTTGCTCTGACATTTCGGACCTTTTCTGCCTACCGCCTGTTCTGACAAGCCGACTGCACCGGATTTCCAGAACTTCATCAACCGTCACTCGTTCAGGTAACTCAGTTCTCTTACTCTTAATTTTCTTTTTATTTTTTGAAATGGCACCACGGAAGCACACGACACGACCTAAGTTAGTGATCAGCCGGTCACCGGGGACGGCTGAATCTAGGACTAGGAGTACCGCCTGCCCTTTTCTGGACCCATCTTTGCCCTTTATACAAAGTCCGACTGTATCTGTGTCTATGCAGAACGTGATGGCCAGAACAAAAAAGACTGCTATGATATCAAACTCAGACGGCTCCTCCCAAAGGGTGCTCATTAGTGAAACGTCTGACCAGGCGCCAGATGTAGAATTGAAACGAGGCGGCTGCCAAGCCGACAGTTCTGAGAGAGGGGCCAAGGTGGTCCCTTCCCATCTTACCGTTGATAAGTCTAATTTTCCTCCTGCTCCTTCTAAGGGAGAGGAGGCGGGCCCCTCTAGGAGAGGGGAGGAGTCGTCCTCTTCGGACTCGTCAGAGGACGAGTCCGAGTCCAGCTCTTCTGGCCACAGTTCTCCAGGCTCAGAAGAAAGAAACAGCCGCCTACAAGAGGCGAGACTTTCTCATGCAGTTGAGAAGGGGGACAATTGGGCGGAGCCGTCCGCCTCTTACAGAGAGGAAAACGCCCCCTACTACTGCATGGTACCCCGGGGCCGGATCGCAACCATGCAAGACAAAGTGGAGAGCTTTATTGCTAACCACAGAATGGGCCCGGAATTTTTACTGTTCGTGCCAGATCCAGAAGACACTGTCGTCTGGCCGGCTGGTACCAGCTATGATGACGGCTGCTTTGGCTGCTATGTGGCGGCCATCAAAGCTGGACTGCGCTTCCCATTACATCCGGCTGTTCAGCGGATTTTAGATGGGTATGATTTGGGGTTATGGCAGTTAGCCCCCAACTCTTGGGTAAACGTACTCGGCTATGTGGCCGGGTGCGAAATGTACGGGGTGGAGCCAAGCTTTGAGGCTTTCGCCCACATGAACTATCTCAGCCGGACCCCTAAGTCGGGAGGTACCGGCTGGTATCAATTAACAAGGCATAGGGGTTACCTCATGACGAGAGGTAAGGCGAACAAATGGAAGGATTGGCGGAACACCTTCCTTATCATTGAGGGTTCAGACACGGAGCTGAACCAACGTTTTAACAAGTGGAATAGGGATCCGCCTCTTCTCGCAGGCGGCCGCAGCATGCCGCCTGTTCCCCCAAAGGCTAAAAGAGAGATCCTAGACAAAGGACTCTTCAAAGTAGAGACTAGGGTGAACTCTACTTCAGGGGTACGAGAGCAAGTACCCCTAAACTGCGTCCCGAGCTTCAAGTGGCTCTATGACGAGTACTTTTTGGCCGCCTGTGGCCTCAGCAGTCGGTGCTCTAGAGGTAGCCGGCCTGACAAATACTCTGTTTTTTTCACGCCTTGTTTACTTGGGATCTTTACTAACTTTGCTGTTTATTTTTTGCAGCTGACGCCATGAGTAAAATAACAGCATCCAAGACTGCGGCGGCCATGTTGCGGGCCTCTCTCATGCAACAGTCTTGTGCCGACTCCCCCAACAAGGGGGCACCCTTGGTAGGCTTCGAAAACTCTTCCTCTTTTAGGAGTTGTCTTATGCATATACTAACTCTTTTTGTTTTCAGTCTGGCACTCCAAGAGCTTCTTCCTCGCAACAGCCGGACCCCAAGGCCCGGAGGACGACTGTTGCAAGCTCTCCTGGGTCTTCCAGGAAAACAGTGGCGGCTGAGAAGCAGCCGGCCACTTCTTCTAAAACCCCGGCGGGGCCGCCTAGAAGTATGGACAATCACTTGTAAAAACTTTCACACTTGCTTTCTTCTTGACTAGGTCTAACTTGCTTTTTTTTACGCTTGATGCAGCCGGCCCTCAGGGGCTTGACTTGGTTGAGGTAGCCAAGTCCATGATCAAAGTAGTTCCTCCATCTGAAAGGGAGGCGGTCAGGGGTGCCGACACCCTTGACCTTGATGGGATTGCAGGGGTCCTTGCTGAGGTATACTTAGCATATTTTTGAGTATTTGAGTTCCAGGACTCCTGTTATCTTTTTTGTTTGGAAACTGACGCCTGTTTTTTTTGTACTTAGGCCCTGCTCCGAGTTAACAGCCTTCGCAAGCCGATTGATCGGAAAAACAAAGAGGTAAAGGCCGCAAAAGCTATGGCCGCCTCCAACTGTGATAAGGCAATGTTTCAAATTGCCCAAAATGAAGTACTGACCATTGATATTCTTTATTATCAGGCGCAGGCTACCGCCGTTGTTCGGGCTCAGTTAGAGGCGGCCCAGAAGAAGAATGACGAGCTGGAGGCGACCGTCACAAATCTTAAGGCCGAGCTGAAACCTCTTCGCCAAAAAATGCACTCTTACGAAGCCATGGAGAAATCTTTGGCCAACGTAAAAGAACGCCTGGTGAGCCAAGAGAAGAGTCTTACCCAAGAGCTCTCGGAAAAGGCCGAGCAAGAGAAGAAAGAGCTCGTCCGGGAGATGGTGGAAGACTCCGCTCAAATCCAGCGCATGACCTAGGGCCGCCTGTTCCCCAATGCCGACTTTGCCTCATGGGAAAGAACGTACCGCCAGTGTTCGGAAACATATAATCAAGAGATCCTCGCGGCTCCTGAAGAAGAGGCGTTGGGAGATACGTTGGAGGAGGAGGAAGAGCCGGTTGTGGCGCTTGTGCCACTTGGGGGTAAGGCATCAAAAGAGGGTGCAGCTGAAGCCGAGTCCAGCAAGAAGAGTGCTGACCAGGCGGCAGCTGCTAATACTGAACTGCCCCCTTCTTAAGCTTAAAGTATTTTTTTTTTTTTTTCCATGGCCTGCGTGCCGTTTGCTTTGTATTTACCCGGCCAGGGGGCCGGGGCTTTGAATATTCTGCTGGTCTTTAATGACCGGCTTATTTTTAATCAAATTTTTGTTTTGATTCAAATTTGTCTAAGTATTCCATATCTAATATCCCATTGTTCACTTGACCGACTGTTGTACATGGCCGAACGTTGCAGACAGGTACAAATAGTAAGTACAAATAGTAAGTACGCCGCCTATGCCCCTGGACGACTGGTTGTCTGTTTCCAGGATAGACGATCAGTCGGCCATTTATTCAATCGGTATTCGAACTATTTATTCAATCGGTCTGACCAAGTAAATAGTATTACCTAGTCGCCAAGGAATTAAGTAGGATAACAAGCGGCGGGTACCGGTTGTTTCCCTTTATTGCCAATGTTGGCTTTTAACTCGTAATTTGTTAACCTAGCAAGAGTAGTGGTTGAGAGCCCCTGTTTATTAAAAACAGGCGGACGACTCATACCTTTTAGGGTCCATACTAAGTTTGAGTGACTATTAAGTTAACATAGGAGTTACTTAGTCTTCGTCACAATCTAGATTGAGTAGTATAGGTACCAGGCGGCGTAGGCCGGCTAGACCCCTTGATTCGCCAATGTTTGTTGGCTATTAACTTAATAGGTACCCCCTGCATTTATCCCAAGTAATACAGGCGGTCATCTGACTCAGATGTCAACTGCTACCACTGGTTTGGTTAGTGATAGAGTTATCCTTGTTTCAAAAACGGCTACGTGGTTGCCCTTGGGGACAGTCGTATAGGTGCCGTGTAATTAGTTTATAGAACAATGTTCCACCCAAAAGGGAGCTGCTCTCTGCGACGAATTTCATCCGGAGGAATGCCGTCGGACGCCTGCTATGATGTTGGGACAGGTCGTATTAGTTTTGTAGATTTGATCAGGTGGCTTGGCGCCTGGTCTGATCATTCGGCCGGTGGCCTTGGTAAGTTCTCGGTGAACGTAGGTGCTAAGTAAAAGAAGGGTAGCCGCCTGTTAGACACAGGGTCGGCCAGGCCCTAATCTTTTTAGCTAAGTATTGTGAGTAAAATACTCAATGGAGAGTAGCCGACTGTAAAGGTACAGACGGCATGCCCCTCTGAAGTTAGAGTGAAAAACTCAATGGAGAGTAGCCGACTGTAAAGGTACAGACGGCATGCCCCTCGTAATACAAATTTGAATAGTAAGTGCAAACTTTATTAAGTAGCTCTTTACTTTACATCATTCAGAAGAAATATTTTTTAAGGTTATCTACATTCCAAGTTCGAGGCAACGGTTGTTCGTCTGGTGTTTCCAGACGGTAGGTACCGTCCCTGACTTCCTCATAGATTCGGTAGGGTCCTTCCCAGTTGGGAGTTAGTTTGCCAGACTCATTAGCCCTACCAACTGCTTCCATTTTTCTAAGTACAAAGTCCCCTACTTTGAGTGGACGCCTGTGTACTTTTTTGTTGTATGATCTAGTCATTCTCAGGCGATAGATCTCATGGCGCAAAACAGCATTGCCCCTCTTTTCAGGAAGTGAGTCTAATGCCAGGCGCATGGCTTCCCAGTTTGCCTCTTCGTCATATAGCATTACTCGAAGAGTCGGCTCGTAGTGTTCTATTGGAAGAACAGCTTCCGCACCATAAGTTAGGAGGAATGGAGTTTCTCCAGTCGCCCCTTTTTCAGTCGTCCTAATGGCCCAGAGAACATGTGGTAGTTCATCCGCCCATAGGCCGCCTGCTCGTTCAATCTTTTTCTTGAGACCGTCCGAGATGATTTTATTAAAGGCTTCTACCTGGCCGTTTGCTTGTGGACGGCCGACAGATGCAAAGTAGTGTGCAATTCCTTGGTCTCCCAACCAGCTTTTGAGAACAGGCGTCTCAAATTGGGGACCATTATCAAAAACCATAGACATGGGAACCCCGAACCGAGTGATGACGTTTTTCCAAATGAATGAAATTACATCTTTCGTCTTGATTCCCTTTACAGCCTCCGCCTCTACCCATTTAGTGAAGTAGTCAACGGCAACAAGTATATACCTTCTGCCGCCTGTAGCAGGCATATATGGACCCAGAATGTCCATGCCCCACTTAGCAAACGGTAGTGGGCTGTGAATGGTAGTGAGGTCAGTAGCCGGACGGTGAATTAATTTGCCAAACCTTTGGCACTTGTCACATTTTTTCACCATCTCCATTGCATCTGCTTCCAAAGTAGGCCAAAAGTAGCCCTGCCGCCTTGCCCTTTGAGCAAGCATCCTACCACCTATATGAGAAGCACAGTAACCAGAGTGAAGATCATCTAGTATCTCTCGTCCCTTTTCAGGAGTAACACACTTTAAGAAGGGTTGAAGGTACCCCCTCTTGTGAAGTTCTCCCTGTATCATTTCAAAATAGGAGGCTCGTTTTTTCAGTGCTGCCGCCTGTTGAGGATCATACGGCAGTGTACCATTTGTCAGATATGCCCTGATTGAATCCATCCAGGTTGAGCTTCTGTCTAGGATTCCAATAGGGTTTTCCTCGATGCTTCTCTTCTCCATTACTTCCCAAAAAACAGTTCGAGGAGTATCGGAGGAGGCGGATGATGCTAATTTTGACAGTGCATCTGCCTGGTTGTTTTCTGATCTCGGCACTTGGATCAAATGGAAATCCTCAAGGGAGCCGACTGCTTGTCGGACCGCCTGTAAATACTTGATCATGGCCGGATGGGTTGCTTCGTATTCGCCATTGTACTGACTCACTATCAATTGTGAATCAGAACAGGCGTCTATTTTTCTTGCCCCTGCCGCCTTGCACATGCGGATCCCGGCTAGTAAAGCTTCATATTCTGCCTCATTGTTTGAAGCCTGAAAACTGAAGCGTAGAGCATACTCGAACCTGTCGCCCTCTGGAGATTGACATTCGACGCCTGCTCCACAACCATTTGAAGTAGAGCTTCCGTCCACATATACCTTCCAGACTTGGTCTGGAACTTGAGAGTCAGGAGGACGAGTCATCTCTACAATAAAGTCAGCAAAGGCTTGCCCCTTCACTGCTTTTCTAGGCTCGAAAGTAACTTCGAGGCTCTGTATTTCTATGGCCCATTTGATCATTCGTCCTGACGACTCCATGATGGTAAGGGGCCGCTTGATTGGTTGGTCGGTATACACGACGACTGCATGTGCCAAAAAGTAGGGCTTCAATTTTTTAACAGCCATAAAGAGTGCAAGACCAAATTTCTCCACTAGGGGATACCTCAACTCGGCATTTTTCAGTACGTGACTGACAAAGTAGACCGGGAGCTGACAGCCGTCCCTTTCAGCAAGGAGCACAACGCTTAACGCATGATCAGAGACGGCCAGGTACATGTAGAGATCCTCTTTGGGCAAAGGGCTGACCAGCCTCGGCAAGGAATGCAAGTGGACTTTTAATTTCTGGAAGGCGGCCTCAGCATCCGGCCCCCATTCAAACCTTGCCTTTTTCTTAATTGCCTGGAAAAAGTATAGGCATTTGTCGCCTGATCGGCTTAGGAATCTCCCCAAGGCCGCCAGACAACCTGTTAACTTCTGAACCTCTCGGATGGTACGAGGCGACTGCATGTCAATGACCGCCTGCACCTTCTCAGGGTTCGCCTCTATTCCTCTCTGATTGATAAGGAATCCGAGAAATTTCCCAGACTCAACTCCAAATACACATTTCTTGGGATTGAGCATGACATGGTGCCGCCTGAGTGTGGCGAAAGTTTCTCGGAGGTCCGTCAGATGATCTTTCTGAAGTTTAGTCTTGACAATCATATCATCAATATATGCCTCGACGTTTCTCCCAATCTGATCAAAGAACACTGTGTTTATCATTCGTTGGAAGGTAGCCGGGGCATTCTTAAGACCAAACGGCATGACCGTGTAACAGTATAACCCCTGATCAGTGACGAAGGCCGTCTTCTCCTGATCTTTATTCCATAAGGGAATTTGATGGAAACCAGAATAGGCGTCCATAAAACTCATCAAGGCATGACCCGCTGTTGAGTCGACCAGGTTATCAATTTTAGGCAGAGGGTAACTGTCTTTGGGGCACGCCTTGTTTAAGTCTGTGTAGTCTACACACATTCGCCAGGTGCCATTCGGCTTTTTAACAAGCACCACATTTGCAACCCAGTCTGGGAAGTAACATTGCCGAATGAACCCTGCATCAATTAATTTTTTAACTTCGGCGGCTGCTGCCTGACTTCTTTCTTCGCCATGGTTCCGCTTCTTTTGCCGTACCGGCTTCTTTTTTGGATCCACAGCGAGTTTATGTACTGCCAGATCAGGACTAATGCCTGGCATTTCATGGACTTCAAATGCAAAGATGTCCTTGTATTCTTTCAATAGGTTGTGAAAGTCGTCACCAAGGTTTCTCAGAGCAGTCGTCCCAACTTTGACTGTTCGGTCAGGACGTGAGTCGTCTAAGATCAGGTCCGCATGCTCACCAGCCGGCTGAGGGCGGAACTCATCCAGCCGCTCCTCTGCCAATGATTGCTATTTTCTTGCTTTTCTTGCGGACTCTGTCTGGGACGCCTTTCTCTTTTTGTCGCCTGTTTCTTGAACAGGCGCACTCTCCTTGACATTGTCAAGGTCTGTTTTTTCTCCACTTGACCCAGTGGCCATAACAGTGGGCTTGACATCCGAGAGATAGCACTCTCGGGCCATCCTCTGATCTCCCCTTAGGGAGCCGACTGTTCCATTATCCCTCTCAAACTTAAGCAGCATAAGAGACGGGATTATAACAGCCTTGGAATTATTCAGGGTTGGTCGACCCAGAATCATGTTGTAGGCCGAGAGTTCCTCTACTACTAGGAACCGGACTACCATGTGTCATCCTTCCCCTTTTTCGCCCAGGCGAATGGGTAAATCTACTCGTCCCAATGGGTGGACTCCTCCTCCTCCAAACCCTATTAAAGGGTGGGAGGCCGGATGTATGCAGTCCGTCTGATATTTCAGTTTTGACAGACATTTGCTGCTGATGAGACCTGAGGAGCTCCCGGTATCTATGAGGATTCGGCCAACTCTCTGGTTGGCCACTTTACATTCAATAACGAGAGGGTCGTCATGCGGCCCCCTTACCCCTCCTAGATCCTCTTCAGTGATGACAATCTCAGGAAATGTATATTTGGACCGCCGTTCTTGGTGAACGGAATTTACATCTAACCGCCTTATATTATCTTTGTTGCCCCTAATAGTGGGGCCGCCTCCTGAGAAGCCGCCTGCAATGGTGTAGACGACTGCATCATCTGTATCGGAACTGTCGGCCTGTTGATTCTTTTTGGCCGACTGCTTTTTTGAGGAAGTGTTCCCCGTAGATTTCTTGACATAAGTGTCAAGATCACCTTGCTCAGCCAAGCGGTCTAGGTACCGCATGAGACTGATGCAGTCATTGGTGTGATGACCAACGTCATCATGATAAGCACAGATTTTGTCTTGGTTCCGGTTGTTTGCAGAACCCTTCATGGGGACCGGCTTCTCAATTGAGAACCGTCCCTTTATTTCTTTTAGGATAAACTGGTTATCCTTGTTAAACACATACTTTGGGGAGTATGGTTTGAATTCTTTTTTCTTTTTCTGGGCCGGCTGTCTAGAGGAATCAACCGCGCAGACCTCTTTTCTTTTCTCATCTTTGTTAGACGACTGTTTCTGTCGTCCTTCTCTTTTGTCGAACCTTTTCCCGTCCGACTGTTTTATCGTACACAGATCAGTCGCCTGTATATAGGCTTCTGCTTCAATCAAGGCCTCTTGAAGAGTCGCCACCCTTTTTCGAACTAAATCAAATTTGAAGGTAGACCCGTCTTTGAGACCTCTAAAAAAGTCAGTATAAGCTACCTCATCCGGTAACCCTTGAATCTGTATTCTCATCAGGTTGAACCGCCTGATGTAAGAACGAAGCCCCTCCTTCTCGCCCTGCTGAATTGTTCCCAAATCAAGGGTCGTTTTCTTCGCAGGGATGTTCATGGCGAAGTTGGAGGCAAATAAGTAAGCAAGCGTCCTGAAGCTGTTTACACAACCAGTCGGCAGGTTGCCGAACCATTGCTGTGCGATTCCCTTGAGAGTCGCTGGGAAACACTTGCACCAAGTGGGATCATCCAACCCTTGAAGGTACATCAGGTTGGTGAATGCCATCAGATGGTCTTCTGGGTTAGTAGTGCCGTCATAGGCGCCTACTAGTACATTTTTTACTTTGGCCGGCTGAGCGGCTTCAGTAATTTCCTTGGAGAAGGCCGACGGCTGTTCACCAAGTCTAAGCAACCGTAGCTGCCAGTCCATAGGTTGGACGTTTTTTGCTGCAGGTCCACCAAATGGAGGTGGCTGCATAAAATACTGTTGTTGCGGCACAAATGGTAAGTTTGGTACCGCCTGGGCACTATGAAAGCCGGACTGACGGGAGGTGCCGCCCGACTGACTCTCATGGTACGACTGAGTATGCCTCATCGAGGCATTTCGCAAACTGTCTTGAAAATTTGAAGTAGAAGCCGACTCTGACAATCGGTCACTCTTCTTCTGCTCTAGCAGTAGCCGAGCATCTGTGAACGTTTGCTTTGACCCGTCCGCCTGAATATGACGAACCGGTTTCCTATTTCCCGTAGGATAACGGAATTTTGTGAAATCAAGAGCAGGTGGCTCCCGCTTCTTGGATTTAGGGTGAGGAGTCGCCTCTCGCCCTTGAACTGGCTTCCTCTTCAGTGAAGTGGAAGGTTTTTTGGCCGACTGCTCTTTGACTGAAGCAGGCGGCTTTTTGTTGATCAACTCTTGAATCTCTCCCTTGAAGTCCCTCATGAAGGTCATGAGTTCGTTCCTTGTGATGGGAGCAGACCCATCAGTCGGCTGTTGCCGAGCAGGCGGTGCGCCTGCTGGCTCGCTTCCTGTTTGAAGATGCTCCCGTTCCCTCCTTTCGGTATGACGGGTACGTCGGGCCCTTAGGGTCCCGTCTGGAGCTGTATGAGTTTCCACTTCAAATTCACTTTCGGTATCATGGTCCGACTGAACTTGAGGGTCGTTTAGGGGACGCCTCTCTTCAGGAGTCGGTACAGACTTGGATGCCATCTCTGAAGTACTCTCCCCACAGACGGCGCCAAATATTTCGGGGTTTTCTGATGTCCTGCGGGAGAGTTACAATTCCGAGACTGGAACCGGACGCCTGTACCTGCAAAATAACGGAGACTCCTGAGAGCTCCGCCTCCAACGGTCAAGTTAGTACCTGATTAAGGAGTAATTAATACGGAAATTAAAGTAACAAGACCTCTCTAGGTGAGAGTGTTTAATGTTGGTAATCTGCTTTGTTAGCGAGATTAGCCGGTTATTAGTGTTCCGTAATGTTTCTGTTCTTCTCTGTTCTTCAGGTGAGATTAATTGCTTGATCAATTGCCTCTCAATTGCTTGATTGCCTGATGTTTTCTTGACTGCTTAATTAATGAGGATTAATTAAGTATTTATAGTCTTGAGAAGCGTGCCACTCTCTAGGTTTAGGGTAAACCTAGGGCTGACCGGGCCTCTAGACAGGATTGGGCCTTGTTGGCCGATTTTCCCATTTGGCATGGGTGGACACGTGGCGTGCCTCGATTGGTCCGTAGAGGACGTATCTGTGATTGACACGTGGCAGGCTCCTATTGGCCTTCGTGAAGGACACGTGGCGGAACCTGGTTGGTCCACTTGTCAGACGGTGATTGGTGGATAAAAATCCCCTAATCACATAGTACTGTATTAAAAGTGTACACGTTGCAATATTTATAAAACAGAAATAATATATCATTTATATTTTTATATGATATATCTAGAATTTTTATTACTTGGTCTTGTATTTAAGGAAACCAACTTGAAAATGGGAGAGCAAAAGCTATTAGAATAAAAAGTACATATATTTACTTAGCCTTGAATTTCATTATTTTTTTGCAAATTGGGATGTAAGTGCTCCCCATCAAGACCATATGCATCCGCCATTAATTACTAGAGAGAATGATTAAAATTTTTGTGTATGGTAAAAGTGTTAAATTGAGGTAAAATTAATTATTTTTATACTCACTCACAATTTTGTATTAGTCTCATAAAATTCCACGCATCACCAAGTGATGCAAATAAAAAAAGAACAGAAGGAATAATAAGGATAAATATGTAATTTTAGGTTATTTTGCTAGCGTTAGTTGAAGATTCGAAGGCGACAGACGCGAGGTTTAGCTTTCCAGTTCTTAAACCCTATTCCTCCTGTCCACTTTCTATTCAACCATGAAATCAAATTAATAATCTCTCTAAACTTTCATATCCTACTCAAATTTCTCACTTGCATTCTTGCTACAGTCTCCCATTTCCAAAACTCCAATCAATCTCAAAAATGCTAAGAAAACGACTTCAATCACTCTTTTCCACTTCAATCCGCTCTTTCTCCAACCCCAATATCCCCTCTTTTCCTGCTAAATCCGCAATACCCATCTCAAATTTTATCTTGAAAAGCTCAAATTCTTCGAATATTTGCTCAAATGGAGCGTTTTGGGGAAATGGGTTTTCAACTACAAGGACATTTAGTAGTTTATTATTAAGCTTGAATGATCTGAGAGATAACCGCGGTGCAACAAAGCAGAAGAAGAGGAAAGGTCGTGGTATTGGGTCTGGTTTGGGGAAGACTGCTGGGCGTGGTCATAAGGGTCAGAAGGCTCGTGGGACGATGAAGTTTGGGTTCGAAGGTGGTCAAACCCCGTTGCGCCGCCGCCTTCCGAAGCGAGGGTTTAAGAACCCCTTTAGCCTTACTTTTCAGGTGATGTGAGTTTCAATCATTTCTTTAAATTTGTGTTCTAATTGGGTTTATTTGGTTATGCTAGATCTGGGGTTTTGCTTTCTTTTGAGTAATTGTTGAATCTTATTGTATTGCTTTTGTTTGGTTTGATAAATGAGAGGGAATTTTGGAATGTAAGTTAGAGATCAAGCATTTGTGAGGTTTGAATGATATTCGAGTTCAAATGTGATTGCGGCTTATGCTTGTTAAAATGTGTGTGAGCTGATTAGTTGCGATGGCATGGAAGCTATATATGATATGCCCTTGATTGCAGTGGAAAAATATTGAGCCATGTCTATAAAGTGGAATGTGGCTAGGACACCTTGTGTTTGGCCTGTGTGCAACTAATAATGTTAGTGGATTTCTGTTGTGATTCATTAAATTCCAATATTGAGTAGGACTATCCCAGTGCTGAATGTTCATCCAATTAATTTGAATTTTTGTTGCTGTTTTCATGTGAAAGCTATATATTGGCAATTAATAATGTAATATGATTTGTATGGCTGAATTGTCAATTTGTAATTTTTGTAATTTCTTGATACCTGTTAATGTTGAGATTTTCTTGTCGACTTGCTAATGTTTAGGATAGGGATTGGACCTTTAAAAGATAAAGGGAGGGCATTTTAATCAAGACATCAAGTAATGGGTTTTGTTAAGTCTTCGGATATAGAATACAACATTTCAATTAATAGTAAACAGAGGTTCGATAAATGTTTATATAGTAAAAACTAAGGTGGTGTAAATGCAAAACCAGTAAGAACTATGATTTTCTATGAAAATGGGGTCTTTGTGGGATTTTTTTACTCTACGTCAATTGGCTTTTTGAGAACATTAAAGAGCATTTGAGAGTAATGGGGTCTTTGAGGGATAGTTTTATTATACGTCAATTGGCTTTTGGAGAAAATTGAAGAACATTTGAGAGTACGATCAAAATAAATGACTATCGAGTTTGGTAGTTTTCATCATTGTTCATATTTTTTTACATTAGGAATCTTTTGGAGTACTCTTAAACTTGACACCTAGCCATTTTGAACCAGCAAAATATAGATCAATAGTCTGAAAATAGGGCTAAATATGCTGGTAATGGGCACTGTCACTGTCATTTTCTGTCAGTTAGGTGGTTGTAATGTTGTTATATGTTCTTTTGAATCAATCATGTAACATGATAACATAATTAAGCATTTCCATGTTCATTGATCTTTGATGAAGATTACTATGAAACACTTCTTATGGATTAGAACTAGCAGTTTGCATGGAAATTATGGTTTGTAGGATTATGGATGACATGAATTGATGTTGATTTTGCCCTGTTTTGTGAATGGCACCATCACACCAATGCTGAGTGTGTAGATCTAGAATTGTTCTTGAATATATAGGAAGAAATAGCTTTCAAGCGGGTTTCTTGAAGACTACCTTTCTTACTTATTATAGCTATCACTTTTAAGTATTTAAAGATACATTTTCCTTCAGAAATTATTTACGTTAAACAAACTTTTGAGACAGACATGTCTTAGGCATACCTTTATTTTCTCAAATGGGGATGTGCTTATGAAGATGTTTGCTTGGATGATTAAAAAATAATGAGGAGTTTTGGTTCTAATCATTGCCATATGCGGCTTGCCCCAATCAAAGTATCCATGTTTAGTCACTATCTCCAAATAATACATTTACAAAATGGGACAGTGAACAAGTTGGAAACAAAATCAATGAATGCACTTGTTGAATTTTTTAAAATTATTATTATCTTGTTATAATAACAGTTTATATGCAATTCAAAATTGAAATGGTAATTACATAAATTTATATAAAAAGATAATATTTGTAAGCAAAATGGAAAAAACAGAGGGACAGAGGAGTGGATTGTAGCAGACTAGCAGCTACATCCCTCCCTTTGTATTGTCAATTTTCTGGGCTTTATCAACTGGCCTGTTGCCAATCCAATTACTGGCCACTTGCCAACATAAGATGTGATGAAATTTGATGTCATAGCATCTGTTACTCTAGGGGGTTGATTTTGTGGTTGAGATGAGATGTGTATTGCTTCTAGTTGCTCTCAAAATTGAGATTGGTCAAGCAGAGACCATGTATGAGGAGAATTAAAAAAGAATTTAGAAATATGGAAGGTTGATGGTGGTTGTTGTATAGAGGGTTGGTGGTTGCCTGGTATACTTAGAATCATGTTATGAGAAAATTGAGAACTGGAATTGCTCATTCCCATGAAATGTGCCTCTATAGGTTAGCTGGATACAGCTTGTATAATAATGGACTAAAAATGTTTAAGAACCAGGTTAAATGTCTTGATAAAAATTTGTATATATATGGGTTTGTATATCTTGTGGATATTACTTTTTTGTCTGCTTGAATGTTCTATTATGAATTGCTTAATTTCTATCATATGATACTATGGGCCTTAGAAATCCACATTAACTGTAAATTTTATATGAAGCTGTAGATTTTTAATGTTTACTTTAATTAAAATATTTCTGGTGTCTTTGTGGCAGCCAGTCGGGTTGGGGAAGATTGCTAAGCTTATAAATATGGGAAAAATTGATTCATCTGAGTTGATCACAATGAAAACTCTCAAGGTTCGTACGCTCTATTCCTTTTCCCTACTGTTGATTCTCATTGTCTTTACATTTCAAGCATTTTCTTCCAATAGGAGGCTGGAGCTATAGGGAAGCAGGTAGAGGATGGAGTGAGACTGATGGGACGTGGTTCAGAACAAATAATATGGCCGATCCATCTTGAGGTAAATCATGCTCAAAGCATCTCTTCTATGTTGACAAATAATGCTGTTTCTGCAGTACTCTCTCCTATCTGCCTGGCCTTTCTGCATCATTCTTTGTGTCAGCTATATAGATTTACATGTTTATTAAGTTCATATTGAGAGGATCTTCATTTCTTAGCTAGCATGGTAATCCCTGTGTCTTGTCTTCTTTTTTTTTTTTTTTTTTTTTTTTTTTTTTTTTTTTTTTTTGTTCCACATTGACTCTTACACAAATGACTTGTCTTACGTCGACCATATATAGTATTCTATTATATAAGACCGAATATTATCTAATCTAATAAACTTGTAGCAAGATTATATCGAAGTGTTAAAGCACACCACCTAACTTTCATTCAAGAAAATTTAATAAAAAATAATTTTATTGATATTATTATGATAAATGATGTAGTTATAGCATATCGTAGTACCCATAATCAGCTATAACTTTATTTTATTTTTAACTTCTATATTTTTTTTTTGATGCGATAACTTCTATATCATTTTATCAATATTGAAAACTATGAAAAGTATTTTACAAGATCCATTTATGATATTGTATAAATTATTGTTACTATAGGTATTGTTTACAAAAAATCAATGCAAAACAATTTTAAATTAATAAGATATTAGAGTGTTGTATTTACATGTTATTAATACAACATAGTTGTGATATGTTACTTGGACTCTTCATTTCACCTTAAGTACCCCGGACACTCAGACATGGGTGTGTAATAAAATAGTAACATAATAGAGTTTAGGGTGCTAATAAGTTACTATTATTCTAAATAAACTTAACCAATTATGTAACTCCGTTAAAAAAAAAAATTTACCCACAATTTTTTTAATTCTACCACCTCAATTACAAATCTCTTTTATCTCAATCATATTTTGCTGTTTTTACATCCCTATCAAAATAATCGCAACAATTTTGACTTTTGTACTAAAAAATAAATAGCATTAACCACGTACCCCATAGATTAATGGAATGGTTTCAATTGTGCTTTTGTGAATTCCTATTATAAGTATGTAATTTAGTATAGGGAATTTTTTTTTTATTTTTTTTTTTTATTTTTTTTTTTTTGGCCAAAAGAATTCTAGGTGTTAACTGAGTACAAAATTGATATTACTCCATCCGTTAACGAAAGCTCAGCTCACTCTTCATTTTGAGGGGTTTCATTAAGTTCGATTTACTTGTATATATAAATTCAATTTTGGCAAACCCTTTACTACCCTATGCCTCTTACCCTACACTATTCTTACCTTTCCTCTTATTTTCTCTTACTTTATTTATCTCTTTCTTACACTTCTTCACTGATAAGCACTGCTGTAATAATACGTAAGCTATTCTGTTATTATGTGCCACGTCAGAATTCTATAACAGAATTCTGTTAGAAGATTCCCTGTACTTGTATATATACTTGGGAGTTGTAATAATTATTCAGATTTTGGAGATCAAATCATTAATTGAATTTCTCTCAGTTTTTCCCCAAGTTCTCTCTTCTTTTCTCTGCTTTCTGTTCTAATTGTTCTTCATTTTCAGAACTCGGATTTACTTGAGCTAATAGAATTCAGTTCTTGCAGCTGAATTCATACTTACCTTTGTTCTCACATTCCTGCAGCTTTTACTCTTTCTAGTTTATTCACTTATCTGACATCCACTCGCTTTTGACAAACTTTCCTTGAAACGAGATTCTATATTAATTGAGTCGAACTTTGACCATTTTAATTCAAATACCAAAATAAAAGTCAATGTATTTGGTGGCAGAGGTAGAATATTTAATAATAGCCTTTCGTCTTGCATATTGTAAAAATAAAAAAATATATAAAATATAAAAAATAAAAACTAAACCACCTTTGATGTCAACTGAAAATTACTATGCTAAAGTAACTTTTAGTTTTTATACCATTATGTTTGTTTAGAAAATACCTTAACATTGGATCAATAATGATAGTGATCAGTTTTCAATGTTATTAAGATATAGGCCAATATGAAATACAAATATGATACATTTTTTTATCAATCAATCAAAGCCTTAATCCCACAAGTGGGGTCGGTTATATGAACTAAAAGTGATTATTCCGTGTAGTCATCGACAATAATCTTCCTCCATCCCTTACGATCTAATGCCTCATCATCATGCAAATCCATTTACTTCATATTTTTCTAACTCCTTCCAACCAAGTCATTTTCGGTCTCCCTCTCCCTCATTTAACCCCTCCATGGCCCCATTCTTCCACTCTTCGTACTGGTGCACCCTCGGGTCTCCGTCTTACATGTCCAAACCAACATTGACGATTTTCCCTTAGTTTGTTTGCAATGCCTGCCACTTTCTTCGAATAACCTGATTTCTGATTCTATCTCTTAGAGTGTTCCCGCACATCCACCTTACCATGCGCATTTTTGTAACCTCCATCTTTTTAATGTGCTCCTTCTTAGAAGCCCAACATTCTGTACCATAGAGCAACATTGGTCTTATGCAGTCTTGTAGAACTTTTCCTTGTACTGAAAGGGAATGCTTCGGTCACATAACACTCCCGTGGCCGCTCTCCACTTAAGCCACCTCGACTTAATCATGTGGGCCACGACTTGATCAATGCCATTTTCTGGATGATTGACCCAAGGTATTTAAAACATTCACTCATGGTCAAGTCCTTTCCATCCGTACTCACCACATCATCACTTGTCCCCCACTCAGTACCAAAGCGGCATACCAAATATTCAGTCTTACTCCGACTTAGCTTAAACCCACTAGATTCCAACCTTTGTCTCCATTGCTCCAATTTGGCATTAACCCTATCTTTAGTTTCATCTACCAAAACAACATCATCCGCAAACTGCATACACCATGGAACCTCATCTTGAATTGGTCACCTTTGCAAAAAGAAAAGGGCTTTATGCAAGGGAATAAAAAAAAGAGGATTGTATAATCAATTTTGCAAATTTACTTTGTCGTTTCCAAAGGTCATAATTGTTGATTATGTAACAACTTAGGCATGTCCTGGCTGATAACTAGTTTAAAATTTTATTGTATTTGTCTTAATGTGTATATTCAAGCACTTAAGATGGTTAGATATGCTAATGTTCTAAGTTGTACTTGTACATTGACAAGTATGAAAGCCAATGTAATTATCAGATATTGAGCATTTCCCTTATGGATGTGCAGCAAACTACTAATGCACAATCAAACTAAATCAAGCTTGTTAACACTCTTTAAGATTTCACTCTTAAGTTAATACTTTGGTTGAATCTGCTGCTGCAGGTGTCTAGGGTGACAGTAAGAGCAAAGGCCGCTGTGGAGGCTGCTGGAGGCTCTGTGAGGAAAGTGCATTACAATAAGTTGGGCTTGAAAGCATTGCTTAAGCCTGAGTGGTTTGCCAAGAAAGGAAGGCTGCTCCCAAAAGCAGCTCGGCCTCCACCAAAACTTGCGGATAAAGTTGATAGTATAGGGCGTTTACCTGCCCCAACAAAGCCAATACCTTTTGTTGTCGATGAAAACGTGGCAGCTGCTCCCTCGCCTTGCTGAAGATCAAAGTCACAACCTGTATTTCTTTTGGTTCAGTTGAGAACAAGTTAGCAATTATAAATCGGTCAAAATATGATTCATGGTCCTGTTTTATTCTCTTCTAGCCATTTTTTTAGTTTTTACAGATGGTCTTTTTATGGACCATTAGTACTGTGTTAAATTGGCAGCTGATTTTTCTTTTACAAGTCAGAGTATCCCTTACAGAAGAATAAGTCTATTTGAAGTATACCTAGATAAAGAAGTGGAACGAGTTTATTCATAAATATTGGCATATCAGATACGGAACAATGCGACGGTCAATTTCTATTTGATTATGATTGTCCTTTAGTCGTTTGATCAACAAGTGTGGCATATAACCCATTTTTTAGAATCATGTGAGCTCAACCAAGGAGCACCAACAAAGATGATATATGGTCCTTCGAGCAGAGTAGGAATACCACACACATTAGCTCAAACTCCCCTAAATTAAATGTTGAGTTTAATGTCACAAGACGAGCGCAGATTGTCCTTGTAGCAACTAAATCCCGAGGCTTAATTCATGCCAGCCTTACCCATATGCACAACAAGCATTATGAGAGTGTAAAGTAGATAAAACAACATGCAATGACACCAGCTTGCACCAAGACACATGCATCAGTAAAGGCATCTATGTATAGGGTGGTTACCTTATATGGGAGTATGGGACATGCTGTACTGAGGCACTGGGGAAATTGTCAGCTATAAGGGTTAGGGGTGAAATATGTATTGAATGCTGGTTTGATAATGTACAATTAAATATTCAACTTTGCAAAATATTTCCTAAGGTTTCGTTGTTTCTATATTTATTTTGTAAATATTTTTTGTATTAATGAAGAATTATGTATCTAATACAGAGTAGTGTCGTATGACAATTTGTATAATTGTATGACTATTTGGATTGTATATTTGGATAATTATAGCTTTTCATTAGTAATTGTTAATGTGAATAGTTGTGTTATTTCATTAACTCTTCATTAGTTATAATGAATAGTAGTGTCATTTCATTACTTGCACCTTTTCATCCATGTTTCTTTTTCTATAAATACTTGTTGGTTGTTCTAATTCATGGATACTTGATGATTAATTTTAATTACTCTCTCTATATATACATGCATATAGTTGCGGTTACTCTAATCTAGTTTGTTCGCTGGTTTCTTATAATAACAATACCATTTTATAAGAAACGAAACCCGTTCTATTATAGGAGAGAATTGCTTAATAACCTTGGGTATCATAGACGGGGAAAAATTGTCTAGGACACAACGTGATTTGTTGGGCTCAGGTCATAATAATTTACCTTTTGAATCAATTATAAAGGTATGTGTTATGTTTTATTTATTTTATATATAATAGATATATAATTGTTTGATTTTTAATACTAATTTTCGTATAACTAAGATAACAATCATAAGAAAATTTTAGTAATAACATTGTACTTTGTTCCGTTTTATGTTTGATGCAACTTGTGATTTGCATGTGGTCAATTATAAAGAGTTTTGAAGTGTATGTTTTGTGCGTAAAACTTCATTTTATTACTCTGTTTCGTTTTATTGTTTCATTTTATAATTCTTTTGTGCGTAAAACTTCAACTATTATCTTGGTTAGGTGAAGTTTGTATTTTTTAATTAACTTTGTTATAGTGTGGTGCATGTGATTATCTATTTAATTATATTTTCTATTTTTGTGATAGAAATGGCTATAAACACCAATTTGGTTACTCCTTTGCCTACTGTCAACCATGGGGAAAAGCTAGAAAAATTCAATGGGATTGATTTTAAGAGATGTCAACAAAAAATGTAGTTTTATCTAACTACATTGAACTTGGCAAGGTTCCTCACAGAGGAAGCCCCCCTAAATTGAAGGATGGAGAGGCTGATAAAGACATGGTTTCCGCCATAGATGCTTGGAAGCATTCCGACCTTTTGTGTCGGAATTATGTACTTAATGGTCTTGATAACACACTTTATTATAGTATGTAGTCCGATAAAAACGACAAAAGAATTGTGGGAAAGTCTAGATCATAAGTACAAGATAGAAGATGCTGGTTCAAAGAAATTCATTGTTGGTAAATTTTTGGAGTTCAAGATGGTGGATAGTAAGACTGTAATGAGTCAAGTCCAAGAACTCTAATTAATTGTCCATGAAATACATGCTAAAAGTATGACTTTAAGTGAGTCTTTCCAAGTGGCTTCTTGTATAGAAAAAATTCCACCATCTTGGAAAGATTTTAAAAATTATCTTAAACATAAGAGAAAGGATATGTCACTTGAAGATCTTATTGTTCGGTTAAGAATCGAAGAGGGATAACCGATAAGCCGGTGGCAACACTATCATGTCTTCCAAGGCCAATGTGGTTGAAGGTTCTTCGAAAACCAAGAAAAGGAAGCTTACTGATGATGGCTCCAACCAAAGCCACAAAAAGAAGTTTAAGGGTAAATGTTATGGGTGTGGTAAACTTGGTCACAAGGCCAAAGATTGGAGAAATCCCAATAAGAAAAAGAAGAATGTCCAAGCTAGTTTTGTGGAGGTTGATAAGATCTCTGAAGAACTTGATGATGTACATCTTTCGGTAGTGATATCGGAGTGCAACATGGTAGGTAATCCAAAAGAATAGTGGATTGATACAGGTGCAACCTGTCATGTTTGTGCAAACAAGTCAATGTTCTCATCTTATACCCCTGCATCGGAAGGAGAAAAATTGTACATGGGAAATTCTTCAACTTCTATAGTTGAAGGAGTCGGAAAAATAGCATTAAAAATGACTTCTGGCAAGACGGTGACGCTAAATAATATGCTCCATGTGCCCGACCTTCGTAAGAATTTAATGTCTGGATCATTACTTAGTAGAAATGGTTTTAAATTGGTCTTTGTATATGATAAGTTTGTACTTTCTAAGAATGATATGTATGTAGGCAAAGGCTATCTTAGTGATGGCTTATTTAAATTAAATGTAATGACTATTGTATCAAAGGATGACAATATTAATAAGACTGCTACTTTTGTTTATTTGCTTGAGTCTTCTTATTTATGGCACTCAAGATTAGGCCATGTTAATTATAACTCATTAAAGAAATTAATTAGCATGGATGTATTACCATATTTTGATTGTTCAAAAAGGAAATGTCAAGTATGTATTGAATCTAAATTTACTAGACAACCTTTTCATTCAATTGATGGAAGAAATACCGAACCTTTAGATTTAATACATACTGATTTATGTGACATGAAATCACTGCCATCTAGAGGAGGTAAAAAGTATTTTGTAACCTTCATAGATGATTGCAGTAGATATTGTTATGTTTATCTTTTGAGTAGTAAAGATGAGGCTATTGGTGCCTTCAAAAACTACAAAAATGAAGTTGAAAATCAATTGGGTAAGAAGATTTAAATAATCAGAAGTGATAGGGGTGGTGAGTATGAATTTCCTTTTGAGGAAATTTGTTCAGAATTTGGTATTATACATCAAACCACTGCTCCTTATGCACTACAATCTAATGGAGTTGCGGAAAGAAAAAAATAGGACATTAAAAGAAATGATGAGTGCTATGTCCAATAGTTCTAGTTTACCAAAAAATTTGTGGGGGGAGGCTATTCTAACTGCAAATTATTTACTTAATAGAGCGCCTCATAAAAAGACACAACAAACACCCTATGAATTATGGAAAGGAAAGAAGCCATCCTTGAAATATTTTCGAGTGTGGGGGTGTTTAGCTAAAGTTTCGGTTCCTAAGCCTAAAAAGGTGAAAATAGGACTGAAAACTATAGATTGTGTTATTATTAGATATGCACTAAATAGTAGTGCATATCGGTTTTTGGTATACAAATCAGAAATAGAAGATATACACTCTAATACAATTATTGAGTCAAGGGATGCTGTGTTCTTTGAAGACATCTTTCCGTATAAAACAGAAAAGGGTGACAATAGTGATGAAGATGGGTCAAATAGGAAAAATAAAGACCTCGAGATATTAAGGGTCTCGAAATAAAGGAGCCTAGACGTAGTAAACAACAAAGGACTTCTACATCATTTGGTCCAGATTTTCTATCTTTCATGTTAGAAGATGAGCCTAAAACTTTTAAAGAGGCCATGTCGTCTCTAGAATCCTTTCATTGGAAAGAAGTTGTCAATAGTGAAATTGAATCCATAATGCACAATAATACTTGGGAATTAACAAATTTTCCATCTGGTATTAAGCCCTTGAGTTGTAAATGGATTTTTACGAAAAAGAGAAAAGTTAATGGATCTATTGACAAATACAAGGCAAGATTGGTTGTAAGGGGTAATAACCAACGAGAGGGACTTGATTATTTTGATACCTATTCTCCAGTTACCCGAATAACATCCATTAGAATGTTAATTGCTTTTGCGTCATTAAATGGCCTTGAAATACATTAAATGGATGTCAAAACTGCATTTTTTTGAATGGCGATCTAGAAGAAGAGATTTATATACAACAACTGGAAGGGTTTGTTGTTCCTGGAAAATAAAGTTTGTCGTCTTGTTAAATCTCTATGGTTTAAAACAAGCACCGAAACAATGGCATAAAAAGTTTGATGATGTAATGCTGTCAAATGGGTTTAAAATCAATGAGTGTGATAAATGTGTCTATATTAAGACTACTCATAATGGATATGTTATTGTGTGCTTGTATGTTGATGACATGCTTATAATAGGTAGTGATATTAATCATATTAATGTCACTAAGCGCATGTTAACTAATAGATTTGAAATGAAAGATATGGGTGTTGCAGATGTAATTTTAGGGATTAAAATTCATAGGAAATCTTATGGTTTAGCTCTTTCTCAATCTCATTACATTGAGAAAGTTTTGAGCAAGTTTAAGGGTTTAGGCATAAATCCTATGAGGACACCCGTAGTTATTAATTTACACCTTGCCAAGAACAACGGCCAAAGTGTATCTCAGAAAGAATTTGCTCGTATTTTAGGTAGTTTAATGTATATCATGAACTGTACTAGACCTGACATAGCTTTTGCTGTTAGCAAATTAAGCCGTTTTACGAGTAATCCAAATGGAGATCATTGGAAAGTGCTAAAACGTGTATTGGGTTATCTAAAGCAAACTCAAAATTTTGGTTTGCATTACGAGTAATCCAAATGGAGATCATTAGAAAGTGCTAAAACGTGTATTGGGTTATCTAAAGCAAACTCAAAATTTTGGTTTGCATTACACTAAATATCCTGCTGTACTTGAAGGTTATAGTGATGCAAATTGGACAACTTGCTCCAAGGATACGAAATCTACTTGTGGATATTTATTTACACTAGGTGGAGGGGCAGTGTCTTGGAAGTCATCTAAGAAAACTTGTATTGCTCGATCTACCATGGAGTTTGAATTTATTACTTTAGATAAAGCTGGTGAAGAAGCTGAAGCTGGTGAAGAAGCTGAGTGGCTTCAAAATTTTCTAGAAGATATTCCTAATTGGCCAAAACCTATGCCTGCTATTTGCATACATTGTGATAGTCAAGCAGTTATTGGAAGGGCAAGGAATGTCATGTATAATGGAAAGTCTAGACATATACATCGTAGGCATGATACCATTAGACAACTACTCTCTAGTGGAATTATCACGATGGACTTTGTAAGGTCAAAGGGTAATATTGCCGATCCGTTAACAAAAGGCTTAACTAGAGAGTTAGTGGATAAGTCATCACAGGGAATGGGGTTAAGACCTATCAATTAAGTTATTGTAGCGGCTACCCAACCTAGTTGAATGGAGATCCCAAGATCTAGGTTCGAAGGGACAAGTGGACAACCAAGTTATGGTAACTATAAAAGCACAATAGAGTACAAAACTCTAACCCATTCCTATATGTGACATTGATGCTTATACGAGAAAGGTTAAGTTTAAGCTTAATAATAAGCTTAGATTTTTAATGATTTCTATTGGAAGATATAGAAGTCACCTATGTGAGTGTGAAGACGGGCCGCCTCATTGAGAATTTTGAGGTCGAATTCTCTAGGGGTAGTTGTGTGATATAGAAGTCACCAAAATGGACACGAACATGAGAACAAACTACTTTAGAGAAATAGTTGTGTGATTTCTATTGTCTAAGCTTACATTTCAAAGTTAGCTGTTCAAAGTTGAAAAATACTACATATCGACTGAGTAAGCTCAATAGACTTCACTAGGGGTAGTTCAAAGTCTTTGACTACTAATCCCGATGCACATATTTTTTTTTGTTGAGTAACTGCAATTTGCTTAACATACAATGATGTTTCATAATGAGTCTTTCTCATTAATGTGGGGGATGATTGTTAGATTTCAATTGTTTGTGAATAAGAAATTCTTCATTAATGTGGGGGATTGTTGGATATTTATTTTGTAAATATATTTTGTATTAATGAAGAATTATGTATCTAATACAGAGTAGTGTCGTATGACAATTTGTATGACAATTTGAATTTTATATTTGGATAATTGTAACTTTTCATTAGGAATTGCTAATGTGAATAGTTGTGTTATTTCATTAACTCTTCATTAGTTATAATGAATAGTTTTGTCATTTCATTACTGGCACCTTTTCATCCATGTTTCTTTTTCTATAAATACTTGTTGGTTGTTCTGATTTATGGATACTTGATGATTAATTTTAATTACTCTCTCTAAATATACATGCATATAGTTGCGGTTACTCTAATCTAGTTTGTTCTCTAGTTTCTTATAATTACAATACCATTTTATAAGAAACAAAATCCATTCTATCATGGGAGACAATTGCTTAATAACCTTGGGTATCATAGAGGGAGCAAAATTGTCTTAAGGCCACAACTTGATTTGTTGGGCTCCGGGTCATAATAATTAAGTTTTGAATCAATAATAAAGGTATGTGTTATGTTTTATTTATTTTATATATAATAGATATATAATTGTTTGATTTTTAATACTAATTTTCGTATAACTAAGATAACAGTTTCTGCGGACAAACTTATTCATACGGAACGCATACAAAATATGGAGAGCAAACAGCTAAACACTTGCAAATATATTTTCAGTACATTAGAAATCTGTTGCACTTGAAACAGATAGCCTCTAGAGGCAACTACAGGCATCCCTATACATAATCAATTATTAAGGTATATATGATACACCATCTAACAACCACATCCCAATCTAAAAATCCCAGATAATAAGTGTTTGGGTCCAATTTACTTCAATTGAGCCGGTCACCAAATAACTCAAATAAAATCCCAAAGAAGGTTCAACCCTCCTAAAGCATGCTAAGTCAGTCAAAGGCCCAGTCAACATGGTAAGCCCATTTGGCTTCAAGGCCCATTTAATCTATTTGAGCAAGGTATAAAAGCCTTCACTTCTCTCTCTCTACATTGATTCACATTAAGCCTCAAGCAATTAATTCTCTTGCATAGCTTTCTATCTCTAGAAACACTGTACTGACTTCGGCATCGGAGGGGCCTTCCTCGGCACAACCCCCTAGGCCAGTTTACGTGTGTTTGCTGTGCAAGAAACCCACATCCATGTCATCACTTGGGCGTAGTCTAGTCTTCAGCCCACAAGAAAGGTCCAGACGAAAGACCCATTGTTTTAACACGAAACAATTTGGCACCGTCTGTGGGGAAGACAATAAAAAACAAGTCAAAAATTAATCATCTTAGCAACTTGACTAAGAGCGCGAAGAAAACTAACCCTTCTTCCTCGAAGAAAGGTCCTTCTTCATCTACATCTTTGGAGGCCGCCTCATCTGAGAAAGCCACGCCGGAGAGACCATCTCACAACTCTGGTCAACCGTCAAGCTCTCGTCGGCCGAGCCAGTCAAACACTAAGAGTCCAACTCCTAGCCGTCATTCCCAATCTCATCCAAGGGGGACGCCCCAAATGGGTCCCACTACGGAGGAGATGGCAAGAGCCCTTGCAGTGTTCATGGACTTCATGAAGGCCCAAGCGACCCAGCAACTCCCACCTCCTGTTCCCACGATGCACGCTGACACCAGTGAGCAGCCGAGAATCTAGAGAAGGAGGATCGACCAAGGAGAGGGAGAACGAGTTCCATCCCATAGGGAACTCGGAGAAAATTGGGAGGAGGATACATGGAGAACTGAACGGGAAAGAAAATGAAACCCCCACTTCTTCGAGGAGTCTGAGCCCCGAAGTTTCAAAAGCGGCAACACCGCTTCCACGCGGCAAGAAACTGCTTGCCGAAACGTTCACGATTGTATCGGCTCAAGGGAAGTGAGCATCCACAACTGCCTCACCTACCCTGACGGAACTCAACCCTACGCTTCACGGTCCTAGCCGAGGACAAAAACCACTTCCGCCTCTCACAGGGGAGGAAACGAGGTCCCAACGGCCGAGACCAAAGGGAAGGCCGTGATGGTTCCCTCCAGTTCCCCATTCCAAAAATGGATTCTGGAAGAAAGAGTGCCAACAATGAAAATTCCGGCACACATCACATACGACAGAACTTCGGACCCGAAGGACCATATTGCCTCATACGAGGGGCACATGTATCTGAACCCCAGGTTCGAAGTAACTTGGTGCAAATATTTCCCAACCACCCTGAAAGGTGTCGCGCAAGCATGTATCACTAAGGGGGTGAAGGAAGGCTCGATAACCGGTTGGAAAGACCTCTCCAACAAGTTCAAGATTAAATTTTCCACGGCAAACCGCCGAGAGAGCACAACTGTAGAGCTCATGGGTCTGCAGCAAGGGGAGGACGAAAGCCTCCGAGACTACCTGACCCGCTTTAGCAACGAGTCCTCCAGAACCACAATTCTAGACCAAGGGCTGGCCGTTTTCGGGCTGCTGAACGGGCTGCAAGCTGGAAAATTCCTTAACTTCTTGGTCATGCACACCCCGCAGACCTTAGAGAAAGCCCTCGACGCTTCAGATAAGTACATTCAAGCCGAGGAATGGAACAAGTGTAATACCCCGTATTTTTATACGTATTTTAATTCAAATAAGTATTTCTTAAAGTATTTAAATAATTCGAAATGAATTATTTATGGTGTTTCATTAATTTAAAAAGAATTATTTAATTAAAAGTTTAATTATTTAACAATCTTGAAAATATTTTTATTTCATGATTTGGAAACTTTGGGGCATATTATTTTATAAAAGGAAATTTTAAAGTCAACAAGTTTTTAAGGAAAGTTGAAATACTAGCTTGAATAGGAAAGGGATCATTATGGGTATAAAGGGAATTTAAGTCTAGGAGGGTTTTAGAAAGGGAGTATAAATATCCATTACATGGGCAAATTAAACTTTGCCCAAGGTGGAGAATACCCAAGGTAACACTCTCTTTCTCTCTCCTCTTATTTTCTCTCTTTTTCTCTTATTTTCCCCTTCCCCTTTATTTTATTTTGTTTCATCACCACCCACACACACCACCACCGACCGGCACCACCACAACCACCACCAACCGGTGGCCACCACCACCAGCACTCGCCGGCAGTAGCCCGACGTTGTGGTCGTGCGCCGATGGTCGAACACAAAAAAAAATTCTTTCTTTTTGATTTTTAATTAAATCCACCGTTGATCTAATTATTGTTTTTGGGTTTTGTGATGATTTTTATGATGTTTGATAATAAGTATTTTGTATATAAATTTTCAGATTTGGTTTTGAATTAAAAAGCCTCCAAATTATAAACCCTAGGTTTCTAAGTTTATGTATATTGATAGAAATTGTTTATGGGTGATTTAAATTATTGAAATAAGTGTTCTAAAACACAATTACAGCAATTTTAGATGATTTAATAAAGTTGGAATTTTTATATATAAGCTATAATTATATTCTTGAAAGGATTTTTAATTACCCATTAATTGGGAATAATAGTAAGGTTTTAAATTAAATTTTAGCTTGTTTTAAAGGATTTATGAGTGATTTAAGGAGTGTATATATTGCTGGAAATTTATATTGAATAGGTATTAATGCCTCTTTGTAATTTTGGTTGTAGGAGGTTTCCAAGTGAGTAATTTTATTTAGTCGTGGCAATTTTGAGATAGTATTCAAGGTACGTTCGCGTACTTGGTAATTATTTGAATATGTAGAAGCATGCTAGGCTTTGATAAATTAATTCCAAGTAGTATCATGATAGGTGTTAATTGGAATATGTTGATTGGATTGATGTTGGTAAATGATTTGTGATGCGTGAATTATTTATGATAAATTGGTGGTTGGAATTAATTATGTTGGCATGTTAATTATGAACTACACTTTTATTATTGACATGATAAAGGGCATGTTTAATTAAACTAAATGTTTAATTTGGTTTGGAATATGAAAAGGAAATTTTATTATGGTTCATATAATTTTTTTTGATGCTACAAGCATGAGGAAGGAGCTATTTAAGTGTCTATGTACATGAGGATTAAATTATATTTTGGTGCCTAAGTCCACTTAAGGTGTTCGGTGCCTAAGTCCACTTAAGGTGTTCTAAACACCGAGGGATATGATTTGTGGTGTTTTATACGCTTAAGGTGTTATTTAACACCGAGGTAGTTTAAAAAGGATTCAACATTAAATTTATGTGGTCACTAATTATTCAAGAATTAAATTGGTATGTTTGATTGCTTGAATGAATTATAATGTTTGATTGTGTTATGGTTCGAGAGTCATCGCCAAGTATAATAATATGTAAAGCAACGTAAAGTGAAAGAGATTACACACCAAAACTCTTGGAACGTATATACCTTGAGTATGAACATATGGGGGGAGTTATGCGACTTTAAATTTGACCATAACTTCTACTGGGAGTACAGGACGCTATATATTCCTTTTTATTATGCGTAGGAATTCCGCCACTTACGAGTGGTTCTTTTATACTGGCACAATTAGCTCCCGTGTTAGTACCCCTTTATTGGGGTAGGTTAAGGGGAAACCCGTTCGATGCGTAATCAAATTAAATGGACATTGGTATTTTCTAGTTAAGTGTTGAATGTCTTGTATGCTTGTTTATAGGTGCAACAAGGTAAGTTGTGTGATGATAGGATGAAAGCATGATAGTGTGTTTTATTACGCTTATGTACTTAGCATTGCTGATTGTGTGTTGTATATTTGTTTGGCCTTGTCTTTACCTTGGCCCTACTACGACCCATTTCTAATGGCGAGTAGTGGGGGCAAGTAGAGAGAAGTTTTTTAGGTGATGAAGCATTTTCATGACGGGCATGAGTGAAGAGAGAATCATGCTTAGTTTCCATAGGAATATGATGTGTTTAAATTGCTTTGAATATTATTTATTTTATTATGCTCACGAGACTAACGTAAAGGTTTTTAGTATTGTTTGGTTTTAAGGGCCTACAATGGTTCCAAGTTGTAGGTTGACTTTGTTTGACTTTACTTTCGTTTGGTTTGACTTTTAAGTTAACTTGTTTTGAATGGATTAAAGGAAAGTCTTCCGCTGTGTGTCTTTGATATTTGCCTTAGCCGTTTTCACGGTGGCGGTAATGTCTTAGATTTTCCAATTTCGTATTTTAAAAACGGCAAAACAAGTATTTTAAAGGAAAAGAATTTCTAGGGTGTTACAACAAGACCAAGTCTTAATCTCAAACTGGGACTGGTAAGGCAAAAGGACAACCGTCCGAAGGCTAGAGCCAAAGGAAAGGGAAGGCAAAAGTCTCATAACCCACTTCGACCGTTGAGCCGAAGAAAGAAAAGACCTCATTCGTAGGGAAATACGAATCCTACACTCCTCTTGCTCTTCCACGTGATAAAATCTACAGCATAACGAAGAACGATGAGAAGTGGAAAAAACCGAGGGCGCTACCTTTGTGGCACCAAAATAAAAATAAAGACAAATGGTGTGAGTTCCATGAGTCTCCTGGACATCACAGCGAAGACTGTATCCAGCTAAAGGACCAGATCAAGGATATAGTCCTAAAAGGATACCTACAAAAATATCTAGCGGACCGCCGCGAGGAAAAAAAAGTCGAGCTAGACTGTCGGCAGCATATAGACTTCAACCGAAAGAAAGACAAGTTGCAAGATAAGGAGAATCCTAACATTCTTGTCATATCCGGGGGGACGAGCTCCCGCAACGCTCGCAAATGCCACTTGAGGAGTTTAACCCATCAAGTCAACCATGCCTCCATCCGAGGTCCAAAATCTTCGGTGCCAAATATCACGTTCAAAGCCGAAGACTCACGGGGGGTGGCATACCCCCATGACGACCCCCTGGTGATCATCACGGGGATTGCAAACCACAACGTCTGGCGAACCCTCGTCGACGGTGACAGCGGGGCAAACATCCTATTCCGGGATGCCTATGACCAGCTGAAGCTATAAACTAAGGACCTGAGTCCGGTACAGTAGGGAGTATTTCAAACATCAACTTTGAGCCCCACCGTGATCATGCACTTAAGCATGGTGGCGTCCAAAGGGAAAGATGCGAGAGCAAAAGAGTCGCCAAAAAGTTTTAGGAACTTGTAAACCGTCCACGGGTGTGAAGGTTACACCCCATTCACGATCAAGGAGATCGCTAACTCCATAGTGGTCCGGATCCATGACTGGATATTCGGGGATGATGGTACGAATCCAACCTAAAAGAGATTGAACCCGCCCTAAATCGGCCTCTACTTAATTCTTATGATATTCACGTGCGCTTTTCGATCAACATACATGCAACAAATTAATCCTAAACCTGTTTAATCTACGTTGGTTGATTATTAATGCACCAATAAATCTATTATTGGCAATCACTTGAGTTAAATTCATATTAGCCTAAAACAAATTATTAATTATTGTATTAGGCGTGATTTCAAGTACAAATTCCCTTTAAACCTGCAAAAAAGGCGTGATCAAGCAATAACAATAATAAAAATAATCAAGCAACATATAATTATTGACACAACATTCATCATCATAATAATAAAGTAATATCTCTAAAAAACTATTAGCAAGATCCTAGGTATGATACTAAACGAATTAATAACAAAGATCAAAGCATTAGCCTAAACATGACACTAGAAAGCATGATATTAGGAGTATTAATTAACACCCTAAACAAGATACTAGGAAGCATTATATTAGAAATATATGAACATCCTAACATGATAATAGGAATTAAAATAATATTCTAATCATGATTTCTATATCAAAAGCAAGGAATAAAGATAGATCTATTCACTTTGATGCCCCGTATCTCTTTTTATCAAAACAATACACACGTTAGTAAGTTCAAGAAGGATATAAATCAACAAAGTAAATAAATCAAATAATTGAAATAGAGATTAGGGACAAAACCCTCAGAATTATCAACCTTTCACGTCGAGGGCGAAGGAAACTTCGAGCTTGGCTAGGTGTATTAGAGTCTCGCAAAGGACGTATGGTGTGTGTTTGTGATGTGTTTAGGCTAAGGTTAAGAAAATCAAGGGAGAAAGAGAAAGAATAAGCTTTAGCTTAGAGAGAGAGAAGGATGTTTATTGTTGGTGAAAGAAAACAGAGGAAATATTCCCCTATTTACAGAGAAAAAACGACCGAAAAGATCAGAAAACGATCCAAATTCTATCCGGAATAAAACGGTTTCGTCGCGTGGCGATGGATTCATCGCGTCGCGATATTTTCATCGCTGTGCGATGGATCCATTGCTGCGCGATGCTTTCAGAAGATAAGACTCGTACAGAATCCAACTTCCAATAAGATTGGGTTAGTCGAATATCCGTACTTATCCTTATTTTATCAGAATTAAATCTATTAAAAACACTCGTTTTATTCGAAATAAAATCCTTAATCATTATCTTTTCTAAATAGGATACATAGAATCTAAAACAATTTTCTAGAAGATTCTAGAAGATTAAGATAAATCCTAATGGTTTTAGAAATATAATGGACCCTCTACATGATCATTGGGTCCGCATATAAAGCTCGGTTTGGGCCCAATTTAGTATTTTGGCCATAACTTCCTCGTTATAATTCAGATTAGGGCTTATAATATATCGTTCGAAAGCTCTTTTAAACCCCATCCAACTACAGAATTATTGGACCCAGATTATGGACCAAACTAAACTGGAATGGACGTTTTTCATAAATAGGATACGAAATGAACAATTTTGGAAATACGAAATGAATTAAAACATTTTAGAAAAGAGATTAGAAAAGGAGAAATTCACGGGACTCTTCAACATTTCACCTTACTCGATAATCAAAGTCGTGAAAGATACTCATCACTAGGTTTGGTTTTTGTGGAGATACAAACAGGTGTCTACAGGTACCCTACCCGGTATCTGGATTCATCGATTCTGCAACATATCCAGATGGGAAGATCACCCTTCCCGTCACCATCGGCAGAGACTTAGCAGCTTGGAACGTTATGGCCGATTTTTTGGTCATGGACGTTCCAACTATTTACAATGTGATCATGGGGAGACCCATGATTCACCAAATCCAAGGAGTGGTCTTCACGTATCATCAAATGATGATATATGTGTCAGACGAAGGCCGCTCGGAAAGAATTCAAGGGAGCCAACAAGCTGCCCACGAATGCAACTACCTCAAGCCATCTAAGTCTCGTCGTGAAGACAAGGATGATGAGGAGAATGAAAGAAAGAAGGACCGAAGCACCAAGAAGCAGAAAGGCTTAAGTGCTTCAGCCTAGAGGACCCCCTCCCAAGAAAAAACAAAGGGGAAAGGAAAGGCTAGCTCCTCATCCGAAGCAACAGATTCGGGAGACCAACCAAAGTCTAGGAAGCCCGCTGACATCAATAGCAATCCGGATAATGAAGAATCTGGTTCCAAATCAATGGAGCTAGACCAACAGACTGAATCGATTGAGTTGACCAAAGGAAACCTAGAAAATTGTGTGAGCATCGGGCTCAGACTTGATCCGAATATACGAGTGGAGCTTATCCAACTCCTTCGGGACAACCAAGATGTGTTCTCTTTCTCAGCCGCAGACATGTCTGGGATTGACCCGAACCTCATCTCTCATAAGCTGAACGTCAACCCCACCTATCCACCTGTCAAGCAAAAGAAGCGGAGTTAATCTGCCAGTAAGAACCGCGACATCGCAACCAAAGTAAATTTTTTTTTAAAATGCAGGCTTTGTTGAACCCATATCCGGAATGGCTGGCTAATGTGGTGATGGTTCAGAAGGCTAATGGCACCTGGAGAATGTGCGCTGAATTCATGATCCTAAATAGGGCCTGTCCAAAGAACTTTTATCCCTTGCCGAGGATTGATCAGCTAGTCAACTCGACAAATTGCCATGCTCTACTTAGTTTCATAGACGTATTCTCGGGGTATCATCAGATCTTCATGCACCCCGACAACCGAGAAAAAACGGCATTGGTTACGAATGCCGAGGTGTACAATTATAAAATAATGCCCTTCAGATTGAAAAATGTTGGGGCAACATATCAAAGGCGGGTCGACCAAGTCTTCAACGAGCAGAAAGCCCGCAACATTGAAGTCTATGTTGATGATTCTATCGTCAAAAGCAAAGAGGACAAAGACCATGTTATGGACCTGGCCGAGACATTCGCCACTTTATAGAAACATCAAATGAAGCTAAATCCGAAGAAGTGTGTTTTCGGCATGAATTCAGGCAAGTTTCTGGGCTTCATGGTCAGCAAGAGGAGGATTGATGCCAATCCCGCCAAAGTACAAGCTCTGCTCGATCTTGCCGAACCGAAAACAAAGAGAGATGTACAGCGGCTGACTAGGAGAATGGCAGCCTTGTCCAGATTCATCTCCAGAGCTTCGGACAAGTGCTTACCATTCTTCAAGGCCCTAAAGCTGCCCAAAACGAAGGAACTCATCTAGGAAGACGAGCAAAAAGAGGCCTTCAAGCAGCTCCATGAGCACCTGACTCAACTCCCAACGTTGGCACGACCAGCCGAAGGGGAAACCTTATAATTATACGTGGTAGTGGGCCTTTGAGCAAAGTGGAAAAATTCGGTAGGCTGGCAAAGTGGGCCTTTGAGCTCACCGAATTCAGCATAAGCTATCAGCCGAGGACAGCCATCAAGGCTCAAGCTTTATTAGACTTCCTGGCCGAATGTTCGTATTAGGAAACGTTAGACAATGAGAAAAAGACCTGGACCGTTTTTACAGATGGATCATCCACCATAAATGGTTCGAGGGCAGGGGTAGTACTTACCTTGATGGAAGGAAAATCCTTTGAATATGCACTTAAATTTTCATTTCGTGCTTCGAACAACGCAGAATATGAGTCATAGCAATTGCTTGCCTAGAATTGTGCATATTACTGGAGGCCGAACATGTCTGTTTGAAGACAGACTCTCATCTCGTTGCAAATCAGATCCGAGGAGAGTACGAGGCAAAAGAGCCCTCGATGATTGCTTTCCTCGCAAAAATCAAAACGAGAATTGCGAAGCTGAGAACTTTTGAAGTCGAGCTGATCCCAAGGGGTCAGAACGCGCAAGCCGATGTACATACTCTCCAACCTTGCAAGTTCAACTCTAACCGAGCTAAATCGATCCGTTTATGTGGAGGTGCGGCAAGAAAGAAGTGTTTATGAAGCACCTGAAATCTGTTGCATCACACTTGAGCCTAGCTTGATGGACCCTATCCTAGCTTACAAGCTACGGGGAGAAATCCCAAAGACAGAAACTTAGCCTCCAAGCTGAAGAGAATACTCTCAAGATTCATCATCTTTAGAGGAGAGCTATTGAAAAAATCATTCTCAGCCCCACTGCTGAAGTATGTGGGACCAACAAATGCAGACTATATCCTTCGGGAAATCCACCTCAGAATCTTTGAAAACCACATCGGGGGAAGAACTTTGGACCACAAGGCATTAAGGGCGGGATACTATTGGACCACCATGGTCCTTGACACAAAGGAACGGGTCAGAAAATGCGAAAAATGCCAAAAATTCGCACCAGTTATCCATCAGCCAGCCCGAGATCTCTAGCCGATTCTCAATCCTCTTCCATTTGCTCAATGGGGGATGGATATCTAGGGGCCATTTCTAAATGCTCCGTACCAAAAAAGATGGTTGATAGTCGACATTGACTATTTCAGCAAATGGATCGAGGCCGAGGCAGCCTCGAACATGACTAAGTAAACTGTCAGGATGTTCATCTGGCATAATATTATCACTCGCTTCGGAATCCCGAAGGTTTTTGTCTTTAATCATGGAAGGCAATTTGACTATCTGCCACTAAGGCGATACACTGATCAGTTCGGAATCAAGCCGGCCTATTCTGCTGTCTGCCATTCGCATAGCAACGGTCAAGCCAAAGCAGCAAACAAACAGATCCTCAACGCACTCAAGAAAAGGGTGGAGGACCAAAAGTCCAAGTGGATAGAGGAGCTTCCTGGTACCCTCTGGTCACTTCGGACAATTGAAAAAGAGGCTACGGGACATTCTCTATTTGAGCTGCTTTATGGATCCGAAGCCGTTCTTCTAATGGAAATAGGCACTGAAAGTCTACGAGTGCACCACTTCTCAGCCGAAGAAAATGAACATCTTATGAAAGAGTCTCTCGATTTTCTGGACGAGGTCAGAGATTCGGCTCGAGACAAAATGATTGCATACAACCAAAGAATCAGCAAGTTCTATAATCGAAGGATTTTCTAAAAGACCACTCAAAATTGGGGACTTGGTTCTTCGAAATGCTGCAGCAGTACAGAAAGGCCGCATTCATGGGAAACTCTCAGCCACTTAGGAGGGACCCTACGAAATTTATGACGAACTTTAACCTAGAACCTACCAACTTTGTCAGTTGGATGGAACCAAGCTGAAGAACCAATGGAACGCTAATGTACTGAAAAAATTTCATGTATGATCCCTTCACGGAAGAACAATCTATGTAAGTGCATCTTCTGAAATTAATGAAAGGCCTTTGAGCCACCATTCTTGTTAATTTTGCAAGTTTCTATTTTATGTTTTTTATGTTTTTAAAGGGTTTTTCTTCGGCACTGTCCGAGTATAGCCGAGCAGTGGCATTGTACTTCGGATTGCCTCTAAACCCGCCCAACAAGTAACTATGATTTAACAACCGAAGTATAGCCATATGAAGGCACGGTACTTCGGATAAATCAGTTCCTTGGGCCAAAGGGGCCGTGGACGAATCTGAAGCATAGCCAAACGCCGGCATCGTGTTTCAGAGAAGTTATATTCGAGGCATTGCCAACCTCCGGCATTGTGCTTCAAATAGTCATTCCCCCGAAAAATTTTCATGGATTGAGAGAATACTGCTCTCGGGGCCCAAGGCTTCTGAGCAGCAAACTCATAGATTCCTCAAAAAAAAAAAAAAAAAAGACCAGATTCTTCAAAACTTTTGGTAAGTGGTACAAAGCAGGGCGAAGCAGGATTTTGTTTGCACAAGTAAAACCAAGCAAACACCTTAGAAATCCGAAGAATGATACTTCATATTTCTAGGGGGCAAGAAGCACTCCAGCAGATAGCTCAGGCCTACTCTACTAACAAAATGGGACCAAACAGGTCCAAGCCAAAGCTCAACACTTAGAAAAAAAATTGCTGCAAAACAAACAAAAAGCAAGCTGCAAGACTAAGTAAAGGGGGTAAGGCAGTTGGGAAAGAAAGTAGTGCATTGAAAACAGTAAGTTATGCTCGAGTCACCGAGCTACACCAAACCAAGTTTGAAGAAATAAAAGACAACACATTCTAATCGGCAATCGTCCACAAGACGAATAAAAGCAGCTGCCGAATTAAGTACAACTACTTAAAAGTCAAAAACAAAGTAAAGTTTGTATAAGAGGTAAGCTGAAGCAAAAGATCAAGGCAAAAGCAGAAACGCGGCATATTCTAACTTGAACTCTGAGATGACCCGCATGATTCTTTAGACGGTTGCCCGAGTCCCTATGCTTCGACATCGGATGGATCAAGCTGGAACGCAGCTACATCTGAAGATTCAGCACCAGCTGAGGATGAGGCAGGTTGAGTAAGAGCCTTCTCTCTCCTTCCTTACAGCTTCTTCCTTCTCTCGAGCCTCAGTTTCTGCCTGACGATTCAAGAAGTAAATTTCAGCTTGGCTAGCATTCCTCAGATGAACATCCTGGTCATCCGAGGCCCAAGCCTCCACTTGATCCCAATTATTATTATAATCGGCATGGAAGGCTAGCCGCCGAGCTACGTTGAACCCGTTCTCGTAACCCTCATCATACTCTGCCTAGGTGTAGATCCGCACCTTCAGCAGCTCTTGAGCCTTCTTGAACTCGGCCTGAGTCTTGGAGGATTCTTCATGTTGTGCCTTCAGTTCGTCTTGGAGCCGCTTAATCTCATTCTGCAAATTGGTTTGTTTCTTCAGCGGCTCCTCCTCGGCAGCAAGAGACCTCTGCCAAAAATCCTCGGCCATCATTTGTTTTTCCTCCTGCATCTCTTCCATCCAAGCCTCAAGGCCAGGGATATTTTCAACCTCATACTTCCTCAACAATTCGTACCCCTGATCCATTACAGGAAATACATATTTTTCCAAATTCTTGAGGACTGTCTCTGAATCACCTTGGATGCGGCAACCTCTTCCTCGACAGCTTTGGCCTTTGAGTCCCACAAGGTTGGCCCGAGCCTCAGCATCCTCATACTTGAACCGAAGCTCATCATTCATCCCAACGACAAGGCATGATTCTGCACAGCCTACAAGGGTTGATAATGGAAAAAAAAACTTAAGTATAAACGCTTAAGTGTCAGAAATTTTACCAACATCAACAGCTTCTTGTTCTTCGGCGTTCAAAAGGAAGAACGGGGCCTCGCTTTTCCCACCAAGGTTTCAGCTGCTAGTACTTGGCAGCGCTGACTATTTCAAACCTTTTAGCGTGTTAAAAGATCGGTCGATCCTTCGAATTGGTGATTGGATCCCTCTCTTGAGTGATTGGATCCCTCTCTTGAGTGATTGGATCCCTCTCTTGAGTGATCCCAAGCACCTCGTACTTAATGCCCGAGTTCTCTTTAAACAACACTGAAAAGGAAAAACGACGATTATCCTCGCTAGAGAAAGAAGACAGTGAAAAAAAAGAAGAAAATAAATGAAGTCCTCGGCCCTAGCCGATCTCTTTACCGCCTTGGTACTTTCGGCTGAGGCCGAGGACAACAAGCATCTTCTTGTTGAAGATGTAGTGGCAACAAAGCAGCAAAGTAGTGGGAACAGTCGCGTTTCGGCCCGTGGCTCCAACCACCTTAGACCAGCCGAAGTGGCTCATTTGCTTTCGGTCTACGGGAGTGAATTCATCAGGACCGATGCTAGACATGTTAACATCAGGCTGCCTCAGGTACCTTGGCGCTCCGAAGTAGTTTAAGTGTTCTGGATCCTGGGGCACCCTTACCTAGATCCATTTCCCCCTCTAGTCCTTGTCGGAGGTATCATTTGACCAGACTGTAAGGTAGCCCTTCTCATCTTAAATTTGCCACCAGCCGGGGCCATTATGCTTGTTCACTTGAACATTAGGAACCAGTTTGTGGATACAACGGAAGAAATAAACATTGGGCGTAAATCCGAAAAACAGACACACCCAAAGGTATTTCATCAACCTTCGGATGCTCACCGGCGTCAACTGGCACAACGAGATGTCGTCAACGTGGGTTATAAAGGAATGGAGTGGGAACCGAAGCCCGTACTGCAACTGACAGACATAAACTTCGATATAAACTGGTGGAGGGCGATGAATTCCGATCATCCAAAGTGGGCATTCGGCACCAATATCCATCTTCTTCCATAATTCCATAGCAAATCTCAATTTGTCTGGCAAAATTGTACTCGGCGTCATTCCCAACCCAACAATCATACAGGGGGAAATTCATGATTCCCGCATTCGCAGCCTCATCCAGCTATTCCCTTTCCTCAGGAGCCAACAGCCTAGATGATAAAGCTCCGCTTTGGCCAGAAGTGCTAACTAAACCTGAGGCCCTGGGTGTCAGGCCGCTAATTGGGACGACATTAATGGTAGAGCTGCTAGGAGCGACGGCGGAACCAGTCCTAACCCTAGGATTCTGGTCGCTGAGAGGTGGCATCAACGCCAAAGTATGGTTCCATCGCAGAGTCAACTGCGAAACCTCATCCTCCTCTTCTACACTCAGCTCGGCCTCAACCTTTCTCTTTCCACGGTCGTCGGCCATTATCGGAGGTGGTTGCGTGAATGAACGAAAAAGGGGGGTACTTGAAAAAACAAGAAAAACGAAGGGATTTCGAAGAAAATTACCTTGTCCAGATGCGGAACTCGCCGATCTATAGGTTCGGAGCAACGAATTTCAATTCTCGGCTTCGGATTGCTGAATGCAAGCGAAAAAGGAAAAGAGTTTAAGGGTGGTGATTAGTGAAAAGCGATTGGAAATTAACAAAAGTTGAAATGAGGAGAGAGAGTGGGACGAGTAGTGTATATACCTGCCAACTCAGGAATTCTGGGAATTCGCGCCACTAAAGCCCCCACTAACTCCACTTCAATGCTCTACCTTTCTGTTTGCTTCTCACATTAACCTCCCAGTAAACTCTCCAAATTCCCTATTAACTTCAACAGCCGTTATTACCTCAATAACTCCAAAAATTCAAATGATAATTAAGTCATTTGCTTCTCTCCAATTTGCAAGTCAAAACGCGATTCATCTAATTTCCTAACCGGGTCTGGAGGGCAAGTTGTTTGGGTCCATTTGCTCCAATTGGGCCGGTCACCAAATAACTCATATAAAATCCCAAAGAAGGTTCAACCCTCCTAAAGCATGCTAAGTCAGTCAAAGGCCCAGTCAACATGGCAAGTCATTTGGCTTCAAGGCCCATTTAATCTATTTGAGCAAGGTATAAAAGCTTTCACTTCTCTTTCTCTACATTGATTCACATTAAGCCTCAAACAATTAATTCTCTTGCATAGCTTTCTCTCTCTAGAAACACTGTACTGACTTCGGCATCGAAGGGGTCTTCCTCGGCACAACCCCCGAGGCCAGTTAACGTGTGTTTGTTGTGCAGGATACCCTCATCCCATTCATCACTTGGGCCGAGTCTAGTTTTTAACCCACAAGAAAGGTCCAGACGAAGGACCCATTGTTTTCACCAAAAACAATAAGAAACCAACTAGTTGATATAATTCTCATTGCTGTTAGCAACTTGAATAATACAATGATGTCAAGCTTGACACATTCAATGAAGCCATGACTAAACTATTCAACAGCCTGTGAGATAGATCTATTGAATCAACTCATTGTAAACTTGTCATTCGATCATTTTTATTTATGGATATCATTAATTAGTCTTCCCTGAAATCATAATTCAAGCAAGTTTTTAGAGTTGATAGCATATCAGAAAATGTTACAGTTTCTAATGAAATGCACAAGTCCATACAATCTACACTTTCTTTAACAGTGTTGATTTGCTATAACATCATTTGCAAGCAGAGCTATAGAAAATGATCTGACCCAAAACTGACCTAAACCGGCAATTTCCCAAATGCGAATAGCACCCAAACAATTGGTGGTACTAGACTACTAGTAACCCATACCCAAACCAAATCTGAAATTAATCGAGAACTGGTTAGATTTGTTATTCAAAGACCTAAACTCGAACCTCAACGGACTAGAAATTAACCAGGGAAAAAAAAAAAAAAAAAAAATCTGTTTAACGGACTAGAAACTAACTGACAACAGTTTAACTTGACTTGACAATGAATAAAACCCAAACTAGCACATTACCACAAAAAAGAGCCCAGTCCGATGTGGATTGGAATTTGTTTGGACCGGTCTCCAGTGCATACAAATTCACAGTTCCGTTCTACAATCCCTTTTTGAACAGCTACACCCGTATAATTTAAGTACCAATCTTGAAATCAGCGAATATTAAAGAGCAATTTGTTTCATTACCTATTTGGTGAACTCCAATCTTTCTTATTCAATAAGAAAATTATACTAAGTATGAGAAAAAAGGATCATTTGGGTTTTTGGTACAAAAACTACAAACAGGAACAAATGTCAATATTTCAGTAGTCTAGTAAACAATCAAAATACGATAAAGATGTCAGATATCAGATGTCAGTAGTAATTTTCATGGTACACATCAAAACTAGTACTCATTCCAAAAAAAACAATGTACACAGTACACTACAAAACAGAAGGCTTACAAATTTAGCCTTGCAAGTCTCAACAGGAACTCTCTATACACGAAGCCAAAGCACAATTTTCAGCTCCATACTGAAGATACCCCTCTCAAATCCCGAAGAATGCAATGGTCACAGACTAGTGACATATATGTATATAATTTACAACATCTAAAACACAGCACAATGTTTGATGCCTCACCCACAGTTAAGGAACTACGAGTCACAAGCATCAAAGAAAACCTCAATCTTTCCACAAACGAAAAGAATATCACAAAAAACCCAGCTACAACAAAGCAGGGATAACAATGAACCTGCTACTCACCAAAAACGAAGCCGCCCAAATTAACTTAAACAAACACTAATAACCAGCCAAATAGGCTCTTAGAAAATTGTAGGCATTCAAAATTATATTTGGAAGCAAAATGTTGGTTATAGCCACACTCACCGAACGCACCTCGTACAATATTAATCTTCAACAGAATCACTTGAACTAGAAGCTGGAGGAGCTTGAATTATGAGACTAGCTGGATTTTTCCTCTTCAACTTGCGAAGAAAAGTTTTCAGCAGCATTCTTGTCATGTCCTTGACCACCGACTTCATTTTTGATTGATTGAATGTCAGTGGTTGATGAGTCAACAATGAGCCCTCTTGAATCATCCATATTTGACAAATCAACTTCACGTTCCTGCTGAGAAACTGGGTGATGATCCTGCAAAGCCTGAACCTCAACAACTTCCATCGGTGAATTGATTTCCATTTGATCTTTGAACTGAACAGCAGATGCACAATTGTTGTGTAGAAAAGGAGGCTCTTGAATCTCTTCAAAATCACCATCCATTTGCAATGATTCAGATTCCACAAAGCTGACCTTTTCTAGTTGACCTGACTCATTTTCAGGTGCAATTTTTTCTTCAACAGCAGGTAATTCTTGCAACTCCCCAACATTTCTATTAATCAGTAACAGTCTAGATTCCCCAGAATCAACTGTAAGTATTTGATCAGAAGACTCGGGAACAAAAAAACTGGCTTGTGCAGTAGGAGACTCTGGCACATCTTTAATATCTGTTTCTGTTTGAATTGGCTTGGATTCCATAGGAGCTATTCCTTCAACAACATGCCAATCGCGTAATTCTTCCGCAATATTGTCGCTTTGCAGTGGCTCAGAATTGTCGGAACCAACCACTTCCCTTTCTTCAGGCTGGAGAGCAGATGGAATACTTGCTTCAATAGCAGGAGATTCTTGTACCTCCTGAATGTCTCTATCCAAGTGCAATGGCTCAGATTCCTCGGAACCAACCACTTCCCTTTCTTCAGGATGAAGAGCAGATGGAATTCTTTCTTCAACAGCAGGAAATTCTTGTACCTCATGAATGTCTCTATCCAACTGCAATGGCTCGGACTCCTCAACCACTTCCGTCTCTTCAGGTTGAAGAGCAGATGGAATACTTTCTTCAACAGCAGGAGATTCTTGTACCTCATGAATATCTCTATGCAACTGCAATGGCTCAGATTCCTTATAACCAACCACTTCCCTCTCTTCAGGCTGAAGACCAGATGGAATATTTGCTTCAACAGCAGGAGATTCTTGTACAATATCCCTATCCAACTGCAATGGCTCAGATGAACTAATTTTATCTCTCTGATCGTCAGACTCAGAAGCAGGAGCGATACTTCCTTCATGAGCCAGCAATTCCTCTGTCTCTTCTACCTCTTCATCTATATGCAATGACTCAGATCTTGTGGAATTAAACTTTTCCATTTGATCTTCAGTGTCAAGAGCAGATCCGACACTAACTCCAACAAGAAGTGATTCTTTTAACTCTTTATCTTCTTTCCCCAGTAGCAATGGCTCATGTGTTTTTCTGTCAGTTTGAATTTCAGATTTAACTGCAGGTGCAATACTAGCTCCAAGAACATGCATCTCTGGTGCCTTATCCTCAAACTCATGAACAAGTGAATCACTTTCATCAAGTACTAATGGTTCTTGTATCTCTTTGATGTCTCTATCTATTAATGATGACTCAGATTCCATAGAACCAATACTTTCTGTTTGATCTATAGGCTCAAGATCTGGTGCAGTACTTGCCTCAATAACAGATGAGTCATCTATCTCTTTAATGTCTCTATGTATTTGCAATGGCATGGATTCCAGAGAATCAACTCCTGTTTCACTTACTTTTGGTAAAGCTTCAACATAATCAGATTTATCAATGATTTCTTCTTCAACTTTCTCAACATCTGCAGCAGATTGTTTGATAATCTTAGCATCCACGATTGGCAGTCCTGAAATAGTTTCATTCCAGTGAGGATCCAGATCATGGCCCTCCAGAAAAGCAAGGTCAGATTCAATTCTTTCTGAAACTGATTCCCTGCTATTAAAGGCATTATCAGCAGTGTTTGTTACTACTTCAGAAGTACTTCCCCGTGGTTCTGTATCTCCTAACAATAGATCAGTTTCTGGAAAAAGACCATCCACCTCTCCCATGAATTCAGCCTGGACAGACTCAGCAACCACAGACTTGTGAACTTCGTCACTCGCTTTCGCAAATACAGCATCGGTATCCTCAACAGAGTGAGCTTCCAGGTTTAGCAAATCAGTATTTAAATTAACTGTCTGTGAATCTAAGTTTGATTCCTTAATCCTGGAAGGATTGATTTCTACATGAGTGCTATCTCCAAGCAATGTTTCATGGCCAATTGGCATTTCAGTACTTGTATATACTTCATCAAAAGCTTCTACAGGTAAATTAGAGTCAATTGCTGCATTGAGATCTATCATACTATTCTCCAAGATTGATACAGTGTTTGACACTCCGAAGTCACCAACTGCATCCAGCTCAGAAAGCAACTCATCATCCATCTCATTGACATCGTTTTTCTTTGCATATGTGATATGCTCATCAGCTATTGGTTCTTCATATCCTTCAAAGACCTCATGGTTTTCCTCTACCGTATATGTAAGTCCAGTGCCAGGTAAATCTTGAACATGCTTCTTAAATGATAATTCTGCAACTGTTGTTTCAGAATCCTCAGGCTGGGAAGAAGATACATTGCTTTGACTTGGATCAGAAGATATCTCGTGTTGAGGCTCTTTAACCAAGAGAACATTAGCAGGGTCATCAATTTTGTTTGCCTGATCAACCTCAAGCTTTCTTAGAATGACGGATCGTTCCTGTGTACATATTTAGTAGTATCAGTATTATATAATTTGCAGTCCAGGGCTCCAGACCATTTTGTGTTCACCTCATTCAATTAGACAATCATATGTCAGTGACAGCCAAAAAAATAAGTTCAACTTATACACAGCATAAGATGTGAATATTTCCACAGAAATGATATTGTCATGGGGAATTTGAAGCAATCAGGCCATAGAAACAGGAAAAAATAATGCTTAATGAAAGTCCCACTAATTGTTTTCACATGCATATTTGAAGTTGCTTAAAATTGAAGATGTTTGACTCTATTCAAAATATACACATATCTCATTTCATAGCCTTCGATGGTGAAGTTCTTGTGGGAACTTTTGTCCCACATAGATAGAAATAAGGAAGTAGAATCATTTTATATATCAACTTGTGCTTAGTTGGTTAAATTAAATTGCTCTTAGTTATGTGCATGAGCATACTAGAACTATAAGCTCAAATAAAATTATTAATAATTCAGCCAATAAGATCACAAAATTCTCGGTATAACGTCACTAGAATTTCACTTATCCTATTGGTCATGATTATAACCAGCAAATTAACTCAAGGTACTTGTTTATACTTCTAAATCTATTAGTATGGCCAAAGACCTTGACATACAAAGATAATGTCATTAGAAATTCGAAGGCATATGAATAAGCAACATGATTTACCTGATCAGCGGAATCAGCCCAGGGGTCGCTGATGTCAGAATTATGTGGAAAGAAATGATTTTCATCCAGTGAAAATTCCAGCGTTTCATTCCCATCGTTTTCACGACTTTTCAAACTGGAATAGGACACCTGAAACTGCTGGCTTATATTCACTTCCTCCTGATTTTCATCCTTTGACTCGACCTGTGAAGAAGACAATGTGGAGTGGACAGGCGAATAATTGTCTGCCAATGTAGTAACTTCTTTTTTCTCTTGAGCTAAGATAGAATCTTCTGCAAACTTGTGTCTATCAGCAGAAGGCATATCATCTAGCTTGTTTTCAATATGTATTTCAGAACCATCTTTCTGTGCAAAAAAATTCTCTACTTCATGAGGAGCAACTTCATCACCTGATATTTTGTCCTTCGCCAAATGAACCTCACCTTCTGCCACTACAGATGTTAGTGAATTACTGGGGAGTTGATTAAACTCTGAGAAGTCAGTGCCGTAAACTCCACTTTGTTCACCAATATCGTTCATTGTCAAGTCATCTCCATCTGCATCTTTTTTAGTTTGCTGGGAAATGAACTCTACATCTTGATTGTGAACGTTTGTTTCATCAACCACAAATAAATCACTTGATAAATGGTATAAATCAATCCCTGATGTCTCTCTCTGCATATCCGAAGAAGAGGAGGACAAGGAATGGTTCTTCTTGAGTGGGCTGAAGTCATAAATGGGTTCCCTTGGATGATTATCATCCACCTCAGCTGCATGACTGTATTCTGATGTCTCTAGTGACAACCCAGATGTTACACCTGACGATGAGGGCTCTAGTGAACACTTCTCTGAAATGTGAACATTAAAAAGATTGTTGAGTTGGCGTTTCTCCTTGTTTGCCAAACCTCTGTCAACATCTTCCATCGTCCCGTCATTAAAAACTTTTGATACAGATAATGGGCGAGAGGTAATATTGTGATTCACTTCGATTAATTCTGTCACTGGTTGGATGTCACTATGGCTAACTTTGCTATGAGATAGCAACGGATCTACTGCAGGACTAATTTCCCTGTAATCAATTCTATTATCAGCTGATTCGATAGTTTCAGATGTGTAGGAAGCTGCAGCAGAAGAAGACTTTGCCCTACCCAACTCAACTTCAAGCACACTGAGAACAAAATCTTTCCGATCTATTTCATCATCTGACAATGAATCCAAATCTTCAGAAGATTGGCTTCCATGCTCCAAAAGGGCAGAAGCATGATCAATCTCAAAACGGGCTTCAACTTCTTGAGCAGAGTTGTATTCCATTATCTTTTCTTCAAGGTCTGCTCCTGCAGAAGTTGATTCTTTTTCAGCAGCAGTACTTTCTTTGGACTCACTATATTCACTTAGTTGTCTTTGAAGAGAAGGATATCCCATCACATCAGAATCAACAGTAGGAGAAGACCTTTCCCTACCTAGCTCAACTTCAAGCTCACGGGGAACAAAATCTTTCTTCTCCTGTTCTTCACCTAACAATGAATCCAAATCTGCAGAAGACTGACTTCCATGTTCAACAAGGACCGAAGCATAATCAACCTCAGAGCTGGGTTCAACTTCTTGAGCAGAGTCGTGTTCTATTAGCTTCTTTTCTTCCTGGTCTGCTCCTGCAGAAGTTGACTCCGTTTCAGAAACAGAACTTGCCTTGGACTCGCTAAGCTCACTTACCTGTCTTGAAAGAGAAGAATAGCTCATCATATCAGAATCTGTCCTTTCTGGCACAAAATAAGGTCTAAATCTACTAGGTCTTCCTAAATCAAAACCAGTAGATCCCATATTGAATGTCTCGTTTCTTCGAAATAATGCCTCCCTCTGAGTAACTTCAGTAAATTCCTGCTGGAAAGTATCTTTTGATAGATCAGGCTTTTCTTCACTAGAGTCATAAGGAAGATCAAAAGGATTTCGCCTAGACAGCATAATAGATGGTGCAGAGCCAGGAATTGGTGGTAGCCCCAAGTCAGCATAAGAGTTGTCCTGAGGTAGATCAAAAGGATTGTTTCTTCTCGTTGAAATAGGTGCAACTGGAAAAGGTAGATCCATCCCATCCAAGTCAATCAAATTCCTATCTCCTGTTATCTTTCTTGCTCTTCTCCTAGCAATAAGGCTCTCCAGGCGCTGGTTCCTTTCTAATTCAGATGTCCCTAGATCCATAAGATTCTTCTGGTCATCTTCTGTCCACGTGATCGCAGACTTTGCAGAATCTTCTTTACCAACTTGAGTTTCCTCTTCGTTGTCATCATCATTATCACTTTTACCTTCATCAGCTTTGTGATCCTTATGATCACTTTCATCATCAGAATGAATGCTGCTATCTGGCGAAACCACAGACTCATCCATCGTTGCAGCAGAGCTTTGATGGGATAGGTTACTAGCCTGTAAAATTTCATCGTCTAGAAGTGGATCAAGTTCATCAAGCATAGGGATAATGTCCGCCATTGAAGCATCTGGAGAGGAACTCTCTGCTCCATCAGACCCAGAATCAGACTCACCATGTTCATCATGATCAGAACCCATTTGTCTCCATGATCTCATAGATGATTCTAAATAATCTCTCAATTGAGCCTCTGATGATCCTTCTGCTATATTATAACCCTCAAATCTCTTCTCTTGAACTTCTAGAGCAGTGGATAACCGATCATCAAGAGAATCAAACTGTTTCCATGATGCCAGTGAAGGTTCTAATTGATCCCCTAACTGAACATCAACTGATCCTTCTGCAGACTTATAATCCTCAAAATTCTCATGTTGAACTTCCTTAGCTGATAATATACTATCAGCTAGAACTTCATTCAATTGTTTCTGCGATTCCAAGGAAGACACTAAATATTCCCCCATCTGAGCATCAATTGATCCTTCTGCTGAAATATAATCCTCAAAATGCTCACCCTGTACCTTCTCAACTGAAGAAAACCTGGTTTCCAGAATTTCGCCATCACTAAAACCGACTATGATTCCCATCTTGAACATTTGATCACCCAAGTCCACAGCCTGCTCAATCTCAGCATTTCCTTGCTCACTCTTTGGTTCATCAATCCATCCTTTCTCAAAGATGACCTCCGTCGAATTATGATCAGTAGATATTGTACTATAAGCAACATCATCATCATCACGATCTATTTCCAATTTATCTAATCTATCAGTATTATCTAGCAAAGGTTCTTCATCAGTTGTCTTTACAAACTCTCTGCTCAATTCAGTGTACCTACTATCTTTACCAAAACACTCATCTTCCTCAACAACTGTGGTGCTCTCAAACCCACCCGTTTTCGACTGCACAACTTCGTGAGCCGGTTTCTCTTCTTCCTCACACTCAGGGACAACATTTTGTTCACCAAAACTCAAAAGGGTTCCAAGTAAAACAGCAGTACCAACAAGTACAGGAGAAGTAGACACCAATATAGAAAACAAAAATGGGTATGACCTATGCAAATATAACAAGAACAACAATAAACCCACAACAAATGGATGATTACAAACTGATCTATAACACAATTTTATTGTTATGATCACAAATTTCCTGATTTGAATACCAACTTTTAACCCATCATTACCCATCTCAACAAATGTTCAAACAAATCAAGCTCAAATCTGTATAAAACTACAAACCCAGAAAAATTTAAACAAAACCCATTTCGATTTACAGCAATTCAATCAATTCCCAGTACTCAGAACTCAAAAAAGGTCCAAAATTCACCAAAAAAAATTGGCACAAATAATTAAAAAATAGGTGGGTTTACTTACATGTAGTTGAATAGGTAGAAGATGATGATCAAACAACTTAAAGAAATGTTGATAGTAAACAAGAAGATAAAAGAGGAAGTAGGAAGAAAGTGGGAACTTGACTGACTAGTTTGAAGGTGGAAAAATGCGCAAAATTACAGATCTAAATCCCAATAAATCAAAAGAAAAAAGGTGGCTGTGAGACCAAAAAGCATAATTAAGCTGATAATTTAAAATGTAAAAAATGGTACTTTTAATTCCCCTGCTTTTTAGCAAACCAAATATCCTGATTTTGAGAAATTGGCGCAATGACAGCTTAATTTATTAGCTGTTGCTGTCCTTCCGTTATTTTTACTAATATTCCATTCGAATGTCGCCCTCACAAACCATGCTGGTAAAAAGGCAAGTGCACATTAACAAAATTTGAGCTTTTTTTTTTTTTTTTTTTTTTTTTTTTTTTTAAGATTTTTGCTCATGTTATGATTTTTTAGTATAGACATATACTAATGGAGCTAAAAGAAAAAAAGAAAAATAAAATAAAAATTACATTAAACTCTAGATACACCCGAGTGCATGCAATAATTTTTTTATACATCAAATGAATTAAAATTAGTTTGAATCCTATGTGATTTACGGATTTTTTTTCTCTATTTTAAAAATCTACTTGTATTCAACGCTTCAACCTAAGAAGCGCAAGACATACAATTTTTTTTTTAGTAACATGACCTTCTTATATCTTCAAACTATGAAATTTATTAATAAAAGTCTATGCAAGGAAAACGTCAAAGTTGAAAAGTAATTAGGATAATGATGATGGTGACGAATGTTTTCTAGTAAAACAATACAAGAATGATAAGTATGATTGTATTTAGATGCTATATGGATTATGGACTTACAGAGTACTTTGTACTACGGAGTAACTGATATTCACTATTTTTCCTTTATTTTTAATAGTAAAATCAATTTATTAATAAATAGTCCTACGACTTTTACAAAAAATATTTAATAAGTACATAACATATTGAATTAAATAAAGAATTTCGTCATATAAATTACAATCGTCGAGTAGATCTTGCACTATAAAATATCTCCCACTTACATCGCTGAAATTTACAACCTTTTTAAGAGACAATCTAGATGGAATTACCTCAAGACTTCATTAGCCCACATTTGGATGGACGAAGAGGTAAACATAAAATTATACAACTAGCCCACCAAGTTACATCATTTTGTGATAGTCTTTGTATAGTCTTGAACTAGCTAAGTACACTGAAATTGGGATATATAGAGTGAGGGACTAAAATGAGGAATTTATAATATAAATTATAGTTGATGGTATATACTCCATAGTATAAAAAATAATAGTGAGTTTTTTATGGAGTATCAAATAAAGAAGTATTACAATTAATAAAAAAAAATGAAAAAGAAAGTGTTGCAATTAATCAGTAAGAGAGAGAGTAGGGTGTAATATAGGAGCAATGAGAAGGAATATAAATATAAAACTAGATAATATTGAATAAGGTTTGATGGAAAAAAACAACGCACAAAGAAGCAACATATTTAATTCTTGAAATAATTTTTTTGTATATACTATACTTATATATAAGTGTTAGTGTGACTCGTAATCAAGTAACTTCGCGAACACAAAAAGTTAACGCAAAAAAAGAGGCATTCGTTCGAGGAGACCATCTTGCTCGTACAATTGACCTTGACTGATGCACAAAATACTATTTTTCACGTGCCCCGATTTTCGATTTCACATCTTTGCGGCATGGTTTATGGAATATTTGCTAAGTTTATATTTCTCCACATGACGGCTACTAAGAATTTACTTTAGGAATAATTTATAGTTAATTTATGATTAATTTATATTTTTTAAAAAAAAAATTAAAAAAAAAACAAACAAAAAATCAAAAAAAACCATTGGGTGATCGTTTGGATTAAGCCTTTAAGCCATCATGATTCTATTCCTCTTTCCCCCATTGTAGGAAATAGACTCTCTTAAATGCTCCACCTAATTGATCAAACCACGTAAACCCTTGTGTTGTTTGATTATCTTCATTATTATTTTCTTGCTTTTATTATTTTGTTGACTATTGCTCCAGAATAATCAAATACAACACCTATTTCTCAACAATATATATGCCATGCAATATGTACTAATTATTCAAAAAAAGAAAAAAAAAATGTAAAACAACAACCATTTCAAAGTGATAGAATATAAATCAATTATGGTGTAAGAAGGCCAACTCAACTAGAATATTAGGCTAATGATCGAAACTAAGGATTGGTTTTTATACTCTAATTTATCACGCCCCCTTATATAAGTGTAACACTCCAATAATTCTCTCTTAAAAACCTGTAAATACCTTTATCAATTTGCAAGAGAATTACTGACGTGCTACCGCCACGTGTTCAAACGTTAAGGCTAGTTCAGAATTTAGCAGCGGAAAAACTAACTCGGTTATCAATAAGTTTCAAAACCAGAAATCAAAACCAAATTTAGTCTTACAAGTTGGAACCATTAAGGCCCTTATTCAAAACCCAATAAAAGTAGTAAATAAATCAAACCAGAGTTAAAATAAATCCAAACTTATGAAATGAAATATACTGTGGAAACATCTAACACTCCACTCAAAATCCCACCACCTTGATGCAAGTTCTGATTATGTATAAACCTGTGATTAATCTGCTCTCCAATATTATAAGTGTAAAAATTGGATCATTATAGGGTCATTGAAAGGCGAAGGCCATGACCAAGAAAAGACACACGAAAGCATGTAGTCAGCAAGGCTGAGTACATACAAGCTACGAAATATAATAAAGAATCCTTAACATGTTACTAAAATCAATCAGCACACACAATCTAATTATTGACTCAAACACACACGCCTCAGCCGTTAACATTACTAAGACCTCACTAATTACTAACAATAATTCATTTCATTCATTGGTTGGATTAAGCAGTAGACCAGCTTGTCTCCCCATGCTCCAATTCGGAACATCAATAAAAGAAAAATCCTATGCCTCCTTTCGGAAACATTAATAAACATCCAATGGCAGACGGGCGCGACTCCGTGGCCATAGCTAGTATGAGATCTCATCTAACTCCTTATAGTTTTAAAAAGCATTTGTAAACAAGAGACTCGTAGATCAGACGGCCTCTAGAAAGTACACGACTAATACCCCATGAACCCCAACCCCTGATTGTCAATCTCCAGATGTGCACAAATCCAGAGTTTTATTACTCATCCTTCTTGCACTTTACGTGATTTACCAGTTTAAACTTGGTGATGACTCAATGCAAAACAATACAACCATTCATACATCAATCATTCAAACAATTCAAATTTCCAATTCAATTCTTGATTTATTAGTGACAAACAATATTTAGTATTGAATCCTTTAACTACCTCGGTGTATAAACACCTTAAGTGCATAAGGCACCTTAATCCTCAACCTCGTCTTATAAGACTTTAATTCTCCCTTACTTGTTCCACTTTAATAATCATGAACGAGTAATAAAATAATTCATTCCCCATATTCACGTACCTTTGCCTCTAAGCTCATCTTGCAAGTTAATGCATAAATAATACTTACAAGATAAATTAATACGCAATTCTCATACATGAAACAAAACCAATCATCACATTATTCACCAATCAAACTTACTACCATACAATTCCTACCAATCCACAAGTGTAACACCCCAATTATTCTCTCTTTAAAACCTGTACTAACCTGTAGTAACCTGTAAATACTTTTAATAACCTGTGAGAGAATTACTGGCGTGCTACCGCCACGTGTTCAAACGTAAAGGCTAGTTTCAAATATCAGCAACGGAAAACTAATTTAGTTTTAAAAGAAAATGTAAGTTTCAAAACTAATAATCAAAACCAAATTTAGACTTACAAGTTGGAACCATAACGGCCCTTATTCAAAACCCAGTAAAATAGGAAGCGAGTAGAGTTAGAGTCAAAATAACATCAATTTATGAAATGAAATAAGCTAAGTGATTAACCAACGCTCCACTCAAATCCCATCACCCTGATTCAAGTTCAGTTTATGCAAAAACCTGTGATTAGTCTGCTCTCCAATATTACAAGTGTAAGAATTGGATCATTACAGGGTCATTGAAGGGCGAAGGCCATGACCAAGAGAAAACACACAAAAGCACGCAATCAGCAACACTGAGTACATATAAGCTACGAAATATAGTAAAGAACCTTAGCATGATACTAACAAGCATTCTATACACACACAATATAATCATTGACTTGAACACATGACTCAATTGTCGATCATTACTAAGTTTTCACTAAATAGCATTGATCATTTCATTAATTTGATCGGATTAAGCAATTGACCGGGTTGTCCCCCTATGCCCCATTTCGGAACATTAATAAAAGAAAACCCTATGCCTCCTTTCAGAAGACATTAATAAACATCCAATGGCAGACGGGCGCGACTCCGTGGCCATAGCTAATATGAGATCTCATCTAACTCATTATAATTTTAAAAGTATTTGAAAACAAGAGACTCGTAGATCAGACGGCCTCTGAAAAGTACACGGCTAATATCCCGTGAACCCCAACCCCTGTTTGTCATTACTCTAGATGTGCACAAATCCAGAGTTTTATTGCTCATCCTTCTTGCACTTTACGTGATTTACCAGTTTTAACTTGGTGATGACTCAAATGCAAAACAATACAACCAATCATACATCGATCATTCAAACCATTCAAGTTTCCAATTCAATTCTTAATTTATTAGTGACAAACAACATTTATTATTGAATCTTTTAACTACCTCGGTGTATAAACACCTTAAGTGCATAAGGCACCTCAAATCCTATCCCTCAGTGTTAGAAACACCTTAAGTACACATAGGCACCGCAATATAATTTATCCATGTGTACTAAGACACTTAAATAGCTCCTTTATCATGTTTATAGCATCAATAAAAATTATATGAACCATAATAAAATTCATTTTTCATATTCCAAACCAAGTTAAACATCTAGTTTAATCAAGCATGCTCTCTAACATGCCAATAATAAAAGTATGGTTCATAATCAACATGTCAATATAATTAATTCCAATCACCAATTCACCATAAATAATTCATTCATCACAAATCATTCTCCAATATCAATCCAATCAACAAATTCCATCCAATACCTATCATGATATTACTTGGAATTAATTTAACAAAGCCTAGCATGCTTCTATACACTTAAGCATTACCAAGTACGCGAACATACTTCAAATCATCTTTCCAACTAGCCACAATTGCTAGAAATTACTCAACTTAAAGTCTCCTATAATACCAAATACATAAACTCAATTACTTCCTTGATTACACAAATTTCCAGCAACTTTAACACTTTAAACCTTCTCTAATAAGCTGAAATTTTGGCTTAAAACCTTTAAAACTCTTTCTTTAAGTGGGTAATTAAAACCACAAAATAAAACCTCATTCATGGTGTTTATATAAAATTTCAGCACACTTTTTAAGATTTAAATCCCTCAAATAAATCTGAAAATTATATTAGAACCAATTAAAACCTCCCCTACTTATGGGTAATCAACCCCTTTTTATTAAAACACAAAAGTAGTGCTTAAAATAAAATTCCAGCAATATTAATTTATTAAAAACTCATTAATACTCCATAAAAATGTAGTCTTTAAGCTTTATTATTATTTACAATCAATAGGTATATAAAACCCCTAAATCAATTGTAAGTTAGAACCCTAAAAATCAATACTTTAATAATTAAAACCCTAACTTTTAATACTTTATAAAATCATAATTTAAAACCATACAAAATCTGAAATTTATACTCTTTCAAAAAAAAAAAAAAAAAAGGATAAGGAAAAGGAAAAAGAAAGAAAAGAAAAGGAAAAATAAGGTAAAAAGAAAAGTTACTTACCCCCAAAATCTGATTTTTGATCTCTTGTGTGGGAAATTTTTGGGGTTTAGAGGAATATTTATAGAGTAAAGAGTAGGGATTATATTTGGGCTTAATAAATAAATGGACTTTAGTCATGAAATATTTGACCTACAAGGGTTCAAATAAAAGAATTGGGCTTACTTAAATAAAATGGCTAGGTCCACTAGGAGTATGTAAGAATTGTTTAATACTATTATTTAAATGAGCCCAAACGATTAATAAACGTTTAGCCCAAAATAAATTATACTTTTATAAAACTCAATAATTTAAATACTTTAGCCATTTAAATATTTAATTAAAATACTTGAGTACTTTAAAAATATATTTTATAATTAATTAAATAATTTATAAAATACATAAAAACACGGAGTATTACAACAAGTTTCCTAACATGATTCTAAGTCTTCCAAGTCCTTAAACATGCTTCTAGAGTCAAGGTTTTCGTATCCTTGTACGTACCTTGAGTAAACGAGTTGGTTGCTCACTTTAGGAACTAAAAATCGTCTTCTACAAAGTCCTCTCCTATACCAAACAATAATAATTCAATCAATACCCAAGCAATATAATTTACAGTAATACTAACTTACTGTAAAACCCCTTAAACCATTGAAATAATGCTTTTAAATTACTAACAATAGTCAAAGTTAATAATTTAATAGTTCAACTATAAGTTTATAGGTTAAAATCATGAAAATATAGCTTATAACATAAAATTCCAGCAACTTTAAAGTAAGGATTATAATCTGAAAATTTAGTTTAAGATTATAAAACAACCTCATAAACATCTCTACTTGAAATAATCATTATATAGTAGGTTAGTATGTTAAAAACCTAAAAATCCATCATAAAACCATGATTTAAAACCTTTAAAACCAAGATTAAAAATCTGAAAATTTAATTTAATAGTAGAATGTATGAATTCAACAATCTAAACTTGAAATATATAATTAGAATTCAATTAGTTTCATAAAAACTCAATCAAACCTTCAAAATTCAATTAAACAACACTTTAAATTCTTCCTTTTTGCTAGAATTAAAAGCTTATATATTATTCTTAAAATTTCCTACATAAAAACATTATAATACATACTTATTCATAAAATTACAGCAAGTTTAGAGCTTTATAAAAATCTGGAAATTTATTTTAAACATTAAACCTTCGTTAAAAATAAAAGGAAAAATTCATGGCAATAATCCGACCTTTAGCCCATTCTTTTTTAATAATCCGACCTTATGATTATTATTTAATAATCCGACCTTTGGGGGTCTATAACAGGTTACATGACATGTGGCGGCCTGTGATTGGTCAAAAAAAATTTAAAAAAAATAAAAAAAAACAAACAAAAAAAAAAAAAACAAAAAAACAGAAAAAAAAAAAACAGTCAGCCACCAGCCAAGGCCAGCCCCCTGCCGCCGGTACCTGCTCCAGCAGACGCGCCGGCAGCCGCCGGCCTACCTCCCCTTCCCTCTCCTTCCTCCCCTTTCCTCTCCCCTGCTCTTGCCCTACCATCACCAGCAAACCGAACCACCCCCGCCCCCGCATCTCCCTCACTGCCCCACAGCAGCCCATTTGGTGGTGTTAAGTGGGGGAATAGGGTTTATGGGGGCCGGAAAACTTGGTAAGGGGTGGTTTCGGGGCTGCGGTGGTCGGGAAGGGGTGGAATATGATGTTCGTGAAGGTGGAGGTTGCTAAGGGTTTTGCGGGCAGGGGAAGGGTTGGGTGGGGTTCGTCGACCAAGAGTGGTGACTAGGTGGGGTTTTTCTGGCAGGGGTGGGTCTAGCTAGGCCGGGTTCGCCAGGAAGGGTGGAGCTGCGTGAACGGGAGGAGGAGAGGGAATGGTGGCAGGGGTGGTGGGGAAGGTGGTGGCAAAGGTGATGGTTTTTTTTTTTTTTTAATTTTGGACAAATCAAATTGTGACACGTGTAAATTAAACCAAAAAAAAAATTTACCTCTTCAACCGGTTTCTAGTCAAATGGGACCAATAAAAATTAAAGACCCCCAAAGGTCGGATTATTAAAAAAGAATGGGCTAAAGGTCGGATTATTGCCATGAATTTTTCCAAAATAAAAAAAAAAACTGCCCGATTTAGAGGCTGAATTTGGCCACGAGAGGGTGGTGCTTATTACCAAAGGTAGTGAGTTTTGATTAAAACGTTGTTTACACATGAAAAACACTATTTTTTGTAAAAATCGGACGAGTTAGAATCTAAACGTGATTAAAAACATATAAGTTACATATTTTCATTAAAAAAGGCTGTAATATTACAATTTTCGTCCAAAAAAAAAATTAAATAATCCAGACTTATCTCTGAGTACCTTTCTTGCATTTCATTAAATAATCCAGACTTATCTCTGTGTTTCTACTCTGATGGTTGTGGCTGTGTTTCTGCTCTGATGGCTGTGGCTGTGTTTCTACTCTGATGGTTGTGGCTGTTCTGCTTCTGTGGCTGTGTTTCTGCTCTGTTCAAGTTGGCTGGGTGATTGGTTTTGCTTCTGTTCAGGCTGTCTTGTGCTGGTGGTGCTCTGCTGGCTGATGTGTTGTTGTGTGTTCAGGCTGACCTACTGCTCTGCTGTTTGCTGTGCTGCTGTTTCTGTTCTGCTGCGCTGCTGTGCCTCTGTCCTGTTCAGGCTGGCTGGGCATCTGTTAAATACCTTCTTCATCTCATACTGGTATTCCAAAATTTTAGGTTCGGTAACAGTCTGGAGTAATTTAACTAGAAAGCCATGCTTCACTGATGAGTTGGTATCTACAAATATTGCGATTTTCTTGTAGTCTATGACATCTTCAAAAGGCAATTCAATATGGTCACTGATTATAACTGGAATGCACAGGCTTACAATGGCATCAAAGAGACGACAAGCGAATGGAGTATCGCCGGCAGGATGCAAGCAAAACCTTGATGTGTGCATTCCTTGTTTAGCTGCACGTCGACTCTCTCTAGATTGTGCACCATGCTTTATAACAACATCGTCTTCATTCTCAAGAATTTCAAAAAGCACATCACGAATCTTTCCACCCTGAAAGCAAGATCAGATGAAACACATAAATTCACAGGGACTAAAAGAACATAAAACCTCATCCCTTCATCGTCCATCCACTCCTGAAAGGGCTGAAACATATATACATCAATAAAAGAACAGGTCACAGCCCTGCTGACTGCTGAGTTGTCTGAAACCCAATCAAAATGATTAGCTATCGAATGTGCTCAGCTCAACACTCTCCTTCCAACCTTTTTTCATCACTTCATAGGAAAAATCTATGCATACATAGTTAATGATTAAATGATAAAGATTTCTATCATTCTCTCTTTCCATCACATGGACCTTTCCATATCCTCATTATCTCTCTCTACCTCACTGTAATAGATTCAAACCAAGCACGGACAAAAATAGAGAAATGCAATAGAACAGTAAAATAGAGAAGAAAGATTGAGGCTTTAATTAACAGAACAACAATTTACACAATCGATAGATTTAGCCTATCAAGCTCCACAGAGTATTTAGCTCACAACTCTTCAAATAGTGAAGGATTCACTCCCAAAATCTGCCTACCTTTTCCTTTCCCATCCCTCTCTATTTACACTAAAACTAAGACTAATAACCTGATGATACTAGACTACCCATATTGCCCCTTTAGTTAGTTTATTAAACTCTCAAAGTTCTCCTTATTAATTTGAGCCATACCTCTATGTCGCAAATACTCATTCCATTGCAACACTGTTTTTTATGGAAGCATCATATTGATGCAACTTTTCTTTATTTGCATATGATTTCTCACTATCTCGTTCCTGTCACATGGGTCCCTCATTTTATTTCTTTCTATCTCTCCTCATCAGGGGAGTTCCTTAAACTCCACACACCCCTTAGATATTGCAATAATAAAGTAATGGAGTTTGAGTTCAGACGGAGTACTAGTTATCAATTTCACTCCTAATGGTTTTAGTATGCTAATATAGCATCACAAATCATTAAACATTAGGCCATTGGTTCCTAATTCTAACATAACCCTTCACCAGGAGTGGCAACTTCTCATAGAGCCTTTACACATAAATAATAAAAATTAAAAGAATGAAATACTCTATCTTGTTCTAGAGATAATAGAAATTAAAAGAATGAAATACTTTAGAAAGGGGACAAAGTGATTATCATTCTTGTATGATTACATCATATAATCATAGGCTTATAGCCTGTATGATGTGTGGCTCCCTTTGTTGCACTCAAACTCCATCATGTAGTCTCTAGTCAAACTCAGTCACTCACCTTAACCCATCATCTCACTTACTTCAACAACAGCACACCTCACAGTGATATTTTGTTGGCAGGAAATGGGCATGGAAGTGATTCTGGGCTCTTTCTTGTAGTTGAGAATAAATACGAAGTATAATTTTATCAGCTGTTTATCGGGGAAAAAGAAAACATACGAATTATAACTTTTTGTAAGTACACTCTTTCCACAAAGTTAATTTCAAATAAGGTCCCTGCTTGACTTACACAACCAAATCAAGAAAGAAATGAAGAAAAGAAAATGACAAGCACTAAGATTCCGTCACTAAATGCACCAAGAGATGCATCAAATGACGACATGTAATTCCTCTAGGCTCCAAGGAAAAAAGAGAACAATGAACAATGTCCAATTGTCCAGCAATGACACTATTATAAAACAGATCCAACACCTACAAGGCTACAACTATGGCCTACCAAGTAAATTAATATAAGATGTTGCAGGCTAACTTCATCCTAACCCTGAAGATAGAAGGAAAAAGCAAAAACTATAAAAATACTAAGTAAATCCAGTTAGAATAATCGATCCGTCTTCCATAATCGGGTAAGAGAACTACAAGCATCAAAATTCAACAAGCTTACTACACATGACTCATCAAATGTCCTACAGACACAAATTAATCAGCCAGTGAAACTCGTCATAATTCACAATGAATATTGACATGGGTAAGAGAGGTAAAACAGTCCAATTCTAAAGCTCCTATTTGATCTAAGTAGACATCATGAAGCTAATATGTTATGTGTGTATCAAAAAGATTCGAAAACTACAAAGCTAATCAATCAGATTAACTAAACAACACAGACCAATCTAAGCCATCAATTAAATAAATCCAAATAAGGAATTGTGTTACAAATTAACCATAAGTAAAACAACAACAAGTCAGGGATGCATCACTTGAGTACACATTAAGTATACTCTAGAAGTCTAAAGCACCAATTAGTCACCTAACAACAAATATAACTTAATCCTTTAAGCAACCTGAATGCAAAAACAATAACACAGAGCTGCAACTTATCCCCTAGTAAGCTATCCACAAGAAAAATTGTTTAGAAGTATTTTGCACATCCTCTATCAACTTTAAGAAAACCATTGAAATTGATAGATGAACTAAATTGCTAGGATAACACTTACCATCACTGGGATTTGTTGACCCATAGGCAAAATGCAGCAGAAAAACGAACACAAAAACAAAGGAAACTTCAGCCCAGATTTTTACACCTGGGCAGTTCATCAATACGTATCTTCCAACCCATTCATCCAATGCTCAACCTCTTTGATAACCCACCTCAATCCCTCAAATCTACAAATCTAAGTAAAATGCAGCAACAACTTTTAATCTGTAAATTCAAGGTAACACAATAAGCATAAAACACTACCTCAACTGTAATAATTTCAGCAAATTAAATTCTAACTTTAACCTGATAAAGCATCAAATTAATACACCTAAATTTATCAGTAAATTATCAAATTCAACAACCCCACAAAATTAATTTAGTAATTCTCTAATTCATAAGCACAAACAAAGAGCCCCAGTAATCACTGAACTTAAATAAAATAACTAATTGAATAGATCTCTAATTCAAATCGGTCACAAAACTAATTCAATAAAAAAAAACCCACAAAACTGATCACGACAGATCTTCATAATTATCAAAGTAACACTAGAAAAACACAAAATTAACAAGAATTACAAACACCCAGATCAATCATTTCCATCAATCAGCTTCAAGATTATCAAAAATGATATGAATAAAAAATAAAATGATATGCATGCTTCAGAAATTGGCCGATAAAAAATGAAATGAAAACCCAGATAAGAGTAATAAACCCTAATATCTTAGAAAACGACAGAAATTGATCGAAATTACAGAAATTAAAAAACCGATAAGTACTTTAATTAGGAGAGTAACATAGAGTGAAAGATCGAGCAAGATGAAGAAACCTCGAGAAAGAAGAAGTGTAGCCTACTGATATTAGTTTGCCTCTTTGTGTTCAACAACATCAATTTAATCACCACCAACTACAACCTCCAATTATTGCAGCATCATTGTAATTTGAAACCCTAGAAATTAGAGAGAGGTGATTGGATATGAGATTGAGATTTAGAGGTATAACAAGGGCGATAAACCCTAGAAAACGATTGATAGGGTAAAAGGAGGCTAGAGGAGAGAGCACGAAAAGAAAAGGGGAGAGAGAATCTGTGAGCGGTGCATGGTGGTTGCGGTTGCGGCTGCGGCTGCGGCTGAAGGTTTGGTTGAGGTGAGAGAGGAGAGCATATGAGGAGAGAGAAGAGAGAGAATGGAAATGGAAAAAGAACAGGAAAGAGAATGAAGAAGCAGAGTAACGCATACCCCGTTTTTTTTTTTTTTTTTTTTGTTTTTTTTGTCTTTTTTAATTGGCACCGGTTTGAACCGGTGCTAATTACCATAGTTGGCACCGGTTTAAGGTGAACCGGTGCTAAATCCGAATTTTTCAATCCCGCCAATTTTTTTTGGCATCAGTTTTCAAGAACCGGTGCTAAGGGGGGGTGCCTATTTCATTTTTTCTACTAGTGTTCATTCCAAGCTTGTAATTCAATAACTTAGCTTAAGCTTCAATGGTTTAAGGTCACTTTAAAAGTAGAACACTCAAGCAATATTCGATACTTGTGAAGATAATGAGTTGCTAAGTTTAACTACGATAACATGAACTCTTAGGTAGAATTGGAATCTCGTATTCCTTTCCAATGTTCCTTGTCCTATATTTCTTATCATACATCATCTCATAACTTTTAAGAACCATTTCTTTAAGTGTTTTAACTTTTATACTTTGTTAGGCATAATCACTACTACAAAAACATGAAAAGAAACCCACTAAAATTGGCCTAAGAAACCTCAATAGAGGGGGTCTTAAGCTTAGTGGTCTCTTAAGTTAAGAAACCACCTTTTTTAGGGGGTTTGTTTGCTCAACTTAAGAAAGCCCTTTTTGGAAGAAGGGGTTTCTTAAATGCTTCTGAACTGATTTAATAAAAGAATTAAAGGAACCCTTTTTCCAGAAAAGGGGTTTCTTATATTATACTCAAGAAACCACTTTCTAAGAAGGGGGTGTCTTTGTTATGTTCGTGATTAAAAAAAATTATACTATAACTATCAAATACATATTGTTTCGTATATATGATGATTATACTATAATTAAATTATACAGTATTTCTCTATTTCATGCCCTTTTGTATGAACAATTCAGTTAAAATCCACATGATTAATACTACAACGTCAAATAAAAAATTTCATATACTTGACATTATTGGTATATAATTTACTATAAAATTATACATATAATCAAATTTTTTACTATAACTAATTATCTAAAACCTCTATACAAATTACGATTGTCTCCAAACAAAAATTGAAATACTTCCATCGTGCTGTTAGATTCTTCAAATGCTTAATTCCTTTGTTGATTATTTGTTTCCACCTACAAAACACAAAAATTAAACAAATTAATAAATTAAAGGTTAAAACAAGAACAAAGAAATAAAATACGAACTTATATTAATTAAAATTTTTGGAATGGAATATCAAAAACAAGATATAGAGAGTAGTAGAGTAGTATGAACAACTTTGAAAAATATAAAAAGTGAAAATTAGACTCAAACTAAAAATTGAAAATAATGTTAAAAACAAAATCAATAATCTCAAAACAAAATTACATAGCAGATTAAATCCGAATATATATTAAAGTCGAATATAAAAAAAACGAAAACAAACAATGAAAAATGCAAATTATAAATTGGAAACACTTAGGCATAACCGTTCCTAGTGGTTTGACCCTTGACTTACCTCTATACTTGGATATAGGTTTGTTAAGGGATTATAAATTTTGTTTGGCTCTAGGGAGGATTAGTCAACGACCTAGTTCACCCTACGTCAAAATGGCGCCATTGCCGGGGAACGATGTCTATGTTTGAGTATTTTTTATTGCTTGAGTCTTGGTCTTTGTATTTACTTTTCTTTTATTTGATTTTTGTTTGTTTTGTGAAAAAAAATAAAAAAAATGGCAAGAACCTCGTTTCCTCAATTTAAGAATGAGCCATTTTGGGTGTGTTTTAATAGGTTAGAGGACTTCATTAGTTACCATGGTTGTGAACTTCGAGAGGCTTGTGAGATTTGTTATCATGAGTTGAATGAGCAAACTAGAGACATTATTGAACGCATGTTTAATGGTAGATTTCGAGCATTGTCAATCAATGATGCTTGGGATTTTTATGTGTGGTTAGCTAGGGATACTTATGAAGAGATAAAAAAATGTAAACGAAAATAAATTACCAAGATCAAAAGTAAATTCAATGAAATTCGAAAGTAAATTCGTTAGAAATGATGATTAAACACAAAATTAAACGGAAAAAAAAGGTAGAGTACTAGATTTAGGAAAATATAAATGACAATAAAAACAACTTATAAAAATAATTGATAACTCTTACCTTTGATTGCTCCCTTGAATTCTAGACCAAAAAGAGAAAGCACTAGATCTATGCGCTTGAATAGAGAGATAAGTTAGAGTAGGCTAGGCTTCAATGGAGGAATGGTATGTAGTGATTGTTTAGAAAGGGGGGACGAAAGAGAGAGAAAGAAGAGAAGAATAGAAGGTGGCGGCTAGGTATATGGGATATAACTAGGGTTAGTCATCAAAAGGAGGGAGCCAAATTAATTTAATATTATATGAAAATACAAGAAACCCCCTTTTATAAACGGTGGTTCCTTAAATAGTAGTAATTCCGTAGAAAAACTAAGGAACCATTTTTCTTTAAAAGAGGTTTCTTATAATCATTTATAAGAGACCCCTTGTTTGAAAAAATAGGTTTTTCCATTAAGAAACCCCTTAATTGATAAAAGGGGTTTCTTTTTAGTGATTCTTTTGGCCAATTTTGTAGTAGTGAATTAAGAATCTAATGCGCCGTAAAACAAAGTTTCATCTTTTCCTTTAATTCATACTTGAATTACTTGAATTAGAGTATGAAGCGAAAAGATATGTTGGTTGTCAACTATTGACAATTTGAGTTTTTCAACTCAATACTTCATGTTTATCAAAACTACCTAGTATTTTGAATACATTATGTACAACCGTCCTTTCGGACTTGAGCCACAAAAGTCATTTATGAGAAGTTGTATTTTAGAAATGCCTCTTTTTTCCCTGAGAACGATTATCAAAAGATTTCCTTTTACCAATAGTTGGAAACATTATAATTTGATTTAGAATTCTACAAAAATAAGTGCAAAGTATAACCATTTATCAAGATAATAACATAAAAAATAAGCTTTGAAATACATGCAAACTAGGAATTTCAATTAACTTATTAACGTTCTATTCAGACATTTATAAATTTGTCCCAATTAGGCGAGAATAAAACGATTCCGAGACCCCAAAAATCAAAACGTGATTAAGCATGCTTTGGCTTGTCTTAACACTTAATATTTTATGGTAAGCAATCTAATTGCTAATAGCTCTAAGCTACTCTTGGTTCGATAAATCGTCGCATCCAATGCTTCCTTAACGATTATCTCCTTTGCCACAACATCTAAGGACTCCTTACTAATATCGTTGAGTTTAACCAAAACTAATGTGTATATGATGTATTTCTTTAGCAAGCACACCAACATACCTTACTTCCCTAGGAAATTAGTCATGCCTTGCTTTGGCATAGCCCATTACTATTCTCATTAGTTCCATAAGTGTCATTTCGGAATGGCATATTTAACTAAATATTCTTTGGGACTTAGGGTTTCTATGTTGGTTGATTTAAGTGAACTAAATTAATCATTCAACATTCGAAATCCTAAACATGCATCTAATATGGCAATTAGATATATAAGCAAAATATATAAGGCATAAATAAAGATGCATTTGGCAAACTAGCATCACCCCTAAAAGCTTGAATCTTCAAATCTTCATGGGTGATAAGTGTCATTTATGACACATTTTAGGGTGTTTTACTCCCTTAGGTCTAGGTTTATTTTTGTCTATCGTGGCTATTTCTAGTCCTTTTAGTCTTGTTTTAGTTAAGTTTATCTTAGTTTATGTTTTTGGGCCTTAGTTGTGAATAATGTGCTTTTTGCTCAATTTCTACCTTGATTTGCGTGCTTTTCTATGTGATCTTTCATTCTTTTCTCTCTTGTTCAAATGCTAGGTACTTGGCACTTTCCTCGATGTTTACGACCCGAGTAAAGGCCGGAAAATTCAATAGAAGAAGCTAAGAAGTTGAGCAATTGCAGCGATTAAGGCTAGAACCCCCCCTCCCACGAGCATCCCTCCAAGCGGTAGCACAGGCCATCGCGGGCGCAGCTGCTACGTGTTTCCAGTTTTGTCCATCTTCCTGTAGATGCCCTGGAGATGCCCCACCGCAGGCGCGGCCATGTGGTACGCGGGCGCGGTGTTCAAGGTTATTTTCGCGCTTAATCTTTGATTTTTCTCCTTTTTTTTCTTGTAATATAAATAGTGTACGACCCTATTTTGTAAGGGGAGACTTCTTTTAGCAGATTTTTACACTATTTCTCTCCTCTAATTAGGATTAGGCTTAGATTAGGAGTTTCTCTCTCTAGTTTAGGAGTAGTTTTAGAGAGAGAAAGCTTGGGATTTCAATGGAGATTTGAGAACTTGAAGAAGTTTTTATGTGGATTCTCTTCTTAATTATTCAATGAGACTTTCTAACTTTCTCTCGCCTTTATTGCTTTCTTTAATTGTGTTTTTTTTGCTTATTTCTTTGTTGATTAGAGTAGATAATTAGATTACTTGTTTGATTCTTGCTTTAATTCTTGTTTTACCTTGTTTTCCATGTTTTTCTTCATTATGATTGCTTAGATTTTTTTCTAGGGAAATGGATGAAGGTTATGATTGATGAATTGAATGATTGATTGTGATTAGTATGCAATTAATTCTTAATTATTGTGTATGGATAATGCTTACATTGCCTTGAGTCTTTTTAACTAATTGATTCTAGGTTTCTAATTGTGCTTTTAATCAATTGTGCGGAAGTGAGTTGATTGATAGTCTAGATCCTTCCATAACCTATGCTAGGCTAGTTGCGCGGGAGTGAATTAGCTTAGTAGGACAATTAACATGCTTAATTGCGTGGGACTGAGTTGAGTGTGTTGATCGTTCCTAATTGAGATCATGATCATCTAATTGCAATTTATTATTGAATTCATTAAAGTAATTGGATTCCACTTTCCCTAATATTTTGTTGACCATTTAAAGTAGAGTTTTAGTTGTCCCTCTCTCTACCTCATATCCTTCCTACTGGTTTAATTAGCTCAAATTAATACACTTAGTCCTTGTGGTTTGACCCTAGCTTGCCACTATCTTGTGTAAACTTGGTAGAGTAAGATTAGGAATATAGGATAGTAGACCACGACCTATAATCCGGCGATCAAATTTTTTGCGCCGTTGCCGGGGACTAAGGCGTTCATTAGTTTATGTTGATTAGATTAACTAGGTTTTTGTGTATAGTTTGATTTTTGTTTGCTTTTCTTTGTTTTGTGTTGAAAAAATGGCATGTCTATCATTTCCTCAATATGATAATGAGCCTTTTTGTGAATATTTCAATAGACTTGAGGGATTTTCGACTATAATTGTTTTATTCTTTGGTAGGCATGTGAGATTTGTTATTTTAATTTTAATGAGCAAACAAGGGATGAGGTTGAATGCATGCATAATGGGCGAATTTCGAGCATTGTCATTTGATGATGCTTGGGATTTTTATGTTTGGTTTGCTTGGGATGTCCGTAATAGGGGTAATCATGATTCTAATATTGATGTGCATTGTCTTGATTTTTATGATATTAGCATGAATTCCCATGAATTGTCTTATGATCCCATGATTGAACCTAGAACGAATGATTTCAACTCTATTTCCCCTATTGTTCATGATGATGAAGTACATGCTCAAGTTGATGCTATTGGTGTGTTTTAATATTCTCCATTATTTACCATGCCTTCTTGTGATGTGATTCATTCCCTCAATGATGAATCTTATGTGTTTAATTGTTCCCCCTCTCCCCAATTGAGGAAAATGCTCATGTTTATAGTGTTGATGATACTACCCTTGGTTCTGACTCTTATTTCACTCTTGTTCCTCAACCCTCTTCACCCTTTCATTCTCTAAACTCTTATAATAAGTCTCTAGTCCCATATAACCAAATGGATGAATCTTTGAGGGAGTTGGAGATGAATCCTAATCTTTTGCTCCTTGAGAGACAAATGATGGAAACTTTGAGTAGCCAATTGGAGATGTTTAGAGAGTAAGGAGAGCTTCTTATGGAAGAGTTGAAAAGAAAAGAAAAGTTAGATAGTCAATTGTCATCTTTGATGCTTGTTTATGAAAACTGTGAATCCAATGTTTGCGTTGAGGATAATGACAAATTTACGCAACCTAAGGTGTATGAGGATCCCATTAGTGAGCATTTGAGTGATGGAGGAGTTGACAATGAAGAAATTGTTGATTTTGAGAATCCTAACCCCCTTCCCCATCTTGATGAGTCTACCTTGCATGTTTGTGACCCCTCTATCCATGAGTATTTGGACTCATTTGAGGTTTTGTCTAGAGTGTTCATTGAAGGTGTAACAAAACATCATAGCCTTTTGAGAGAGCTCATTGGCAATGCTTCATGGGAAAGGGATGTGTTTGAAAGAAACCTTCATCCTTTCATGCATGGTTTTGAGACATTAGGCTTTGAGGATGTTGAGGGAGTGGTTATTCATCGTTGCGATTGAGAGGAAGATGTGGTTTCTCTTAGAGGTTGGATGTTTGAGGGAGATGGAGATCATGAGTGTTCTTCTTATGAGGACTCTATGATTGATTTCCATACTCTTGTTGGTGATTTTAGGAATGGTAGTGAGGAAGAGTTCATTAGTGAGACCATTGCTCCTATTCCTTTTTCTCATGTCCCTTTTTCAAGAAAATTTAACCATATTCCCTACTATCCTATGTCCCTCCCTTCCGTTGTCAATGAGCCTATTGGGGATCCTCCTTCTATTAGTGATATTCAAGCCCCTCTCTCATTGATTATTGAGGAAAAGGGTGATTTTGCCACCCAAGAACATTTTGAGGAGAGTTCTTCTTCTTCTTTTCTTCTTTTGATTTTTCTTCTTTCTTTTGGCTCTTTTGGCATCTCCCTCCTCACTTGCATGCAATAATCTTGTTGCACGTCCTTTCCCGTCATTTGCCTACCGTTTATCTTATGAAATGTTTAGTAGTGCATTTGACAAGCTCTTGAGATCATTGAATTATTATTTCCTAGAGCGGTCTCGCTTGGACGTTAAACAAGCCTTTTTAGGGAAGTAACCCATGTTTTATTTATTCCTTTTTCTTTTCTTTTTGTATATATTTTCTCTCATGGACGTGTTTGTGTTTCTTGCTAGGTACACAACTCGATATACTCTTGTGCATTTGCTTGGGTCAAGAATCAAGGAAGATCTACCCCTTCTTTCCTAGCATGTGGATTTCAAGACATAATTTTGGAGATTGTGGCTCATATGTGGATAGTTCGTGTCTTTTTGAATGCTTTTGAATTTTTTTCTTAAATCCGATAATATCCTTTTTTTTCCCTCTCTCTAACTTTTTGTGGCTTGGTTGGTGGACATGTGTTGGTTTGTTGGATTCATCTCTTTCTTTTCCCCTCCCATGGATTTTATGATTTATGATTTGAGTGTATTGTCTCATTCAAGCTTGGGGGAGGGTATTCTATCATGTTTGGGTAGAATGTTGGTCCATTTATGTCATGCACATGAGTATATGAATTTCCATGTGTTTTCTTATATTTTGAAAACTCCAAAAAGATTTTTGTTTCTTTCAAGGAAAATTTGCATTGTGTTTGTTTTGTTCTTGCTTTGGACATAATACTTTTGGACTTGTATAGTTGAATGCTCTTCTTCTTAAATGGTATGCTATGGTAGTGAGTTTTGAACTTTAGCATCATGAAGCCCTAGTCTACTTGCTTGTGGTAAGAAGGTGTTGCTTCCTATAGTGAATTTGAAGCCAATAGTGAGTTTTTGCTACAACCATGCGAGGTTTCATTTCTCTAGCCTTCTACCTATTTTGCATGAGTGGCACATGGATCCTTGACTATTGCTTACTTTATCTAGAACTTGACTTTTATCTCCTGAGATTGCGACCGAACCATTTAGGAAGGACAAAGGCATCTTTTCGGGGTGGTTATTTTTGCATTTCTAGGTTTCAATTTTATATTTTTGGTTTTGGGTTTACATTTGTCTCCTTGCTAGCCATTTGAGCCTTATACCTTCTTTTCTAGCTATATTACTAGACTTCTTACCATTTGTTTCATTCTTTTCATCTTTGGTTTTTGTGAAGCTAGTGGTGATGAGTTTGTTTAGTGAATATAAGTGCAATAGTTTGAAGTTATGAGCTCATTTTGTTGCAAATATGTATTGTGTATAAGTTTGTGAATAAAAGCAAATGTAAAGTTGAAAAATCCGTCCATAGTCAAAAGATGAAAGGACAAAGCAATAAAATAAAAAAAATAAAAAAAATAAAAAAAAAAGAAGAAGAAGAAAAAATGAAAAGCGCAAAAATATTTTGACGTAGTCGTTATCTCCCTAGTTTTGAGCATTGAGGACAATGCTCCATTTAAGCTTGGGGGAATTAAGCGTGTCTACGCTTTTTGTATATATGTTCGTGATTTTGCTTTGAATAAGCTTGGGGGTGTTGGTATTTTTGTTTGAGTTTTTGGTGATAACTTGGTTATGGTGTTGAGAATTGGCCATTCTTATGCTTCATAATTAGGTATACCACTGATTTTCAAATTTTTAGCCTACCTTTACCCTTTTTGTCCATACGTTACAACCCTTAAAAGACCTTTTGACCTTTGTGGTTGAGTCACAAGTCGGTGGAGGGAGATGGAAGTCAAGCTTATGGAGCGATTTGCATAGTCAAGATGTCAAGTAGCCCTAAAATCTTTTCTTTTCCGGTTCCTTAGAGGAATCATTGAGATGCTCACTAGAGGTGGATTTGAAACTAGTAGGGAGAACGCGATAAGATCGTTTGGGACGAAAGGTGAATTGAGTTCTACAGTTCTCTATGCTTAGCATTTCTTATGTTTCAATCAACCTTGGATATCTTAAAACGTGCACCCCTTTACTTATTTAGAAAGTTTGGCATTCATTTGTGCTTGTTCATTTGCAAAAGTCCATTCATGAACATTTGTTTTCCTTCCTTTTCTTTTGATTTTCTTTTTATGCTTTGCCTTGTTTTGTTTGGTTTGTGAGAGTTGTGAGTTAAACTCTTAGGAAACCTTCACGAGACCTGACTCGTCCTCATAGGCGACTTTGGGGTTTTAAGGGCTTGTTGTAGCTAAAAACAACCGTGATTCCAACGAAAGTGAGGTAGTGTACATTCTTATCTCCTTTAGTGTGCAAGTCTTGCTTGAATAGATCTTTCTCCTTTTCTCTTTTGTTTTTGTCTTGCTCGAGGACGAGTAAGAGTTAAGCTTGGGGGAATTTGATAAGTGTCATTTATGACACATTTTAGGGTGCTTTTCTCCCTTAGTTCTAGGTTTATTTTGGTCTATCTTGGCTATTTCTAGTCCTTTTAGTCCTGTTTTATTTGTCTTAATTTTTTTTTAGGCCTTAGTTGTAAATAATGTGCTTTTGCTCGGTTTCTAGCTTGATTTGTGTGCTTTTCTATGTGATCTTTCACTCTTTTCTCTCTTGTTCTATTTTTCTAGGTCCTTGGCACTTTCCTCGATGTTTACGACCTGAGTGAAGGCCGGAAAGTTCAATAGAAGAAGCCTTGAAGCTAAGAAGAAGCTAAGAAGTTGAGCAATTGCAGCGATTAAGGCTGGAACCCCCCCCCCCACGAGCATCCCTCCAAGCAGCAGCACAAGCGGCAGCAAGCAGCACAGGCCACCGCGGGCACGGCTGCTCTGTGTTTCCAGTTTTGGCCAGCTTCCTGTAGATGCCCCACCGCAAGCGCGGCAAGGTCCACCGTAGGAGCGGCCATGTGGTACGCGGGCGCGGTGTTCAAGGTTATTTTCGCACTTAATCTTCGATTTTTCTCCTTTTTCTTCTTGTAATATAAATAGTGTACGACCTTATTTTGTAAGGGGAGACTTCTTATAGCAGATTTTTACACTTTCTCTCTCCTCTAATTAGTATTAGGCTTAGATTAGGATTTTCTCTCTCTAGTTTAGGAGTAGTTTTAGAGAGAGAAAGCTTGGGATTTCAATGGAGATTTGAGATCTTGAAGAAGCTTTTATGTGGATTCTCTTCTTAATTATTCAATGAGATTTTCTAAATTTCTCTCACCTTTATTGCTTTCTTTAATTGTTTTTTTTTGGCTTATTTCTTTGTTGATTAGAGTAGATAATTAGATTACTTGTTTGATTCTTGCTTTAATTCTTGTTTTACCTTGTTTTCCATGTTTTTCTTCATTATGATTGCTTAGATTTTGTTCTAGGGAAATGATGAAGATTCTGATTGATGAATTGAATGATTGATTGTGATAAGTATGCAATTGATTCTTGATTATTGTGTATGAATAATGCTTACATTGCCTTAAGTCTTTTAGCTAATTGATTTTAGGTTTCTAATTGTGCTTTCAACCAATTGTGCAGAAGTGAGTTGATTGATAGTCTAGATCCTTCCATACCTATGCTAGGCTAGTTGCGCTGGAGTGAATTAGCCTACTAGGATAATTAACATGCTTAATTGCGCGGCAGTGAGTTGAGTGTGTTGATCGTTCCTAATTGAGATCATGATCATCTAATTGCAATTTCTTGTTGAATTTATTAATGTAATTGGATTCCATTTTCCCTAATATTTTGTTGACCGTTTAAAGTAGTGTTTTAGTTGTTCCTCTCTCTACCTTACATCCTTCCTACTAGTTTAATTAGCTCAAATTAATACACTTAGTCCTTCTGGTTCGACCCTTGCTTGCCACTATCTTGTGTAAACTTGGTAGAGTAAGATTAGGAATATAAATTGTTGATTTGATCTAGGATAGTAGACCACGACTTATTATCCGCCGATCAAGGCCCCACAACCATACGTGGGTGCTGCTTGCACAAGCACAGCAGCGTCAAGCGACCTGCTAGTCGCTGACAGCGTCGCATCATGCGTTACGCTGGCGCTAGCAGCGTGCTTGCACGCATGCTTGTGCTGGCCCTAGGCTACGCTGTGCGAGCTGCACACTTCCTAGCAGCAGAAACCCTGCACCAGACGCATGCACATCTCCTCACCAAGCTGCTGCTACTCAGCTCGCATGCACACACGCACCAGCACGGTGCACTCCCTCGGCAGCCACATGTAGGCTGCGTAAGCAGCCCAGCTAGCCGAGGGTTGTGCTCGAGGCTTGGTGCATCGATTTACGTGCTTGTGCTTCGGAATTTTATTCCGATTTTGTGTGTGACATTAAAATTAATTCTAAATTATTTTTAGAACTAATATTGAGCAATATGAAAATAAAACAAGTCCAACTTAAATAAATTAAATTTTCTTAGTGCACAAACCAAAATTAATTCAAAACCATTCTTTGAATTATTTTTGGCTCAACTTGATGCTACAAAAATTAAATGCTATTCTCACAATTAATTTAACCAACATAAATTAATAATGAGATTTGACAAAATAGTTGAATAAATAATCATTCATCTAATGAAAATTTTTATCCAACACTCGCTTGTGCACATTTGAATATTGTAATCTTCCAATATGAAGAACAATAATATTTCAACCACAAGTATGAACATTTAAGATTTTAACTAACTTAAAATGATTAAAACCAAAAATTAGTTCATTATGGATTTTAGCAAGTTAAGATTCAACCAAAATAAACCATTAAAGGTTGAATCTTTAACACTTTAGGGGCTTCAAAATGCATATTCACCATATCATTCACACTCCATGCAATTAATTTGCAAAAATGTGAAATTGCAAGTTTAGGTGAAAATAAGAGCTAACCAAATTAAGCACCAATTATGACTTCATAAACATGCTTAATAAAGGTTAAAACTGCTGAAGATTAATGGTATAATCAAACACATAATCCAACAATTGCATGCAATAATTAATCAAGGTTTAAAGATTTAAAAAATTTCATCAAAAACGAAAAACTGCTCGAAAAACCACTTCCTAGGTGGATTTAGGCTTCTGGAAGGTCATTTTTAAACACTTTGTGGGTAAAGAATGATTTAGAACGTTGATTCCACCCAAAATTCACTAATTCTGAGTCAAAATCGAACTTTGTAAGCCAAAATAGCATAAATACGATTTTATTCCAATTAAAAACAAGCTCCTAATCTAACTAGGAAGCAAAACCAGAAATTTAAATCCATTTTAAATCACCTTAATTAATTTTTAGCTGTAAAAATTAAATGCAAGAGGCTCTTATACCGCTGTTGGGTTTTGCGGTGTCCGACACCGCACAGAAAGAAAACCCGATACCACGATCGCATGCATAATAATTACAACATAAATAAAAGCATGCAAATTAACATAAACATAAGAGAAGAGAGAGAAAGAATGCTCACCCTTGTAGCGTGCTTCGCTCAACCATTGAGCTCGGACTTGAAAGCTTCAAGTTCCGCAAGTGCGAGAATGTCCAACGGCTCACACCCTCGCTACCGAACCATAATCGGTCCCTACCTCGAAGCTAAGTCACGGCTAGACCAAAACAACTTAGAGTTTACGAACAAAGGTTTTCTCTCTTTTGAAGATCCCTTAAAATTCACCAACTCAAGTGAAATTCCCAATACCCAATGATGGGTATAAATAGGGAAATGTCCCCAAGAATTCCCGTCATCTTTCAATGTGGGATAGTTGGTAAAAAGCCAAAATAAGATTTAATTTAATTCCAAATTAAATTAAAAAGCCAAAACAATCATCAAATGACAAGTGGCGCAAGGAGAGCAAGGGAGTAGGTGAGGACCACAAAGGGGAGGACCACCTTCCCCTTGCTCCCCAAGCAAGCCCACCAAACCGGTTCTCACTCACACCAACCATGGCGCGGCAGCTGGCGCCTGGCCTGGGCACCAAGGCATGCCAAGCTGGTGGCCTGGTGCTCGCGTGGCCTGGCATGCATGTGTGTGTGACCCAGCAAGCCTTACGTGCTTCTAGGCTACTTGGCGTATGGTTCTAGCAACAGCTAGCGAGGCCCAGCATTGCTTGCTAGCTGCTAGCGAGCTGGCGCTGCTAGTATGCCCAGCGATGCGCTGCTGGCCTCGCCTTGCCCGGAAGGCTTGCTTGGCTAGCATGCCTGGCCATGCGATGCATGCTGGGCTAGCGACAAGGGCTTTGGCTAGCCCTGCTAGCCCACCTAGCCCTCTATTGGCTAGGCCATTTCGAGGCTAGGATTTTCACGCGCGTTGACTTATTGTTTGACTGATTTTTCCTTCTCGTCGAATCCTAAATTCGACTCGACTTACGACGCTCTAAGCTCGGAATCCGACGTCTTAGTTTGTAAAATCTCTATCGACTCATTTAATCTTTCGGATTAATTCGTCGCTTCGGTTTTACACGATTGGGTGGTTCGGTCAAGATTAAGTTGTAATATTAATTATTCATTAATATTACTGATCGGAAGTGTTTCAGGTGTTTTTAGTCCCTCGGGAGAGTTACAATACTGAGTATGAGCGCCTGACTTCTGTACCTGCAAAACCACGAAACTCCGGTTAGGTGGAGTTCCGCCTCCGAAGATCAAGTTAGTATGATTCCGGATGAATAAACGGGCGGAAAGTAAATGTGTATTTCTCCCCGATTCAGAGAGATTTCGCAATTAATATTGCTCGGTTTTTTGTGTATGTATTTATGAATGCCAATAAATGAGGATGATTCCTCTATTTATAGCAGATGAAAATCTGTTCCCCCATTGGGGGTTCAATGCCACGTGGCATCCTCTGATAGGATCCCTTTGAGCCTGTAATAGGGTGACACGTGTCAGGCCCTTATTGGGCCACGTGGCAGGGGTAATTTTTACCCCAAACATTTGCCCCTCACAGGTGTGACGTGGCTTGCCACGTGGCACCTGTGACACTTGTCACCATGCGGGAGGGCGACGGTTCACCTCCTTCCCTCCATTTTTTGAATTTGAAACTAAAGGGGGGGGGGGGGAAGGTGACGGTTCACCTTCTGGGATCTCCTATAAATAGGAAACCCCCTCCTCTTATTCCTCACTTTGCCAAACTTGAGAGAGAAATTTTTTGAGAGAAAAAAGAGCTCCTGATCCCGCCTGCTTTTTCGTGCAAACAACCTTCAACCTCAAGTCATCCGGATACCGGTCGAGCTTTTCTTGCCCGCCTCATTAAGATATCCGTCTGGCCTTTGCTATTTTCTTCAATCTTGATTTTTGATAAAGCTGCAGCCGGTCTCATACCGTCTGGAGCCCCTTTAAGCAATCTTATGATGAATTGCACCCAATAGACCCTTAGCCGGTTTACACCGCCTGAGGTATCTTGAAGCAATCTCACTGTGAGTTGCATTCAATAGACCCTCAGCCGATTATTCTCCGTCTGGGGTATCTTTAAGCAATCTCATTGTGAGTTGCATTCAATAGACCCTCAGCCGGTTATTCACCGTCTAGGGTATCTTCAAGCAATCTCATTGAGTTGCATTCAATAGACCCTCAGCCGGTTATTCACCGTCTGGGGTATCTTCAAGAAATCTCATTGTGAGTTGCATTCAATAGACCCTCAGCTGGTTATTCACCGTCTGGGGTATCTTTAATAAAACTTTCTTTTTGAATTGCTTCACAGTTCCCTCAGCCGGTCTCACACCGTCTGGGGTATGTGCAAGCAATTCTCTTCTGAGCTGCTTTGTTGACATCCCAACCGGCCTTATACCGTCTGGGGTATTCGCGAACAACCTCTTGATTTATTGTTTTAACGGATGCCCAACCAGCTTTCGGCCGCCTGTGGTAGTTCCGTACAATTTTCTTCATGAGTTATCTATAATGGTCTTCAGCCGGTTTATACCGTCTGGGGTGTCTTTGGACAACCTTTCATAAAATCTCCAGACTACTTGCTCTGTATGTCTAACACAGTCGGCTTTTTTCGCCTGCGGTGTCTTTGGGCAACATTGGTAATTAACCTTGCTTTCTTTCGCCAATTTGCAGCGTCAAAGTGATATCGTCTGGGGTATCTTTGGTCAACATTCTCAACTTCTTTTATCAGCTCCTTTCATCTACAAGGTAACGCCTTTGTTCCTTGCTTTTTTGGAGGTTGTTTTTAAATTTCCCCCACTGTATATATTGTTAGAATAATGGGCTCACCCAACACACACACGGCACACCACGATTTAGAGGTCAGCCGGTCTCCTGGAACGGCTGAGTCTTGGACTAAGGTGCCGCCTTTGGGTACTAGGACTCTCCTTGTTCATCTCCAAAACCGATCGTCTCTGTCTCTGTGCAGGACGCAATGGCTCGGACTAGGAAAACAGCCGTTGATCTAGAGTATAGAGGGGAAACCTCTGAAGAATTGCCGCCTGACTCTAATCAGGCTGAGATGATAAGCGGATCACCGCATGGCACCCCAAGCACTCCTAGTGATGGAATACTGGGGTTGGATCAGGAAGGCGGGGAAGATGCCGCCTCCCCCTCCAGGGTTGAACAGGAAAACCCTTCAGAAAACGCGAGAGGTGAAGAGACCGCCTCTTCATCCGGTTCAGAGCAAAGCGGCAGTAGCAGCAGCCTTCTTACACCGGATGTAGATAGCGAGGAGGAGGAGAGGCCCACATGGAACAACAAGGGCGACCCTTTCCTTATTGCCGTCTCTGCCAAAGATAGGGCCAGCATGGCAAGTAACTTAGAGGACTTTGTCAAAATACGTCCTCTTGGAGAAGATTGGAGAACAATCGTGCCGCCTGAGATGGGGACTATAGTCTACGAAGATGATCAGCCGAATTCAAACGGGTATTTCGGCTGTTACGAGGCGGCGTTTCTAGCCGGTCTCCGCTTCCCTTTGCACAACACCATAAAGGCCATTCTTCGAGGGTATGGTCTGGGTATTTGGTAGTTAACTCCTAATTCATGGGTTAACATCTTAGGTTACATCTCCGCCTGCAAGATGCAAAACATCAACCCCGGCTGGGAGGCCTTTGCCCATATGCACTATCTGAGTAGAAGCCCAGGCGGGTGGAGAGCCTGGTATACACTGACCACCTACCCTCAATACTTGATGACTCTAGACAAACCGTCCAAGTGGTCGGACTGGAAGAATAGGTTTTATCTGGTTTTTTCTCCCACCAAGGAGGAAAATCGGGAGTATAGGGTATACAACCGGAAACCAGACCTTCTGGGGCACAAGTGCAAAAAGCCTCGAATCCCGGATGATGATTATAAGAGAATAATAGAGTCAAAATTTTTTGAACAGACCACCACCACCCTCTCCAATGGGGAGTTAATAAGCGTGCCTAGGAACTGGGTACCAAAGCACAAATTCCTTCGTGACGAGGCGTTTTTGTCCGCCTGTAAACTTAGCACTCAGTTTGAAAAACGTAGGTTGCACTAGTGCTTGATCCTATTTTGCAGTTTGTACATGATGTGCTTTCAATTCTCTTCTAACCGGATGGGTTCCTTTTTGCAGTGCGAGCCTTAGCCATGTTGTCAGCAGAGAAGACACCGGCTAAGTCTGCCAAAGAAATCCGCAAAGAAAATGCGGAGAAGAAACTTGCCGCCCAGGCGGCAAAATAAGGTATATTGCTTTTCCTTTCTTTCTACTTCAACTTCTGTTTGACTTCTTGCCGGCTCCCTTACAAAGCTGATAAGGCCCAGGCCAGGGGAGGAGCCGGCCACTCAAAATAAGGCAAGGAAGACTTCCTCCCTAACAGTTCCCAGCCAGCTGACGGTTGGGGGTAAATCTGTCAAGACCACTGGTCTGGGATTCGATCTTGTCCCCAGGCAGCCGGATGTCCCAGAGGCATCCAAGGAGACAGCACCGCCTAGGGCATCCGGGGCCTCTGTGCCAGTTAAGGGCAGTCATGGCCCTCATCCAACATCTCAAGGTACTAATGATCCTTTCAACCCTTCTTTGCTTGGCAAGCCCATGCGGGTCAAGTCGCACTCCCAGCTCCAGCCAGAAGACTCTTCTAGCAGCCGGCAGTTAATAGGAGGGAAGTATGCTGCCTTCTCACCATCTTTCTCTGGTGCAGATCACTCCCCTCGCTGGCCGGATGTACATTAGTACGTCCGGGCCATGCTGAAGGCCGTCCCTAGAGAGGATAAGGAGGCGATCCCAAGGATCAACGCCTTCAATGTCGACCAAGTTATGGCCGGCCTGGCTGAGGTATATGCTCTTCCAACTGTTTAAGTTATTATGTCGTCTGACCCCTTCTAACACCGCTTGGGTTATTGCAGTCAATGCTGCGCGTGGAGGGGCTCAAGAAAGCCTATGCCCGCAAGTGTGAGGAGGTAAGACGGGCTAAACGGGATGCATCTGAAGCACATAACGTTGCCCAATATTCCATGATTATGCATGAATTAAAAACTAAAGGCATAATCATGCAACAGGCGGACTCCATCAAGGCTCTTTAGAAGTCTCTCAATGAAGCCCACACCAAGATTTTCAACCTCCAGGCGGCAAAGGAGAATGCTGAAGCAGAGTCGAAGAAGGCGTCGGATTCTACCAAACTTCTGGACCTGGCCAAGAAGGAGAATTCGACGCTCCTAGCTGACAACGTCCGCTTGAAAAAGGAGGCGGCCGCTGCCAGTTAGAACTTCAAAACTACGCTAGAAGCTGAACAGAGCCGGCTCATTGAAGAGAATGAGCAAGACTGCGTTAACAGAATACAAATAGCTTGGTCCCTGGTTCATCCGGACACGGATTATACCATCTGGGAACTTGCCTATAAGTACGCTGATCTTGCCATTGAGGCGCAGGAATCAAACCAGCCGGCACCGGAGCCTTATGTGGAGTGGGTCCAGAAGCAGATCGAGGCCATGCAGGCGGGGATCGGCTCAAACGGGGGAGAGAATCAGGACGAGAATCTAGAAGAGATAGTCCCTTCTTCTTTAGAAGCCGCCTCTAAGGACCCGGCTCAGCCTCTACCTCAGCCTTAAGCTTTACTGTCTTCAACTTTTCCGGCCTGCGTGCCGTGTATTTCATGTATCTTTCACCGGACACGGGTCCGGCTAACAATTGAACAAATTCTTATTTATATATATATGCGCCGACTGGGTCGGTTCTTTGTCATTTTCAATTCTTTTTCATTTTTGCAACTTTTGAATTCTTGCATTCTGTTTTGAATGAACTCTTGTGATATGTCGGATGCCCCTGGATGGTTGGTTGCTTAGCTGCTAAGTCTAAGCAGGCAGCCGTCCATAGTTATCCAGATAAATGAATAAGAGATCTTTGACTTTTTTAACAGGTTTGCCCGGCTGCATACAAGCGGCCTAGGACCGGACGTATGCTTTTTAGACCCTTGTTAACTATGAAGTTAGGTCTGGCCTTGTTTCTGACGTCGTAACCGGCTGTAATGCTTCCTCGCAAAAGCCGGTTGTGCAGTGAGGTACAATTTCCCGCCTATATTGCCATGGGGCAATAGCAAGGCGGATGCTGGGGTCAACAGGGTCTGACCTTCCGCATGGTTCATTAGGCCGGCTGGGGTGCTTTTGGGCAAAAGCTGGCTACTGATCAAGGTTGATATTACCGTCTGTACTGCGTTAGGGCAATAACCGGTTTGGACCTATGATGCTAATTTCCGGCCGTATTTCCTTGGGGCACTAGCCGATTGTAGTATGGAAAAATTTTCCGGTTGTATTGCCTTGGGGCAACAGCCGGTTACAATTTTTAAGATATGGTTTCGAAGTTAATTAGGGTTGAACTTCAGGATAGAAGCGCGGTCCGGCTATAGTGCTTTTGGGCAAAGCCGGCTGCTTAACAAGATTTAATTAACCGTCTGTATTGCCTTGGGGAAATAGTCGGGTGTATCTTGTTTGCGAAAGGTCAATCAAATGTACATGGGTTATCTTTAACCTAACCGGTTAAAGCCGTTTGAGTTCATGATGCATAGAACAATGTACCACCCGAAAGGGAGATGTTCTCTTCGGCGAATTCACCCGAATGGGCGTCGCCGGATAACTGGTTAGGCTTAAAGTAGGCGGTTTTAAAATATGTTGGCTTTGGGCCTTTAAGTAGCTAAGTTAGGTACTTAGCTTCTTATTTTGAGCAAACGGGTGCCCGGCTGTGCATTGCACAGTTAGGTCTTGTTGGATGCCCGGTTGTGCATTGCACAGGGGACTTAGGAGATGCCCGGTTGTGCATTGCACATGGGACTTGATACAAAAAATTGAAATAAGGTATTCCTTTCATTCATTTACTCTTTACAAAAAATATTTACAATCTCCTTAGAAGTAGTACTTTTTCAAGTTGTCTACATTCTAGGTTCTGGCTAACTGCCTGCCGTCTGGTGTTTCCAGGCGGTAGGTGCCGTCTCTTACTTCTTCATAAATCCGGTAGGGGCCTTCTCAATTGGGGGTTAGCTTTCCTTGTTCATTTGCCCTACCGGTTGCCTCCATTTTTCGTAGCACAAAGTCCCCAACTTTGAGGGGCCGCTTGTGTACTTGTTTGTTGTAAGCCCTCGTTATTCTCAGACGGTATATCTCATGACGCAAGGCGGCGTTGCCCCTACGCTCCGGGAGTGAATCCAATGCTAGACGCATGGCCTCCCAATTAGCCTGTTCGTCATAGAGCATGACTCGGAGTGTTGGCTCATAAAGTTCAATAGACAAGACAGCTTCAATGCCATATGTCATGAGAAACGGGGTTTCACCGCTTGCACCCTTTTCAGTTGTTCTGATGGCCCAAAGGACGTGAGGTAACTCATCCGTCCAAAGACCACCGCTCTCTCAATCTTCTTTTTTATGCCGTCTAAGATGAGCTTGTTGAAGGCTTCAACTTGGCCGTTTGCTTGGGGCCGGCCAACAGATGCAAAACAATGTGAGATCCCCTGATCTCCCAACCAATCCTTGAGGACAGACGTCTCAAACTGAGGGCCGTTGTCAAAGACCATAGACATAGGTACCCCAAACCGGGTGATGATGTTCCTCCAAATGAAGGAGATGACGTCCTTTGTTTTGATTCCTTTGACCGCCTCGGCCTCAACCCACTTGGTGAAGTAATCTACAGCCACCAGAATGTATCTTCTGCCGCCTGTGGCAAGCGTATAAGGACCCAAGATGTCCATGCCCCATTTCGCAAATGGAACCGGGCTGTAGATAGCCGTAAGTTCTGTTGCCGGACGGTGTATGAGCCGGCCAAACCTCTGGCACTTGTTAAATTTCTTCACCAATTCCATGGCGTCTGCCTCAAGGGTGGGCCAAAATTAACCTTGCCGCCTGGCCCTCTTCGCTAGAGACCTACCGCCTATATGTGAAGCACAAAAGCCCGCATGTAGGTCCTCTAGCACCTCTTTTCCCCTTTCTAGGGTAATACACTTTAGCAACGGTTGGAGGTAACCCTTTCTTAAGAGTTCTCCCTTGTACATTTCAAAGCTCAAAGCTCGTTTTTTAAGTGCAGCCGCTTTTGAAGAGGCATTCGGCAAAGTGTCGTCTACCAAATAATCCCGGATGGGGTCCATCCACCGTAGAGCTTCGGTCAAGAATTCCAATGGGGTCATGCTCGATACTTCTTTTTTCCATGACCTCCCAGAAGACTGACCTAGGCGTATCACAAGTGGCGGATGAGGCCAGTTTGGACAAAGCATCAGCCTGATTGTTTTCTGACCGGGGCACCTGAATTAGATGAAACGAGTCAAGTGTCCCCGCCTCGTCCTTGATCGCCTGAAGGTATTTGATCATTGCCGGATGGGTGGCCTCGTAGTCACCATTGAATTGGCTAACGTTTAGTTGAGAATTAGAGAAGGCGTCAACTTTTCTTGCCCCTACTGCCTTACACATGCGTATACCGGCTAGCAGGGCCTCATACTCAGCTTCATTATTTGAAGCTTGAAACTTGAACCATAGTGCATACTCGTACGTGTCTCCTTCCGGAGACTTACAAATTACGCCTGCACCACAGCCGTTCGAGGTAGAACTTCCGTCTACGAATAACATCCAAACCTGGTCGGTTTTTAACGGCTGTGCCGGCCTAGTCATTTCAACAATGAAGTCGAAAAACGCCTGACCTTTCACTGCCCGCCTAGGTTCGAAAGTTATCTCCAGGCTTTGCATTTCACAGCTCAACATTTCTAAGTATGTGACTGATGAAATACACCGGGAGTTGTTTTCCGTTTCTCTCAGCAAGGAGGACAGCGCTAAGAGAATGATCTGAGACGGCTAGGTACATGTAGAGGACCTCCTTAGGCAGGGGGCTCACTAGCCTTGGCAAAGAGTGCAAATTTTGCTTTAACCTCTGAAATGCCGCCTCAGCCTCTTCTCCCCACTCAATTCTAGACCTCTTCCTGATTGCTTGGAAGAAGTAAAGGCACTTGTCACCTGACCGGCTGAGGAATCTTCCTAGGGCCGCCAGGAAACCAGTTAATTTCTAGGCCTCCTTGACGGTTCGGGGTAATTTCATGTAAATCACTCGCTTGGACCTTTTCCGGATTGGCCTCTATGCCTCTTTGATCAATCAGAAATCCGAGAAACTTCCCAGACTCAACACCAAAGACACACTTCTTGGGATTAAGCATGACCTTATGCCGCTTGAGGGTGGTGAAGGTTTCTCGGAGGTCAACTAGATGATCCGCCTGAATCTTGGATTTGACTATCATATCATCAATATACGCCTCTACATTCCTTCCAATTTGATTGGAGAAAACCGTGTTGATCATTCGTTGGAAGGTAGCAGGTGCTTTCTTCAACCCAAACGGCATCACCGTGTAGCAGTACAACCCCTGATCAGTGACGAATGCCATCTTTTCCTGATCCTTCTTCCATAGGGGAATCGGGTGGAAACCTGAGTGGGCATCCATAAAACTCATCAAGGCATAGCCTGCTGTAGAGTCGACCAGGCGGTCGATCTTAGGAAGAGGATAGCTATACTTCGGACATGCCTTGTTCAGATTTGTGTAATCTACACACATCCGCCAGGTACCATTCGGCTTCTTGACAAGGATAACATTTGCTACCCAATCTGGGTAGTAGCATTGTCGAATGAACCCGGCATCCAGGAGCTTTTTTACCACAGCGGCTGCCGCCTGAGACCTCTCCTCGTCATGATCCCTTTTATTTTGCCTAACCGGCTTTATTTTGGGATCAACAGCTAACTTGTGGACAGCTAGATCCGGGCTGACGCTTGGCATCTCTTCCACTTCAAAGGCAAAAATGTATTTGAATTCCCTCAAAAGTTGAAGCAGGTTTGCCCCCAACTTTTCAAAAGCTACCATCCCATTCTTGATTGTTCTGTTAGGACGGCTGTCGTCTAGGACGACATCCACACTCTCACCAGCCGGCTGGGGTTAGGATTCATCCGGCCTTTGCCCGGCTAGTGATTGATATTTTGTTTTTCTGGCAGGGGCCATCTGATCCGCCTTTCTCTTTTTACTGGCTGCCTTGAAGGCAGGCACGGCTTCCTTGTCTTCGAGGTCAGCAGGTTCCTCATTATGACCGGCTGCTGTAACAGTCGTGTAGGGTTTCGTAGTGACCCGACACTACGCGGAAGGAAACCCACCAAGACCCGCCCCTTAATTAAAGCAATTAAACAAGCATAATAAACTTAATCAAACAAGATTAAGGACAAGAATTATACCTTTGACGCGTGCTTCGCTCCCAAAGAGCTCTTACTTCAAAATCCCGAAAACACGAGATCTCCGACGAATCGTACCCTCGACTCGAACTGAGCGTCCTAAGTCTTGAAGGTTAGTCAAGACCCGGACAAATTAACTATGAGCTTTACGAATCAAAGGTTTACTCTTTTCTTAGAGTTGCCTTTTTAATTCCACTCAAGGTTGTGTCAAATCCCAATACCAAGCTTGGTATTTATAGGGAAATGATCCCTTGATTTTTCATCCTCCACCAATGTGGGAGAATGTATTTTGTTAATTAATTCATTTCTAAAATAAATTATTAAACAAAACTAATCACCATGCAACAAGTGTCAAATAGAGAGAGAAGGTTAGGTGAGGACCATGAACCTTGGGGGGACCATTGCCTTGATCCCCAAGGCATGCTCTAAACCAATTGGTCCCCACTCCCTCAAACCGCCACTTACAAGAGCTTGCTGGGCTGCTGCCAGCTAGCATGGTGCTGGCCAGCCCAGCCAGCTAACATGGTGCTGCCTAGCAGCCTCGCATGCCTGGTGCTAGGCCATGTAGGAGCTGGCGCTGGCCAGTGCTAGGCGCTGCTGCTGCAGGCTGCCTAGCACTGCCTATCGCACATGCATCTCTCTCGCATCGCTAGCACAGCCAGCATGCGTGCTTCTAGCGAGCCACGCATGCTGGCCCATCCCTCGCATCATCCACGCTATATGCATCATGCACCACGCAACGCTTGCACTAGCCAGTGCCTAGCACTGCTATGCTTGGCGCGAGGCATGCACACACGCACACGCACATGCATGCGTGGTGCTGCTGCCTAGCAACCCAACCAGCCATTGCACACACACGCACCAGCCCACACGCATCAGTGCGGCTGCTGTGCGAGGCTAGTGTGCAAGGCTGCGATGCACACATGCACACACACGCATGCCCCTGGCTTTTCGATGTTGCTTGTGCGTGGTACCATGCCTTGCGATGGTGCCTAGCAAGGGTTGCGTGCTGCGATAGGGCATCATATGCACCCAGGCACCAGCCTAGCGCGCTGCTAGCTGCAATGGGCTGCCTGGTGCTTGTGTGGCTTGCGATAGCTGCCATGCGCACCAGGCACCCATGCTAGCACGTTGCTAGCTTGCGATGGGCTGCCAGGGCGCGCCTAGGCTGCGATGGTGCCTAGCACACCATGGTGCGCCTAGGCTTTCTATGAGCTAGCCTAGCCTAGCTACGGCTACGCTCACACTTGTTGCTTGTGATTTTGCGACGCTCGGTATCGACGCCCTAGGCTCGATTTGCGACGACTGTATTCGTAAAACTCTATCGACTCATTAAATCCTTTTGGATTAATTCGATGTCTCGGATCAGAGATTCGATTGGGTTCGACCCGAAGGGTTCAGTTAAGATTAAGCCGTAATATCAATTGTACCTCAATATTACTGATCGGAAGCGGCCTCCACCTAGGCATTCCGATCACTTGACCTTACTGAAGAATTAGCTCTGTAATAATTCTGAACCCTCTATCGGAATAATACACTTGTTGGAAGGACACCATTCCTTTCAATCTCCCACTTGTCCTTCCGGACAAGTGTGCATATTGTGTATAGCTCATTTCCTTTGTCACTTAATGTTTCTTCGTGAACTATAAGGTAAGATTCTTTGTCATCCTTATTACGTTAAGAAGTGTTTCTCGATCTCCGAGTTCGACTGTCAATAAGCAGATGATTTCTAAAATCCATCTGACCATGGCCATGCATTTTCACAGTCTCACTCTTCGAGCGGCCTTTTAAACAACAAAACATTTTCCCTATTGTTAGTAGGGGGACAATCCCAGTCTTGTATTGTAAGTTCTTCTTACTAAGAGGACATAGACTCCCGAGTGTTCCCGTTATGATCCCCAGTTACGGCAGACGTTTGGAAACATCAAAGAGCCTAGTACTCAAACAAGAAAACTTCACATTACTCATGGTCGGAGGAAATAAGTTCCGATAGTCATAATGAGAAATGTACTTATGACAAAATTTAAATTTTCTTAAAGTACTCTCATAGGTCTTATCCAGTACAGTTTTAAACTGTACCTGTGCAAATGATTTATGACTGTCACGTCCTCGCAGCACAAGAAACGGTGTTGTAAATCATACTACACACTAATCTATGGCGGTCATCAATCGTCCATTTGTTAGATGACCTCGATTAGGGATACTTTTCGATTTAATATTCAATGTTCACTTAACAGGTGTTTCTTTATCCAAGACATGGTCTTGATACCCTGTTTTGAATATTTCTGTAAATCGAATGGACTCATTATTTAATTCTAAACCACAATTAAATAGTAATGGAGTGAATGATAATTTTGCACAAAAATTAATTACTCCATTAATGAATGGTTTTAGTACAGTGTCTTACATTAAATCAACCCGTTTAATTAAAACACATGTACAGGGAATATCAAAGCCAGTCTCCTATGTGCTTGATTCCCATTGCCTCAACGTGTTTGTTGTGTTTCACTTGTGGCAAAGGTTTAGTCAAAGGATCGGCTACATTATCATCCGTGCCGATCTTACAAATTCTGATTTCACCTTCGGATTTCCATTCCCTTATCATGTGAAATCGCCTTTGCACGTGTTTGACCTTCTGGTGTTCTCTCGGCTCCCTGGCCTGAGCGATAGCTCTATTATTATCACAATAGAGATCTATCGGCCCCTTGATTGAGGGTACAACACCAAGTTCACTGATGAACTTGCGAATCCAAACAGCTTCCTTAGCAGCTTCCGAAGCGGCCAAGTACTCGGCTTCAGTTGTAGAGTCTGCAGTGGTGCTCTGCTTGGCACTCTTCCAGCTGAACGCTCCTCTATTCAGACAAAATATATACCCCGACTGTGACTTGAAGTCGTCTCTGTCATTCTGGAAGCTAGCGTCGGTGTAACCTTCAACAACCAGTTCTTTGTGGCCTCCATACACCAGGAATTTATCCTTGTTCCTTTTCAGGTACTTAAGGATGTTTTTGGCCGCAGTCCAATGCGCCTCTCCTGGGTTCGATTGATATCGACTCGTTGCACTCAGGGCATACGATACATCTGGCCTTGTACATATCATGGCATACATGATCGATCCGATTAGCGAAGCATATGGGATCTGATTCATTCTTTCTCGCTCAACAGGTGTCTGAAGACACTGTTTCTTGCTGAGAGTTATGCCATGGGACATGGGTAAATGCCCTCTTTTGGCATTTTCCGTGTTGAATCGAGCCAGTACCTTATCAATGTAAGTACTATGGCTTAATCCAATCATCCTCTTAGATCTATCCCTGTAGATCTTGATGCCCAATATGTACTGTGCCTCTCCTAAGTCCTTCATTGAAAAGCACTTTCCCAACCAGCCCTTTACGGACTCCAACAATTTTGTGTTGTTACCAATGAGCAGTATGTCATCGACATACAGGACTAGGAATGCAATATCACTCCCACTGACCTTCTTGTATACACAAGACTCATCTGGATTTTTGATAAAACCAAACTTGCTGATGGCTTCATCAAATCGCAGATTCCAACATCTGCTGGCTTGCTTTAGTCCATAAATGGATTTCTTCAGTTTGCAAACCTTTCTAGCGTTTCCTGGATCGAAAAAACCCTCTGGCTGTGTCATATACACAGTTTCTTCCAAAATCCCATTAAGGAAGGCGGTTTTGACATCCATTTGCCATATTTCGTAATCGTAATATGCAGCAATCGCTAGGATGATCCGGACGGACTTTAGCATTGCAACTGGTGAAAAAGTTTCATCATAGTCAATCCCATGGACTTGTCTATAACCTTTTGCCACCAGTCTAGCTTTGTATATCGATACATTTCCATCCTTGTCTGTCTTCACTTTGAAGATCCATTTGCAACCAATGGGTGTATAACCCTCGAGCAAATTTACCAAGTCCCAGACTTGATTTTTAGACATGGATTCCATCTCAGATTTCATGGCCTCTTGCCATTTTGTAGAGTCGGGGCTCGTCATAGCTTTGCTTGTATGTCGCCGGCTCATCACCATCCATAACTAGGATGTCCTGATCATCAGTTAAGACGATACCGAGGTATCTGTCTAGTTGAGATCTTTGCCGTTGCGACCTACGTAGGGTAATCGGTTGAGCATTTACATTGTCTGTTTGACTCTGACCAATCTTCTCAGATGCTTCCAAAGTATCTAGATTGTCAGTTTTGTCAGGTTGACATTGTTGCTCGTCCTCTCGAACTTCGTCGAGTTCGATTTTCCTCCCACTTGTCATTTTGGAAAGGTGATCCTTCTCCAAAAAGACACCATCACGAGCAACAAATACTTTGTTCTCGGATTTATTGTAGAAGTAATACCCCTTGGTTTCTTTTGGATATCCCACAAAGAAACACTTATCCGATTTGGGGTGAAGTTTGTCCGAAATTAATCGCTTGACATATGCTTCGCATCCCCAAATCTTGAGAAAAGACAACCTGGGAGGTTTCTTAGTCCATAATTCATATGGAGTCTTTTCAACAGCTTTTGACGGAGCTCTATTCAGTGTTAGTGCTGCTGTTTGTAGCGCATGTCCCCAAAACGAGATAGGGAGTTCACTAAGACCCATCATTGACCGAACCATGTCTAACAAGGTCCGATTCCTCCGTTCGGACACTCCGTTCCATTGAGGAGTTCCAGGAGGTGTCAACTCCGAAAGAATGCCACATTCTTTCAAGTGATCGTCGAATTCATGGCTCAAATATTCGCCACCTCGATCCGATCGAAGTGCTTTAATTTTCTTGCCAAGTTGATTTTCAACCTCTTTCTGAAATTCTTTGAACTTTTCAAAGGATTCAGATTTATTCGACATTAAGTAGATATAGCCATATCTACTATAATCGTCGGTGAAGGTGATGAAATATCGGTAACCTTGCCTTGCGGGTGTGCTCATAGGTCCACATACATCCGTGTGTATTAGACCTAATAAGTCACTTGCCCTTTCTCCTAGCTTGGAGAATGGCTGTTTTATCATCTTGCCTAATAAGCATCCTTCGCAATTTTCAAACGACTCTAAGTCGAATGAGTAAAGAACACCCTCTTGAAGAAGTTTCTTGATGCGTTTGATGTTAAAGTGGCCAAGACGACAATGCCACAAGTAGGTTTGATTCGACTCGATGGTCTTAGCCCTTTTGGCAGTATTCTCGATGTTATAGACCTGTTTGTCTAGTGACAGCACATAAAGACCATTTTCTGAATGTGCCTTTCCATATAAAACATTATCAAAATATATAAAACAACTATTTTTTTTAATTCGAAATTCGAATCCTTTGGCGTCCAACGCCGATATTGAAATAATGTTTTTGGTCACTTTAGGAACATGATAACGATTTTCAAGTTCTAGAACAAGCCCAGTGGGCAAAGACAAACTGAGAGTTCCAACGGAGACGGCAGACATCCTTGCTCCGTTGCCGACCCGAAGCTCGACCACTCCCTTCTCTAGCCTCCTACTTATCCTTAGTCCATGAGCATTGGAACAAAGGTGTGAGCCACATCCGGTATCTAATACCCATGATGTTTTGCTAGCAAAGTTTAAGTCTATAACGAAAATACCTGATGAAGAAGCAACGTTGTCGTTCTTCTTATCTTCCTTGAATTTGAGGCAGTCCTTTTTCCAATGTCCCTTCTTCTTGCAGTAGAAACATTCGGAATCAGACTTAGAAGAAGCTGCCTTCTTGTCCTTGTTGCCCTTGGCAAACTTTGACTTAGGCGGGAATTTCTTCTTTTTCCCTTTAAAGCTCTTCTTTTTGCCCGCACGTTTGAACGGCTTGCCCTTCCTCACCATGAGCATGTCATGCTTGCCCTCATCCTTGAGGGTTTGCTCGGCTTGCTTCAACATACCATGAAGCTCGGTGAGGGTTTTCTCCATACTATGCATGTTATAGTTCATCTTGAACTGATCATAGCCTTTATGAAGGGAGTGGAGAATGATGTCAATTGCCATTTTAGTTGAATACCCAGCATCGAGCCTTTCCATGTTTTCAAATAATCCAATCATTTTGAGAACATGCGGGCTGACTGGCTCTCCTTTCTTGAGCTTGCTCTCAAGGATCTGCCTGTGGGTTTCGAACCTCTCAGTTCGGGCCTGATCTTGGAACATATTCTGAAGCTCAGAAATGATCTCAAAAGCTGTCTCCTTTTCAAAGAAATTCTTTTGAAGGTCCGGAGACATTGTGGCCAACATGATGCATTTGACATCCCGATTGGCACTATGCCATCGGTTAAGGGCAGCCTGAGTGACCTCCTCATTAGGAGCGTCGGGCATTTCCTCATCAAGGACGTATTCCTTTTGCTCCTGCATTAGTACAATGCGGAGATTTCTTTGCCAATCAAGAAAGTTTGGCCCGCTCAACTTCTCCTTGTCGAGAATTGAGCGCAAAGAGAATTGGTTGTTGTTTGTGTTACTTGTAGACATGATTTCTACAATTGAAAGAATTTGAAGTGAAAAACCATTCATACATCAATAAGTTGAAATTTAAAGCGTTCATGCACTTATTCACACTTATTGAACATTTTATCCACGCATTTTAAGATTGTCCCTTATGGGAGAGAATAAAATGATTCCGAGATCCCAAAGATCAAGAAATGGATAAGCATGATTTGGCTTGTCTTAACCATTAAATATCTTAAGGTAAGCAATCCAACTGCTAATAGCTCCAAGGTACTCTCGGTTTGATAAAATGTCGCATCTAATGCATTATTGACATTTTATCTCTTTTGCCACGACATCTAAGGACTCCTTACTGTTATCGTTGAGCTTAACCAAGACAACTTGTATACCTAGTATACCTTACGTTCCTAGGGAAGTAGTGATGCCTCGCTTTGGCGTAATCCATCACATACGCGCATTAGTTCGGTAAGTGTTGTTCTTGGAATGGCAAATTTTAGCTCAATATTATTAAGGGACCTAGGGTTTCTATGTTGGTTGATTTAAGTGAACTTAACTAATCATCGCAACATTATAGAAATCCTAGACATGCATCTAGCAAACATATATATAATAACAATATATAAGGCATAAAAATAGATGCATTTGGCAACTAGCATGGTCCCTTGAAATCTTCAATTTCCATGGGTCTTCATCTTGGCTCGTCTTCGTCGAAACGCCGTCTTGAGACATCTCGGCCAAAATAAAAGAAGCTAGCTAGAATGACTAAGATTAATCTAAATAGTACAAAAATACTTAACGGTTCGCAGACCGTATTTAGATTTACAAAAATACATAACAGAATGCAGTCCGTATTTTCTATCCTAGTCGGGCCCCACTAGTTGCCATTTTCAAAGAACCTGTTTTGAAAGCAATCTTTCATTCACCCGTTCACTATTTGTGAACGGCCCATGCAATTTTACGAAATACATAATTAAACACGTAAAACTAGTAACTAACTTAGGTCGTTAATCCAATTAACGCGCCTAATTAAAACTAGTCAAAGTGGTTTAATCCATTATTTCTAAACGCAAAATGCTAACGCATTTAATTAAGCTCCCACTAAATTTCGCATCCGTACTTAATTAATCCGATTAATTAAGTCGACATAACCCATAATTTGTCAAAATTTTGCAAAATCGAAAATCGAGGTATTTAGCCTCGTTAAAATAATTAATTAAAATTATTAACACGGGAAAAATTGCAAAAACATAGCTCAACCTTAAGCAAAAAGGGCATCATCCTATGATGCTTGGCGCACCATGGCTGCTAGCAAGTGCTAGCACAGCCTGCCTAGCTAGCTAGCACCAGTAGCATGCTACGCATGCTAGCAGCTTGCTGGCACAAGCATCAGGGGCTGGCTGGCTGGGGCTTGCTGCCTCGCTGCCCAGCAGTCGCACAAGCGTACCAGCAGCCTAAGGCCCCTATGCGCCAGCATACGCACCACACAGCAGCCCCTCCACGCCACACAGCTACGCACCAAGCGATGCACAGCCAAATGCGCACCATAGGCAGCCTACATGTGGGCTGCTAAGCAGCCCGGCTAGCCTTGGTGACGCTTACGGTTTTGCATCTTTTGCGTGCATTTTACTCGGAATTTAATTCCGATTTGTGTGTGACAATAATTAATTCTAAATCAAATTTTAGAATTAATTTTGAGGGAAAAATAAAATAAAACAAATATTAAGTCTAACTTAAACAATTTATTTTAATTGGTTCACAAGCCTAAATTTATCCAAAATTTCAATTTTGAACAAAATTAGGTCAAACCTTATGCTTAAAATAAAATGAGCTATGTCCAAAATTAATCTTGCCAATATGCAAATTAATCATGGATTTGACAAAAAGGGAGTTAGAAAAATAAATTAACCATTCAATGATAAAAAATTTTCCAACTTGCATACTTGTGTAAAATACCAAGATTACATCTTCCAATATGAAGATTAATCAAATTTTACTCACAAGTAATTAAACTTAATGGATTTTAATCAACCAAAACATGAAAAAATCCAAACTTTGTTCAACATGGAATTTAGGGTTAGGGTTCCAATCATTTAAACATTTAAAGATTAGAACTTTAACAAAACTTGGGAACTTAAAATACATAATCATAACAAGTTTTCACACCTTATTGCAATTTATTTGCAAAATTGTGAAAAACAAGTTTATGTGATAACTTGGTATATCAACTTAAGCACTAATAAACACTCCATTATTATGCTCAAGGATATTTTAAAACCAGTAGATTAGTGAGGCAAATGTGCATTTAATCTAACCTTGTAATGCTTGCATTAATCAAGGCTTAAAAAGAATTAAAACGTTGAAAAACGAAAAACCCCAGAAAAATTGGGTTTCTGGTTCGAATTTGGCTTCTGGACAACCCTAAGGGGTTGAAACAGTTCCAGAATGTCGATTCCACCCAAAAATCACTATTTTTGAGCCAAAATCTGGGTTCGACAGTCAAATCGAAAATAAAATCGAGTTTTAAAAATTAATTAAAACGAGCATCTAATCTAATTAGATGAACATGAACCAGAAAATTAAATTCTTTAAAACACCTTAATTAAACAATAATTGCAAAAATTAAAAGGAGCGTGGCTCCGATACCGCTTTAGGGTTTCGTAGTGACCCGACACTACGCGGAAGGAAACCCACCAAGACCCGCCCCTTAATTAAAGCAATTAAACAAGCATAATAAACTTAATCAAACAAGATTAAGGACAAGAATAATACCTTTGACGCGTGCTTCGCTCCCAAAGAGCTCTTACATCAAAATCCCGAAAAGACGAGATCTCCGACGGATCGTACCCTCGACCTGACCCGAGCGTCCTAAGTCTTGAAGGTTAGTCAAGACCCGGACAAAATAACTATGAGTTTTACGAATCAAAGGTTTACTCTTTGCTTAGATTTGCCTTTTTAATTCCACTCAAGGTTGTGTCAAATCCCAATACCAAGCTTGGTATTTATAGGGAAATGATCCCTTGATTTTTCATCCTCCACCAATGTCGGAGAATGTATTTTGTTAATTAATTTATTTCTAAAATAAATTATTAAACAAAACTAATCACAATGCAACAAGTGTCAAATAGAGAGAGAAGGTTAGGTGAGGACCATGAACCTTGGGGGGACCATTGCCTTGATCCCCAAGGCATGCTCTAAGCCAATTGGTCCCCACTCCCTCAAACTACCACTAGCTAGCATGGTGCTGGCCAGCCCAGCCAGCTAGCAGCCTCGCATGCCTGGTGCTAGGCCATGCTAGGAGCTGGCGCTGGCCAGTGCTAGGCGCTGCTGCTGCTGGCTGCCTAGCACTGCCTATCGCACATGCATCTCTCTCGCATCGCATCGCTAGCACAGCCAGCATGCGTGCTGCTAGCGAGCCACGCATGCTGGCCCATCCCTCGCATCATCCACGCTACATGCATCATGCACCACGCAACGCTCGCACTAGCCAGTGCCTAGCACTGCTGTGCTTAGTGCGAGGCATGCACACACGCATACGCACATGCATGCGTGGTGCTGCTGCCTAGCAACCCAGCCAGCCATTGCACGCACACGCACCAGCCCACACGCATCAGTGCGGCTGCTGTGCAAGGCTGCGATGCACACACGCACACACACGCATGCCCCTTGCTTTGCGATGTTGCTTGTGCGTGGTGCCATGCCTTGCGATGGTGCCTAGCAAGGGCTGCGTGCTGCGATAGGGCATCATATGCACCTAGGCACCAGCCTAGCGCGCTGCTAGCTGCGATGGGCTGCTTGGTGCTTGTGTGGCTTGCGATAGCTGCCATGCGCACCCAGGCACCCATGCTAGCACGTTGCTAGCTTGCGATGGGCTGCCAGGGCGCGCCTAGGCTGCGATGGTGCCTAGCACACCATGGTGCGTCTAGGCTTGCTATGAGCTAGCCTAGCCTAGCTACGGCTACGCTCATACTTGTTGCTTGTGATTTTGCGACGCTCGGTATCGACGCCCTAGGCTTGATTTCCGACGTCTGTATTCGTAAAACTCTGTCGACTCATTAAATCCTTTCGGATTAATTCGACGTCTCGGATCGGAGATTCGATTGGGTTCGACCCGAAGGGTTCAGTTAAGATTAAGTCGTAATATCAATTGTACCTCGATATTACTGATCGGAAGCGGCCTCCACCTAGGCATTCCGATCACTTGACCTTATTGAAGAATTAGCTTTGTAATAATTCTGAACCCTCTATCGGAATAATACACTTGTTGGAAGGACACCATTCCTTTCAAGTCGGCCTGACGTCTGAGAGACAGCACTCTCTTGCCGTCTTTTGATCCCCGCTTAGGGCACCCACTGATCCGTCATCCCTCTGAAACTTGATCATCATAAGAGAGGGGATGATGACCGCCTTAGCGCCTTAGACTCATTAAGGGTGGGGCGGCCTAGAATAAGGTTGTAGGCAGTCAATTCCTCGACCACCAAAAACTTGACAACCATGTGCCGACCTTCCCCCTTGTCTCCTAGCCGGATGGGTAGGTCAATCCTCCCCACCGGATGCACTACCCCTCCCCGAAAGCCGATTAGGGGGTGGGGAGCCTTGTGCATGCTGCTAGGCTTATACTTGAACTTTGTCAAGCATTGATAGCTGATCAGGTCAGATGAGCTCGCAGTATCAATTAAGATCCAGCCAACTCGTTGATTGGCAACTTTGCATTCGATGACGATGGGGTCATCATGGGGCCGCCTGACCAGGCCCCTATCCTTCTCAGAGATGAGGACCTCAGGGAAGGTGTCCTTCGACGCCTAGACCTCATCCTCTGGGCTGGATAACTTTCTGATGTTAACCTTGGTGCCCCGGATGGTGGGACCTCCGCTTGCGAAGCCGCCTGCTATGGTGAAAATATGCTCTTTGTCAGTTTCAGAGCTGGCAGCCGATTTCCTGGACGGTTGTCCCCCACTTGGTTTGGGGTTTCCCTTAGACTTCACCAGATAGGAATCCAGAGCCCCTTCATCAGCCATACGCTCCAATAGCTGCCTGAGGCTATGGCAACTATTAGTGTCATGGCCAACATCCCCGTGGAACTGGCAGTACTTACTTTTTTCTCTGTTCTTGACAGAGCTTTTCATTGCAGCCGGTTTTTCAATTGTCAACCGGTCCTTTATCTCCATGAGGATGGAGGAGCAGTCTTTGTTGAACTTGTACTTGGGGATGTACGGTTCCAACTTCCTTTGCTTCTTCTAGGACGGCTGACCTGGGCGATCTCCTGCCCAGACTTCTTTTCTTTTCTTTTCTTCTTTTTTGGCCGGCTGGGTTGGCCGGCTGTCTCTCCTGTCAGACTGCTTGGGTTCCAACGAATGCTTGATGGCGCAGAGCTCAGTTGCCTGTATATAGGCCTCCGCCTCCATCAGCGTCTCTTGGAGGGTGGCTATCCTCTTGCGGACCAGGTCAAATTTGAAAATTGACCCATCCTTCAGACCCTTGAAGAAGTCTGTATATGCAACTTCGTCAGACAGCCCCTGAATCTGAATTCTCATCAGATTGAACCGCCTGACATAGGACCAAAGTCCCTCCTTGTCACCCTGCTGTATAGCCCCTAGGTCGAGACATGTCTTTTTGGCAGGGATGTTCATGGAGAAGTTGGACGCAAACAGGTATGCAAGAGTCTTGAAATTATTGTTGCACCCAGCCAGCAGGTTGCCGAACCATCGCTGGGCAATGCCCTTCAATGTAGCTGGGAAGCATCTGCACCATGCGGCGTCATCCAACCCCTGTAGGTACATGAGGTTGGTGTATGCCATTAGGTGGTCTTCCGGGTTGGTGGTACCGTCGTAGGCACCAACCAACACATTTTTAACCTTGGCTGGCTGTGCCGCCTCGGTTATCTCCCGGGAGAAAGCCGAAGGCTGTTCCCCAAGGTTTAGCAGCCGGAGCTGCCAGTCCATAGGTTGGACCTGGTATGCCGCCTGACCCCCAAAGGGAGCCGACTGCATGAACGGAGATCCATACGGGGCGTATTTCTGTTGGGGCACATACGGAGCCTGCTGGATCACGTGAGGGCCAGTACGTGCAGACACACCGCGTGACTGGCTCCCTTGCTGCGTCTCCGTGTGCTTCATTGAAGCATTTCGGAAACTGTCTGAGTATGTCGACGTTGAAGCCGAGTGAGACAACCTTTGACTTCTCTTTTCCTGGATGAACATCCGGGCGTCAGAGAAAGTCTTCTTTGACCCATCCGGCTGTGTATGCCGGATGGCCTTCTGTTTCCCTGATTCAGGGAAACGAAGTTTTGAGAGGTCGATCAGGGGCCCATCCGTCCCCTTGGGTTTGGGGTGCGGAGTAGGCACCCGGTCTTTGATTTTCTTCTTCCCAGAGGGAGAAGGCTTCTTTGCCGACTGACCCTTATTTGAGCCAGTTGACTTCTTAATTATGTCTTTAATATCCCCCTTGAAACTAGTCATGAGGTTCAGAAGTTCGTCTCTGGTGATGGGGGCAGCACCCTCCGCCACATGGGGTTGCCTAGCAGGCTTGCCGCCTGGGTTGCTGGGTCCAACTTTGCCTTGGCCCCGTTCCTTCTTTTCCTTGGAACGGGTGCGCCAGGAACAAAATGACCCGTGTAGGGCCATGTAGGTTTCGACTTCATAGTCATCACCACTGCCGCTTTCATGATCCGTGTGGACCTCAAGGTCAGCCGTAGGCCGGCTGCCCTCTACATTCGGTACAGTGTCGGATGCCATCTCAGTATTACTGTCCCCACAGACGGCGCCAAAATGTTTCGGGTGTTTTTAGTCCCTCGGGAGAGTTACAATACTGAGTATGAGCGCCTGACTTCTGTACCTGCAAAACCACGAAACTCCGGTTGGGTGGAGTTCCGCCTCCAAAGATCAAGTTAGTATGATTCCGGATGAGTAAACGGGTGGAAAGTAAATGTGCATTTCTCCCCGATTCAGAGAGATTCCGCAATTAATATTGCTCGGGTTTTTGTGTATGTATTTACGAATGCCAATTTGTTCCCCCATTGGGGGTTCAATGCCACGTGGCATCCTCTGATAGGATCCCTTTGGGCCTGTAATAGGGTGACACGTTTCAGGCCCTTATTGGGCCACGTGGCAAGGGTAATTTTTACCCCAAACAGGAAGCGCCTCCAGCTAGGCATTCCGATCACTTGACCTGACTGAATAATTAGCTTTCTAATTAATTCCGAACCCTCTATCGGAATAATACACTTGTTCGAAGGACACAATTCCTTTCACATGCAAGGTTGATAAATCCTACACAACCAAAGCAAATAACGTCAGTCCCCAAATTTAGAGGCAAACACAAATCCACAAATTCTACTTCCTCAAACATTCCACAATAGACATATAACAACTGGACGATATTTCCTTGGGGTGGTTCAGCGTCCCTAGCAACCCTACAGTGTTTCTCTCCATATGTAACACCTAGCAACTGCAATCATAATAGTTCAACAACATATAATTTTCCCTTCTTTTAATATAGCTATCGGTACACAGGACTTTATCCAATTTAAATTATGTCAAGGCAATGATAATGAGTTTATTGTACTTACTCCCAGGCGCCCGTAGTCTTCTTCTCGTATGCGATTAGCTTTCAATGCCATTCCAATTTGCTTCATGCTCCAATCCTTCAGCCTAGGGAATACATTCCACTCCACAGGCTGCCTATTTAGCCGATCAAGGTAGAAAATCTGTAACATCAAATCAAACCATAATGCCAATAAGCTATACATTTAACAAAATAAAACTACTTAAAATATGTACAGGTTCTCTACAAACCCTTACCACAGCAAATATGGCACACCACCGCTTCCAACAACAAATCTGTTCGCATAAAAACGCCTTGCAAAGCTTGAAACACTATCCATTAACTTGCTCAACACCAACTCCACCAGTCATACTCCACACAATCCATGGCACAGCTCACAGCTTACAGCGGGTAATAAATCTGAAGCTAGTCGTGGGGATTGGGTTGGACACAGTACCATATGCAATGCGACAATCAGAAATAAAGTCTTGAACTCTTCCTCTTCAGCATCCCCAAATTGGCCCTCCAACCGCTCTATCATTTTGGCAGTAATCGGAATGCCTACAAATGTGTATACAGATCCGCAATTTCTACTAGATTTTGTCTTCCAAGAATTCCCATATTTCAATAACACATTCTGAACCTTCCCACAAACCTCCAAATTCATTATTTTTGAAGTCGGTACTGCCTTACACTGCTAGGAATGCCTAAAATCCACCGTACTTGGTTCTTTGAAAAGGGAAAAACACGCCCATCGGGAGCGTTAAAACTTTTGTGTAAGGGATCAATTCTAGTCATTACCCAGTATGCTAACTTCTTGGGTAAGTGCAATCCCGACACAAAATGTAGAAGTCCCCCAAAACCCATCTCCGTAACCCGTCGGGTCCTTTTTTCATCAAATTTCTAACAGATTCTCCCAAACGACTGAATACGGCAACTAATATTTGGTAGCTGCATTATATCAACCAATACTCTTATTACATGACTAAGGACCATAAATACATTCATGATTTAATTAAACAACATAATTGGAGTGCTTTTAAAAGTCCTAAGCTTTACTTACCCTAAATGGAAACTGAATGCTCATTTAACACTTGCCAAGAAGACTTCACAACACCACCCACACTGAGGCTATCATCCTAACGATTCAACATCATATTTTCATATGAAATCAATAACAACTTAGAATGTAACTCAATTAACTTTTTATAACAACGTCCACTGGATACCTACAAATACATCCTACATCAGCGACGCCTAACAAACACATGACTACTGTTTAGGGAAAAAATACCCAATCCAAGTGGCCCAATAGCATGCTGACACGTGTTAGCCCTAGAGAGGTTCTAGAAGAACCAACCCTCTAGTGACACGTGGCAATCCAACCCATGAAAGGGGAACCGATCCCCAAACAGTATAAATAGAGGGAAATCCTCATTTATTGCACATTCCAAAATATACACACAAAAACCTAAGCAATATTAATTGCAGAATTCTCTCGGAATTCGAGAAAAAAACCTTTACATTCCGCACTTTTATACATCCGGACACGTTCTAACTTGATCGTCGGAGGCGGAACTCCACCTAACCGGAGTTTTTCGTGGTTTTACAAGTACAGACGGTCGACACACATTCTTGGAATTGTAACTCTCCCGAGCAATATTTGGCGCCGTCTGTGGGGAGAGTACTTCTAAGATGGCTTCATAGAAGTCTGTACCGCCTGCTAATGAGAATCGGCCTTTGGCCGGAGTAGAGGTCTATACAGACCAAGACAGTGGTGACGACTTCGATGTCGACACCTATGTGGCCCCAGACGGGTCATTCAGAACAAGACGCACCCGTTCCAAGGAAACAAGGGAATGGGGCGACGACAAAGCTAGTCCCAGCAACCCAACCGTCAAGCCGGCTAACCCCAGGTGGTGGAGGGTGCTGCCCCGTAACTAGAGACGAACTCATGAAATTCATGACGAGTTTCAAAGGGGAAATCAAGGACCTGATAAACAAGTCAACTGGCACCAACAAGGGTTAGTCGGCTAATAAGCCTTCTCCCTCAGGGAAGAAGCATGTAAAGGATCGTGTGCCTACTCCTCACCCTAAACCAAAGGGGACGGATGGGCTCGTGATCGACTTATCAAAACTCTGTTTCCCAGAAGTAGGGAAAAGGAAGGTCATCCGGCAAGTCTAGCTAAATGGATCAAAAAGGACTTACTCAGATGCCCGGATGTTAATGCAGCTGAAGAGAAGTCAACAATTTTCTGAGTCGGCTTCAACGTCGACTTACCCATACAGTTTCCAAAATACTTCGATGAAGTATTCGTAGACAAACTGAGAGAGTCAGTCACGCGGCTTGTCCGCACGCACTGGCCCTCAGATCATCCAGCCGGCTCCGTATGTGCCCCAACAGCCATACATACCATATGGATCACCCTACATGAAGCCGGCCCTCTTTGGGGGTCAGGCGGCACAAAATGTCCAGCCAATGGACTGGCATCTCCGACTGCTAAATCTTGGGGAACAGCCGTCGGCGTTCTTTAGGGAGATAACCGAGGCGGCTCAGCCGGCCAAGGTTAAGAACGTGTTGGTTGGTACCTATGACGGTACCACCAACCCGGAAGACCACCTAATGGCTTACACCAACCTCATATACTTACAGGGGTTGGATGACGCCGCCTGGTGTCGATGCTTCCCGGCGACGTTGAAGGGCATAGCCCAACGATAGTTTGGCAATCTGCCAGCCGGTTGCATCAATAATTTCAAGAATCTTGCATACTTGTTCGCGTCCAACTTCTCTATGAACATCCCCGCCAAAAAGACAAGTCTTGACTTGGGAGCTATTCAGAAGGGAGATAGAGAAGGGCTAAGGTCCTATGTCAGGCGGTTAAACCTAACGAGAATTCAGATTCAGGGGCTTTCTGACGAAGTTGCCTACACAGACTTCTTCAAGGGTCTGAAAGACAGGTCGACCTTTAAGTTCGACCTCGTCAGAAAGAGGGTTGCTACCCTCCAAGAAGCTTTGATGGAAGCCGAAGCCTATATACAGGCGACGAAGCTCTGTTCCATCAAGCAGCCGTCGGACTCTAAAATGTCCGACAAAAAAGAGAGCCGTCTAGCTCAGCCGGCTAAAAAAGAAGAGAGCAAGAAGAGAAAAGAAGTCTGGGTGGCGGACAATTATGGTCAGCCGTCCCAGAAGAAAAAAAAAAAGAGTTGACGCCGTACGTCCCCAAGTACGAGTTTAACAAGGACTGCTCCTCCATTCTCATAGAGATTAAAGACCGATTAACCATTGAGAAACCGGCTGCAATGAAAAGTCCCATCAAAAGCCGGGACAAGAGCAAGTACTGCCATTTCCATGAGGATATAGGCCATGACACCAATGGCTGCTATAGCCTCAGGCGGTTATTGGATCGTCTAGATAGCGAGGGGGCTTTGAAGTCATACATTCTGAAGTCCAAGGGTAACCCCAGAACAAACAGTGGGCAGTCGTTCAAGAAGCCTGACAACCTTGCTATAAGCTCTAACACTGATGAAGAGCAAATCTTTACTATAGCAGGCGATTTCGCGGGAGGGGGTCCAACCATCCGGGGCACCAAGGACAACATCAGAAAGTTGGAGGTCAACTCAATGGATGAGGGCCAGGCGTCGAAAGACACCTTCCCTGAGGTCATCATCTCTGGGTAGGACTGGGGCAAGGTCAGGCGGCCTCATGATGACCTCATAGTCATCAAATGCAAGGTTGCCAACCAACGAGTGGGTCGGATCCTTATTGATACCAGGAGCTCGTCTGACCTTATCAGCTATCAGTGCTTGGCGAAGCTCAAGTACAAGCCTTGCAGCATGCACAAAGTCTCTCACCCCTTAGTTGGTTTTGGGGAGGAGTGGTGCATCCAGTGGGGAGGATTGACCTACCCATCTGGCTAGGAGAAAAGAGGGAGGGACGGCACATGGTCGTCAAGTTCTTGGTGGTAGAGGAATTGACTACCTACAATCAGATTTTGGGCCATCCAACCCTCAACGAGTCCAAGGCAGTCATCATCCCCATCCCTCATGCTGTTGAAATTTGAGAGGGATGATGGGACAGTGGGTTCCCTGAATGGGGATCAGAAGACGGCAAGGGAGTGCTATCTCTAAGACGTCAAGCCTACTGTGGCCGCAGCCGGCCAAGGCGAGGATCCCATTGACCTTGATAACTTCAAGGAAGCCGCGCCTGCTCCCAAAGCAGCCGGCAAAAAGAGAAAGACGGACCACTTGGTGACCGTCAAAAAAGAAAAGCAATAGTAATCACTGATCGGGAATGGTCAGATGATCTCCGTCCCCAGCCGGCTGGTGAAAATATCGACATTGTTCTTGACAACAGCCGTCCGAAACGAACCGTTAAGGTGGGGACGGTTGCTTTTGCCAAGCTGGGTGCAGATTTGCACCAACAGCTGATAGAATTCAAAGACATTTTTGCCTTTGAAGTGGAAGATATGCCAAGCGTCAGTCCGGATCTTGCTGTCCACAAACTAGCTGTGGATCCAAAAAAGAAGCCGGTTAGGCAAAAGAAGAAAAATCACGGTGAGGAAAAATCTCAAGCGGCTACCACCGAGGTCAAGAAGCTGATGGATGCCGGGTTCATTCGGCAATTCTACTACCCGGATTGGGTAGCAAACGTTGTCCTTGTTAAAAAGCCGAATGGTACCTGGCGGATGTGTGTTGATTACACATATTTGAACAAGGCATGTCCGAAGGATAGCTATCCACTTCCAAAGATCGACAGTCTGGTCGACTCTATAGCCGGTTATGCCTTGATGAGCTTCATGGACGCCTACTCAGGCTTCCATCAGATACCCTTGTGGAAAAAAGATCAAGAGAAGACGGCATTCGTCACTTATCAAGGGTTATTCTGTTATACGGTGATGCCGTTTGGGCTGAAGAATGCGCCTGCTACTTTCCAACGAATGATTAATACAGTCTTCATTAATCAAATTGGGAGGAATGTAGAGGCGTACATTGATGACATGATAGTCAAATCTAACCTACAAACGGATCACCTTGCTAACCTCCGAGAAACATTCACCACCCTCAGGCGGCATAAGGTCATGCTTAATCCCAGGAAGTGTGTCTTTGGTGTTGAGTCTGGGAAGTTTCTCGGATTTTTGATTGATCAAAGGCGGATGGAGGCCAACCCGGAAAAGGTACAGGTGGTAATTGACATGAAGTCACCCCGCACTGTCAAAGAAGTTCAAAAACTTACCGGTTGTCTGGCGACATTGGGGAGATTCCTCAGCCGGTCGGGTGACAAGTGCCTCTACTTCTTCCAGGCAATAAAAAAGAAGACTAGATTCGAATGGGGGGAAAATGCTGAGGCGGCATTCCAGAAATTTAAAGAGCACCTCCACTCATTGCCACGGCTGGTCAGCTCTCTAGCAAAAGAGGTTCTCTATATGTATTTGGTCGTCTCAGATCATGCCCTCAGTGTCGTTCTCCTAGCTAAAAGAGACGGCATTCAACTCCTGGTATATTTCATTAGCCATGTACTTCAGAATGCTGAGCTACGGTACCCCTTGGTTAAAAAGTTTGGCCTTGCTCTTTTCATGGCAATCAAGAAGTTGAAACCTTACTTCTTGGCACATAAGTCTGGAAAAAAATTTCGAGCGTAGAAAGGCAGTGAAGGGTCAGGCGTTTGCTGACTTCATTTTCGAAATGACAAGGCTGGCCCAGCCGGAAATGTTGATCAGGTTTGGAAGGTATATGTAGACGAGAGCTCCACTATAAATGGTTGTGGTGCAGGCGTAATTTGCAAGTCTATGAAAGGGGACAAATATGAATATGCACTACGGTTCAAGTTTCAGGCCTCGAATAATGAGGCAGATTATGAGGCCCTGCTAGCCGATATCCGCATGTGTAAAGCGGTAGGGGCAAGAAAGGTTAACGCCTGTTCTGACTCTCAATTGATCGTGAGCCGATACAATGATGACTACGAGGCCACCCATCCAGCTATGATCAAATATCTGTAGGCGGTCAAAGACATGGCCGGGACACTTGACGAATTTCATCTAAGTCAGATGCCCAGGTCAGAAAACAATCAGGCGGATGCACTCTCTAAGCTGGCATCATCCGCCTCCTATGATACGCCTAGGTTAGTCTTTTGGGAAGTCATGGAAAAAAGAAGTATTGAACATGATCCCATTGGAGTTCTTGACCGAAGCTCGGCCTGGATGGATGTCATCCTGACTTATCTGGCAGACGGCACTTTGCCGGATGCCCCTTTAGAAGCGGCTGCACTGAAGAAGCGGGCCGCAAGTTTTGAGATCCATAATGGAGAACTATTCAGGAAGGGTTACCTCCAGCCGCTGCTGAAATATATCACTCTTGAAAGGGGGAAAGAAGTTCTAGAGGGTCTGCACTCGGGCTTTTGTGCATCACATATAGGCGGTAGAACTCTAGCAAAAAGGGCCAGGCGACAGGGCTACTTTTGGCCCACTCTTGAGGTAGACGCCATGGAAATGGTGAAGAAGTGTGATAAGTGTCAAAAATTTGGAAAACTCATACACCATCCGGCTACTGATTTGACGGCTATCTACAGCCTAGTTCCATTTGCAAAATGGGGCATGGACATTCTTGGTCCATATACGCCGTCTACAGGCGGACGGAGGTACATCCTGGTTGCTGTAGATTACTTCACCAAATGGGTTGAGGCAGAGGCGGTCAAGGGCATTAAGACAAAGGATTTCATCTCCTTCATTTGGAGGAACATCATCACCCGGTTTAGGGTACCTATGTCTATGGTTTTTGACAATGGCCCTCAGTTTGAAACGCCTACCCTCAAGAGCCGGTTGGGAGATCACGGGATCTCACATTGTTTAGCATCAGTCGGCCATCCCCAAACAAACGACCAAGTTGAAGCCTGAAACAAGCTCATCTCAGACGGCATCAAAAAGAAAATTGAGAGGGCTGGCAGTGTATGGGCAGATGAGTTGCCTCATGTCCTATGGGCCATCAGAACAACTGAAAAGGGGCAACCGGTGAAACCCCGTTTCTCATGACATACGGCACTGAAGTCGTCCTGCTTATAAGACATTACGAGCCAACACTTCAAATCATGCTCTATGATGAAGAGGCTAATTGGGAGGCCATGTGTCTAGCACTGGATTCACTCCCGGAGTGCAGGGGCAATGTCGCCTTGCGTCATGATATATACCGTCTGAGAATGACGAGAGCCTACAACAGAAGAGTGCACAAACGGCCCTTAAAAGTGGGGACTTTGTGTTACAAAAAATGGAGGCAACTGGTAGGGGCAATGAGCAAGGAAAGCTGACCCCTAATTGGGAAGGCCCCTACCGAATTGTTGAAGAAGTTAGAGGCGGCATCTACCGCCTGGAAACACCAGACGACAGGCAGTTAGCCAGAACTTGGAATATAGATGACTTGAAAAAGTACTACTTCTAAAGACTTGTAAATCTTTGTAAATAGAGTATGTTAATGAAAATATGCTTTATTTATGCTTTCTTGTACAAAGTCCCATTTGTACAATGCACAACTGGGCATACGTCTACTCTAACCTGAGAAAATATAAGCTAAGTCCCAAACTTAGCAGCTATCTATAAGGCCAATGGCTTGATAGCCTTCAAATCGCCTACTCCAACATGAGCAGGTAACCAGCGACGCCCATTTGGGTGAATTCATCGAAGAGAGCATCTCCCATTTGGGTGGTACATTGTTCTATAAATCATAACTCAAGCGGCTTTAACCGACTGACTAGGTTAAAGATAACTCACGGCCGTTTGATTAATCAATAGAGATCTAGATACAACTGGTTGTTGCTCCAAAGCAACGCAGACGGTAGATGATATCTTGATCAGATATAACCGGTCTTTGCCCAAAGGCACTCCAGTCGGTTACAAGTAAAAATTAAGCAAGGTCAAAACCTTAGCAGCTAACTCATAACCTGGTTATGATGCCTATGCCCGGCCAATGGCCGCCTGCTTCTTAACAAAAGGCGATGACAGATACCCAAAGGGTAACTCGCAGCCGGTTAAAGAATAACCTAGGTTGGCCCTAGCCGGCACAGTCTGCTAATCCAACTTAGAGAATAATTCTACTTCTTTAAATATGGTCAATGACCTCTCTGGATGCTTGATTGGACGGTTGCCCGCTTAGGGTGGGGAAACTACCAAGCAAACAACCGTCCAAGGTCAGGTAAAGCCAATGCACCTAGTAAATTGCATGTGTTAGGTTACATGCAAAAATATTCATGCATACCAAAAAATTGAGGAATTTGCAAAAATTAAAACAAATATCAAATAGAAGCAAAACCAGCCCAACCGGTAAAATTCATATTCATAAAAGTGCCTAATAGCCAAATGATTGTCAGCCGGAAATAAAAAATTAAAGCTCACTACTACTGAGGTTGAGACGTCTGTCCCTGGCCAATTAAATAAACAAATGGGTTAGGCTTTTTTTTTATAGTAATGGATTGTATGATATAGGTACATAAAATAATTTAGCCTAAAATAATTTTCGACCCAAATTAATTATTTGAAAATTAAATTATGGAAAAATACAAATAAATATTATAAATAATAAAATTTCATTTATAAAATATTTAAAAATACCAGGGATTACAATCTACCCCTCTTAAAAGAAGTTTCGTCCCCGAAACGTAACCCAAAATCCGTAATTTCTCAAAGTTATTCAAATTTTTGTGTTTTGTATTGCTGTAAATTGATTGCTTCTCAACATGTGTACTCAACAAACTGAACTTATACTCGATAAATTCGTACTTGGCCAAAGTTTACACACTTTAATAGCATGTAAACACAACACTATTGTTCAATAATAAGCAAAATCATGCAAACTTAAGCAATAAATGGCATAAATGAGGTAAAAAGCGCGAAATTATATCACATTCTACCCCTCTTAAAGAAAAGAGTTACGCCCCCGTAACTCACCTCAATAAATAACATCACCAAGCATGTCATTATTATTTCGTTGGATAGTTCTCATCTCAATCATCTCCCTATCCTCTACAAAACACTCGTAGTTTAACTCGCCTACTCAGACTTTAATACTTGTTAACTAGCTCACCAAGTTCTCTTCTAATCTCCCAGTGAAACTTACTCAATTCTTTCATAAGCTTATTCTCAAAAATTCCCAAGTAAAACTTTTCACTATACACTTATTCCATGTAATAACCCTTCAAAAAACAAGAGTGTCATAAACCAATTCTCAATTCAATATTTCATCATCACCACATGTTTCATCGATTCTCCAAGTAAAATAAACTCTTATTGGGTGCAAGGTTTGGAGGAAAGTCAAATAAAAGAAAGAAATATCCCCCCTAAAAAGCCAAGCATTAAATAACATCATTCAATAAACGCATGTTAATAGTCACATAAATATAAGCTTCACAAAATGATCACGCAAACCTATCACATTTCACAATTCATCATTACATATTACTCATTATTACATGCTTTAATCCTTAAACATGATACTAGGTAGTAACTACAACCAAATGTACACGATTGTATAACACATACATAATTTAAATCCCTTGCATAAACAATCCATTCAAAATAAACAACACAATACAATGCACATAGAAAGAAATCATCTATCTTATATGCCCATCCTATCACCCAAAACTCACTGATAAAATAAAATAAATACTCAAGTTCAAAGAATAAAATAAATACCCAAATTCGTTTTATTTCAAAAATAATTAATAACACAGTCATTTATAAAAAAAAAAACATATAATTTATTTTAAAATGCCGAATTAATTTATGTAAAATAAAATAATTTTCAAAAATTAAAGATTAATTTTAAATCAAGTAATTAAATCAAAAAAAATCACAAGACTTAAAACGTAAGGCGCCTAAAAACTTTAAATTATCTTTAGTGTTAATTAAAACTAACCTAAGCTCTGAGATACCACTTTGTAACACCCCAATAATTCTCTCTTTAAAAACCTGTAAATACCTTTAACAATTTGCAATAGAATTAATGACGTGCTACCTCCACGTGTTCAAACGTTAAGGCTAGTTCAGAATTTAGGAGCGGAAAAACTTACTCAGCTATCAATAAGTTTCAAAACCAAAAACCAAATTTAGTCTTACAAGTTGGAACCATTAAGGCCCTTATTCAAAACCCAATAAAAGTAGTAAATAAATCAAACCAAAGTTTAATTAAATCCAAACTTATCAAATGTAATAAACTGTGAGATTAACCAACACTCCACTCAAAATCCCATCACCTTGATGCAAGTTCTAATTAGGTAAAACCTGTGATTAGTCTGCTCCCCAATATTACAAGTGTAAAAATTGGATCATTACAGGGTCATTGAAAGGCGAAGGCCATGACCAAGAAAAGACACACAAAGCACGCAATCAGCAACGCTGAGTACATACAAGCTACGAAATATAGCAAAGAGCCCTAGCATGTTACTAAAAATCAATCTGCACACACACACAATTTAATTATAGACTCAAACACATGACTCAATTGTTAACATTACTAAGACTTCACTAATTAATAATAAATAATTCATTTCATTCATTGATTGATTGGATTAAGCAATAGACCATGTTGTCCCCCTATGCTCCATTTCGGAACATTAATAAAAGAAAACCCTATGCCTTCTTTCGGAAACATTAATAAACATCCAATGGCAGACGGGCGCGACTCCGTGGCCATAGCTAGTATGAGATCTCATCTAACTCCTTATAGTTTAGAAAAACATTTGTAAACAAGAGACTCGTAGATCAGACGGCCTCTAGAAAGTACACGGCTAATACCCCGTGTACCCCAACCCCTGTTTGTCAATACTCCAGATGTGCATAAATCCAGAGTTTTATTGCTCATCCATCTTGCACTTTACGTGATTTACCAGTTGGTGATGACTCAAATGCAAAACAATACAACCAATCATACATCCATCATTCAAACAATTCAAATTTCCAATTCAATTCTTGATTTATTAGTGACAAACAATATTTATTATTGAATTCTTTAACTACCTCGGTGTATAAACACCTTAAGTGCATAGGGCACCTCAATCCTCAACCTCGTCTTATAAGACTTTAAATCTCCCTTTACTCATTCCATTTCATTAATCATGAACGAGTAATACAATAATTCATTCCACATATTCAAGTACCTTTGCCTCTAAGCTCATCATGCATGTTAATGCATAAATAATACTTACAAGACAAATTAATACGCATTTCTCATACATGAAATAAAACCAATCATCACATTATTCACCAATCAAACTTACTACCATACAATTCCAACCAATCTACATGTTTCCTAACATGATTCTAAGGTTCCAAGTTCTTATACATGCTCCTAGAGTCAAGGTTTTCATATTCTTGTACGTACCTTGAGTAAACGAGTTGGTTAGTCACTTTAGGAACTAGAAATCGCTTTCTACAAAGTCCTCTCCTAAACCAAACAACAATAGTTCAATCAATACACAAGCAATATGATTTACAGCAATACTAACTTACTTTAAAACCCCTTAAACCATTGAAATAATGCTTTTAAATTACTCACAATAGTCAAAGTTAATAATTCAATAGTTCAACTATAAGTCTATATGTTAAAATCATGAAAATATAGCTTATAACATAAAATTCCAGCAACTTTAAAGTAAGGATTATAGTCTGGAAATTTAGTTTAAGACTATAAAACAACCTCATAAACATCTCTACTTGAAATAATCATTATATAGTAGGTTAGTATGTTAAAAACCTAAAAATCCATTATAAAACCATGATTTAAAACCTTTAAAACCAAAATTAAAAATCTGAAAATTTACTTTAATAGTAGAATGTATGAATGCAACAATCTAAACTTGAAATATATAAATAGAATTCAATTAGTTTCATAAACACTCAATCAAACCTTCAAAATTCAATTAAACAACACTTTAAAACCTTCCTTTTTGTTAGAATTAAAAGCTTATATATTATTCTTAAAATTTCCTACATAAAAACATTAAAATTCATACTTATTCACAAAATTACAGCAAGTATAAAGCTTTATAAAAATCTGAAAATTTATTTTAAACATTAAACCTTCGTTAAAAATCAAAAACTGCCCGAAAATCATATTTAGAGGCTGAATTTGGCCACGAGAAGGTAGTACTCACTACCCAAGGTAGTAAATTTTGATTAAAGCGTCATTTACACACGAAAAACACTATTTTTTTGCAAAAATCAGACGAGTCAGAGTCAAAACGTGATTAAGAGAAATTAAGAACGAAAATCATGAATTAACTACGAAAAATTGAAAACTTGCTTTTGAATTAAACATCATCATAATCATAGTAGAATCACAATATAATCATGCTTAAATTGAATAACTTTAGCAACACGTTTTTAAGCCCTAAAACCATGAAAATCAAGTTTTAAACCCTAATTTCTTAACTAAATAAATCTGAAATTTTGATGCATAATTTAAACATAATAAAACTTATAAATTTATAATCTTTATAATTCATATACATAATCAAACCATAATAATAACAATTAAATAACAAAAATTGATAAAGATTTAAACTTGGGTTGAATTAACAAAAGAAGAGAAAACAAGAGGAAGGAAGAAAATAAGACTAACCTTTTTGTGTGGGGGAAAATTTGGGGATTAATGGGGTATTTATAGGAGAGAATTGTAGGGTAGAATTGGGCCTCATGAAAATAATGGGCCAATTTAATAAACAAATGGGTTAGGCTTTGTTTTTATAGTAATGGATTGTAGGATATAAGTACATAAAATAATTTAGCCTAAAATAATTTTTGACCCAAATTAATAATTTGAAAATTAAATTATGGAAAAATACAAATAAATATTATAAATAAAATAAAATTTCATTTATAAAATATTTAAAAATACGGGGGATTACAGTCAGCCGCCCGCCTATTGGTGTCTCTTACTTCCTTTTGCTTCTTCCTCAACGGAACCTTGAGGCCGTCTACCCTTAGCATCACCTGCAAAATCAGCCGAAAACGGGTTAGTCTCTCAATTATGGTACAACTGGCAAAAGTGTAAAGTATACAAAAGCACCCCAACCGGCAATTTACCTCCGCAAGCAGTGAGTTGATGCGGTCAATGTTGACTTGATGCACACCCAGCACCGCCTCCTTCTTGGACCGGGTGAGGGTCCTCAGCATCCTCTTGGCATATTGTTGGAGGTCAGGCCAACAGGAAAAGGCATCTGCACCAACAGAGTCATTCGTTAACTATTAAGCATAGGCAGCACCTATATTCTGTCGGCTGCCTAAAGAATCCCCTGATTGGGTAGCTGGGGACTTGACTCGAATAGGCCCAAGCGGCCAGGGGGGATCACAGGTGAAGGCCATACCTTGATTTTCAGGCTGAGGGGTCACCCCACCCCCAGCCTCATTGGAGTCGGTTGCTACAGCAAGCTGCCGGCCCGAGGACGTCTGAGGCTCCCTCGTCTCAACCTTAGCCGGCTCGGTGTTTAGACCAAAGTCTTTCAGGCTCTTGCCTGCTGAGGTTGGCATGTCAGGCATAGGCAGCCTTCCAGAAGAGGTAGGGGCAGCCGGAACCCTCCTTGTCTTGGAAGGAGGTTGAGAAGGCTCCTCGCCCGGTCTTTTTAGCATTTGTGTTGGGGAGCGAGGAACATTCTTGCTCCCCGTCTGAAAAAGAAACAGTGCAACTGGTCAATATTGGAATAGACATCAAACTATATAGACGGTAAAAGAGCTCAGCCAGAGCTTACCCCATCATCCTTGGCCGCTAGTTGGGCCCTCTTTTTCTCCAACTGATCCTTCCGGATCTAAGCAGCAGATTTACCGGGCGTCTTCTCTAGAGGCACCATTTCTAATCCTTTTTCTGCAAAGAAGAAAATCAAATTCAAATTCCATTCAAGAATGATACGGACGACATAAAATGCCGGTTATTAGTCAATATACGTCTGCTAAACATTGTGCTAAGGCCACAGGCGGAAAGGAACGCCTCGTCCTTTAGACAGTCTGGATGAGGGACCCAGTTCTTGGGGACAATTATTTCAGTCCCATCATCCAAAGGCGTTGAGGTTTTCTTGAAGAGTCCCGTCTCCATTATTTGCATCCAGGCCTCTTCCGGTACTTTAGGAAGGGCGCATTTCTTCCCAAGGAAAGTGGCGTTCAGAGTGAAAACATCCCTGGCGGACATGTGCCTCTATTGGATTATTGATGGAGGGCCATTTATACGCCTCCTCATCCCCTTGGGGGGCATTCGGTTCTCAGGAATACTCTTCAGAGTCTGGTTGTTGGACGGTCTCTTCACCGCCTTTATGTCCTGCACATGAACAGAGACGGTCGGACTCGCAGAAGAGTAAGGATGGTTCAAACACCCCAGACGGCATCCCCAGTCCTAGACTCAGCCGTATCCGGTGACCGACTGACAACTGTCCTAGGTCGTGCCGTGTGTATGCTGGGTGAGTCCATTATTCTTTATAAGCTATACAACCGGAAAAACTCAAAAAAGGTGCAAGGGGTATAGACGGTACCTCGAAGATGTTTTGGGTGTGGGGAAAGTTGGCTATCTGGATCAACAGCCGGAAATCTCTTTGTTGCTTGCTAGATACCCAAACGGTTGCCCGGATGTACCCACTTGAAGAGCAATCGAAAATTGTAGAAAAACCCAGACGTTCCTCTGAAATTTTGCTTGAAGATACTCCAGACGGTTGACCGGCTGTGGGTGTATTGAAAGCTAGGAGAATGTCAAAAGACCCTGAGGCGGTTTTAATATGTTTTGAATGAAGAGCACTCAGACGGTAGCCGGTTGAGTGAAGAAAAGAAAGACGGTTGTGCAAGAAATAGCAGCCGGTATCAGAGCTTTTTCTCAGAAAAAATTTCTCAAAGTGAATAAGTGTTGAAATGAAGGGGGGGACCTCTACTTATATAGAACCCCAAAAGGCGAACCGTCACCTTCCAAATTCAAATTCAAAAAAGGAAAAAAAAAAGAGAGAGAGAAGGAGACGAAACGTCACCTTCTCAGATCATGACACCTGTCATAGGTGCCACGTGGCAAGCCACGTCACACCTGTGAGGGGCAAATGTTTAGGGTAAAAATACCCGGTTCAAGTGGCCCAATAGAATGCTGACACGTGTCAGCCCCAAAGAGTATCTGGAAGAACTAACCCTCTGGTGACATGTGGCACTCCAACCCATGAAAGGGGAACTAATCCTCAAACACTATAAATAAAGGGAAATCCTCATTTATTGCACATTCCAAAATATACACACAAAAACCCGAGCAATATTAATTGCATAATTCTCTCAGAATCCGAGAGAAAAACCCTTATATTCTGCACTTTTATACATCCGGACACGTTCTAACTTGATCGTCGGAGGCGGAACTCCATCCAACCGGAATTTTCCGTGGTTTTGCAGGTACAGACAATCGACGCACATTCTTGGAATTGTAACTCTCCCGAGGGACTCCAAGAACCCCGAAACAACTACATTCAGGGAAACAATGAAAAACGATTAACAATACAACTGATATTTACCTCTTCTGGCTCCATTTCCATTAGTCCCCGCATTCCCTTTGCCATATTTCTAACACAAAAGCACATTACACAAAGCACATTACATTACATTCCAATTTCGTATACAAACAAATACACTTCTCTGAAAATATGTTAATCCGTTTGTGAACACCATAGGTAACACTCAACCCCCAAATTCCAATCCAAATCCTATTTCAACTTAATTTCATGACTAGATATATAAACTAAATTCTAATTTAACTTACCAATTATACCGCGTTCCAATAAAAATTAATTTTCTTTTTATTCAGTCCCCAAAATCAAATCCAATTCCAATTCCATCTTAATTTCATAACAGGATAAATAAACTGAATACCCATTAATGTTTTACCAGGATAAACCAAACCCCTACATTGTTAATTTCCACTACCACCAAATTCAATTCCCTCCACAGCAACAACCGCGTTTTCCATACCCTCGACCAAAATTTACAACTATTAATTGACTGTAATACTAGTTCAAAACACTTACAACGCGATTAGATCAATTTGGTGATATGTCGCAATAAAACTTCTGGGTATATTGCCCAAAGGGTCGACCAATCTTTTTCGATTTTCTGTAACTGATGAGATGCTTTGCTTTACTAGACGAAGATCCAGAAATATCTCCATCTAACGTCGATATAACATCTTCTTCCCAAACGAACGCCGTTATTTTGAGTAACAATCACGATGTTTATTGTTACTAGTGACTAGGCAATAAAATACGTGTCACTTTGTTACATCTACGCTTCATGCACAGTACCATATTATCCTCTGTGGCCACGTGAAATACCACCTTTAACCCTATGATGAACGATACAAGTTCATCATTAAGATGAACTTGTATTTTTCCGATAATTGTTTATCTATAAATATAAATTTAAAAAACAATTTACAACTTTGAATTAATTAAGGGGGTTGTTAAATTTCGCCCTCGAGTTTTCTACTAACGCCCGCAAATAAAATTTATTTTACAAATTTACCCTTAAATAAAATAAAACAATTCTCACTCCTTCACTCCCAAAACCCTCACTCCCTCTTCTCCCTCTTAAATACAATTCTCTCTCTACACCACCACCACCACATTCTTTTACCACCCACCACTACCACCACCTCCTCTTTGAACCACTCACACCAACTCCTCTTTTAACCACCCACCACCGCCTCCTTCTTTAACCACATACCACCACGCCCTTTAACCACCCACCACTACTACCACCACCCCGTCCCACCCACCACCACGTCCCACCCTCCACCACGTACAAGGGAAGACGCGAAAATGACGAGGAAGGACAAGGGAAAGGCCTTCGTCGAAGGAGTCGCCGGAGACAAGGTGAGTATATTTTTTTTTTCTGGAATTGGCGGAAACGCCCAAAATTTTCACAAATTCTGGGCTGAAACGCCTAGAATTTTCGTTCACCCATACAGTTATACAAAAATCTAGGCATTTCACCCTAGATCCGTTGAAAAAATTGGACGTTTATGCCTTATATTCATATGCTGTTGCTGTTGTTTATTATTGTTGTTGTTGTTTATAATTGTTGTTGTTGTTTATAATTGATGTTGTTGTCTATAATTGTTGTTGTTGTTGTTTATAATTGCTATTGTTGTTGTTTATAATTGTTGTTGTTGTTGTTTATAATTGTTGTTGTTGTTTATAATTGCTGTTGTTGTTGTTTATAATTGCTGTTGTTACTATGTTATTTCCAAAATGTATCATCAGTGATTATTTTTGGCCATATGAGGTGGTAATGGATTTTATAGAAGCATGATATGAATTATGCTGCCGGGCATAGGATCTAATTTCAATAGAGGAACTAGAAATTATCCCCTTGATATTCCATTGTATTTATTTGGTGCATTTAATTTAAAATTCCCTAATAACCAAGCACTACTGTCAACATCGACAAACTAGAATTTGATGTGTAGATGTATATAGACACACACACTTTGAAGTGTAGATATATATAAACACAATTTGGCAAATGGACGTACAGTAAACATTCAAATTTAATGGTGTCTTGTAAATGAGTAGTGAAGGTATTTTTGATTTATGGACAGATAGGATTGCAACCTTTTACTTGTTAAGCTTAGGCAACAACAAGAGTGGTTTACATTATCATGGTATCAAAGAAAAAAAAACAATATTGTACAATCAAAGATAAAAAGTTAAAAAATTATGTTTGTAACTAAAAGATGCAAATTCAGTAGTACTAGTTATTGGTTTTCTTTTGTTTTCATCACCTATTTTGTTTTTATTATTAATATTATAATTTATTTTAAATTTAGAATGTAGTTGAGGGTTCAGGTCCATGACATGCTAGATCACGCGGTATTAACGCGTCAATTAGGAGAGATAGGGGGATTAGTATACGGGAAGGTAGTTCAGTACCAGAGCACGACAGGGTAGTGGATGATTATGGGACTCCGGGTTCGGGTTCGAGTTCGATGTACGAGGATGATGGACCTGAGGATGATGTAGATGAGGGTGAGGCTGATGTTGAAGAGCAGCCGCCTGTCGTGACGAGAGGTCCTTATGGGAGATTTATGAGTTCTCGACCACCTCGATATGTAGCGACTTGGCTTGTTCAGGGGCCGATGGACGGTGGGCCCGAGGATGGGAGCGTTATTCCTAGTTTCGGGGCCCATGTTGCTCGGTATATTTGGGATGGGGAAGATCGACGGTTTTTGCGGTGTCATACTAGAGCTGGTGTGTGTAGAGATTTGACTGATTGGCTAGAGCGATTTACAGCTGCCACCACTACGCGGATACGACAGACTGGGCTGTCGCACCTGCCTAGCATTATGCACGACCACCTTGATTTTCAGCTGATTTCTGCCTTTGTTGAGAGATGGCAGCCAGACACGAACACATTCCACCTACCTTTTGGTAAGATGACCATCATGTTGCACAATGTACACCACATACTTGGTATTCGGGTTGATGGGGATATGGTTGTCGGTGATCTCCCTAGTGACCAGTATAGGACATTGGTAGGTGGGTTGTTACAGTTGACTCCAGAGAAGCTACAGGTCAAGACTCAGAATGCCATCTACAAGAACGGTGGCGTCCATACTGACCAGATTATTGCTAGGTGTCGTAGTGAGGAGCAACTGGAGGCGATTCAGGCCATTGGTTACATGTGGGTCCTTTTGGGTAACACGCTCTTTACTGACAAGAGCGGTACCGGTACTCACCCTTCTTTTCTCAGTGAGTTGTGTATCGAGGATAACCTGGAGAGGTTGACGAGATACTCCTGGGGTTCAGCCACACTAGGGTACTTGTATCGTCAGCTCGGACATGCCACCCGAAATGGATGTGATTCTATCGCGGGTTGTCTGACTCTTCTACAGGCTTGGATATACGAGTACTTTCCATGTTTTTGGCCTCACCAGGGTGTGTTGACACAGGACGTCCCTCATGCTCGTGCAGGGTTATGGGATGTTGGTATGACGCGGAAGCATCAACAACGTCTCGTGTCCTTTCGTACTCGACTTGACCAGCTGTGTGACTATGAGGTATAAGTAGATACGTAATTACTATTTGTCTTATATTGATTTTATTTACAGTTGATTTACAGGTATAACTAATTTACAGGTATGTTGGTTGCCATACGGTGCTTTTCCTGCACAACAGGTGCCTAGGACTATGTTTACTGGATGTATTCGCTATCGAGGCATCATAGAACCATATATGCCCGATCGAGTTGTTCGACAGTTGGGGTTTATACAGGAGATTCCCGGTGACATGATTAGGCCAGATGATGCTCAGAGACCACTTAGTGTGAAGTCTTATAGGGTCAGTTTTTCAGCTCAGATGACCACTCTCATGTGGGATAGATTTGTCCCCGGTGCTGCGTTCAGTCTTCTTCTTGGTGGATATACTAGAGTTCCACGTGGCGGATATACTTGTGCCCCTGACTACCTACCCTGGTTTAGGAGAGTTAGCCATCCTATCGTCACTCCTAATGTATGTTGAGGATAAAGTCGGTCTTCCTGAGAGGACCAACGTTGATTACGTAAGTTTTTTGTTAGTTTTTTTTTTAATTTAATTATTTTTTTCCTATTATTTCTATTAATACACAATTATAATGGTTTGTGCAGTGGGTAGGGCAATTTATGGTTACAGCGCAGCGATCACTTAGTGAGTACCCTACGCTATCAAGGGACACCAAAGTAATGTTAGAGCAGGTGATTAATGATTGGAATACAATAAATGGACTTAGAGATTAGCTGTAATATGTATTCTAGCTTTGACTTTATTGTTTTATTAGACTATGTTTTGGATGTTGTTAGTGGACATTTATGTTTTATCACATTTGTTGAGAATTATCAAGTTGACATTTATATATTATTATTTTATTTTCTAATTACGTAGTACTTACTTAGTAAATTTTTAAAAGAATTGCTTAAAAAAATTAAAAAAAAATAATCATGTTTATTAATAAAGTTAAATAAAAATCCATAACAGTACTCAAGAGCTAACTAATGTCTGCCACAATTGAAGCCTTCTCTCGTACCTTGCCTCCCATCTGTGTACACTTGCCTGTCGAGCGTTAAACCACATTGGTGAAATTGGAGGAAGTGGGTGGTCTTGATCCATATGCAAACGAATGAAATGCGATCCACCAACAGTTCCAATCACGAACTCTGCACTAGGCCTATCTAAGCGTCCACGATTGTTCAACGGTAAAACAGTGGTAGATGGATAGTAGCACGATGGTCTATTTCCTACTCCATAACAAATCACTACCACATTCCATATTGTGGCAATAGCAAACAAATCCTACTGTGCTACCATCCAATGCTCCTGTCCACACGCATCACCATCCCATCTGATCCGGTCTACCTCCCTCTGCAGTCCTGAACCAACCTGTTGACCCCATATGTCGTAGTAAATCATGTTGTACAACCAAGGATGAGAACCAACCTCATTTGCGATATGATGTCGAACCAATCGCCATTCCTCCTGATCTCCCTAACAAAAATCTGCTACGCAACGAAATCCGCAATTCCCATCTCCAATTACGTCCTTAACACCTACGACGTAAGGCCACATGATGTTGGGAATCGCGTAGCTGTATCTACATTGTCGCATGTCGAACCCGGTACCTACAAAATAAAAAACATAATATGACATATAGTTAAGTTATTACACAAACTAAATTAAAATATAAGATGTATGAAAACATTATTTAATTATATCGATAATCACCTGTATCAGATGGGGGTGGTCTACTTCTGGATCGATTATCTCGCCCATTACGTTGAACATGCTCAAAAAACGAACGATCTCGCCTGTTCCTTCTCTCGGGAGGTCGTCCCCTTACTTGAGGGTTGACTCGAGGCTCCTGAAGGTCATCGTAGTTAGGATCCATCTCACCCTCAATCACTCAGACACGTGCCTAAGCATCACAGGGTCACTGGTAATAACCTGATCAACAAGGGTGCGGAAATGAGCTCGATCCTCATCATTTTCATCAACTACATCAGGAATGTCGACACCCGCACCAATGACAAGGGTCCTCCAATATGGATGAATGTCCTTCGTATACAACCCCTTCCCTGCAGTAATCGAGTCATATATTTGGCACGCACAAGGTAACCCGTGGGTAGTACGTAGAGCACACCCACAACGTCGATGGACATCTGTACTCAACCCTCGCATCATGTTCGTCTCACCAAGAAGAATAGACAGACAATAGTGGGATACCTTTCCGTTCAGCTGATGCAAAGGCTTCTGCTTGTACTTCTGACCATGAGTTGCTCTACATGCCTCTAACCCATTACGAATGGCTATGATCTGGTTCTCAATCGAGCAGTGCACCTGAGCCCAAACTGTGTCTAAAGAACCTGTAGAACTGTCAATCCAACATTTCAATGCCGAATGCTGGCTCTCAACCCTGCAGTTGTTAACATTGCCGAAGTGCAGTACCTGATTCGTCCAAAACATCACAAACTTCTCCTTGTGTATGAGCCAAGTGTCCATAACATAGTTAATCACTTTCGGCCATCGACTCCACTTGGTTTTCAGCTCTACAAGCTCTCTTTCATATGCCTCTTCAGATGTAGCATAAATCACATGCCTCCACCTCCCATTTTTGAACTTGGCACCAATCTCCTTCTTTTTTTCAAACATGGAAGTAACCTTCGCCTCAACATCTTTGTTAATATGCCACACACACAACATGTGTCTTGTGTTTGGAAACACGCTCTTCAACGCTGCACAAAGGCCAAGCTCCCTATCTGTCAGTAGTACCGATGGCTCTCTATGATGACCGATCAACAACCTCAAGCACTGAAGCACCCACCGATAACTTTCTTCGGACTCCGACCTCATGAATGCGTATGCAACAAGAAAGTTTTGATTTGTCGGTGTAACCCCAACAATCTCAAAGAATGGCATGTCGTATCGGTTCGTCTTGTAAGTGGAATCCATACCTATCACGTACGGGTATGTGCGTAGCAAATTTGTCATGATCGGGTGTGCCATGAAAGCATGTTGCAACACATTGTTGGTATCAGTCATAACCCAAGTAAGGTATTTGCTCTGTCTGGCCAAATGAAGCACCTGGGGAACCACCTCTCTTCCCTCGAATCGCTCCATTCTGATATTACTTCTGCAGTTGTAGACATGCCTGATGTTTGGATGGTCTCCGGGAAACTTTTCTACAAGAGTTCTCATGATATGCCGAGGTGGCACCTGTGCCTGAGTCATGTCACGAACTACATGCTTAGCAGCAAGACTAAGACCGCTGATTTGTCGATGTCCCTCAGGATACACAACCAAAGAATGATTGTGAGTGTCGTTCAAACAACTGAGCTTCCAACCACTTACTACTCTGACATACTCAACCTTGAGTCTGAAGGGACAACTGTTTGCCTTGCTTTTCGTGTCTTTGCGTATCGTGTTCATCATGTCTCTTATCATGCTCTTTTTTCCACGATCACAACTCACATATCGATACGGCCGACCACTCCGATCGATCTTGTAAGAAGCCTTCACTAACATAAATCCGAGCGGGCGACAAACATTTTGTGCCCACAGAACGGCATCCTCAAAACTCGAAAACACAGTGTCTGTCAAAAAATGTACGCTATAGTCCACACCATCACCATCCTCGGACTCAGAATCCTATATAATAATAATAACAATAAAAACAAAATTAATAAAAGTTGACAAACAACAAAAACACAACTAATAATAATAACAACTAATCATAATAATTCTAACTATACACAACTAATTATAATAACAACTAAAAGGTGTGATCCCTCACTTATAAACGATTGAGAATTTTATAACTAGAGAAATTAATTAAGTTGAGTAATTCAAAACGACCCTCCTAAACAAATTCGTAGTATATAACTATAATTTTTTGAACAACATACTTATGAACAATACAAACAACATATTAAGATTGATAGAACAATACGACCCTCCTAAACAAATTCGATGCCTTATGAACAATTCATCCAAATACAAACAACATACTTTACAAATAATATGACATTTCACTTATGAACAATTCATCTATTATAGTCGATCTTTTAAAGAAAAACAATAGGAATTGATAGAAAATGACAGTCGTCAACGTGTTTTTTTAGAATTAAATTTCAAAATTGATAAAAAAATTCGAAATTTCCAGGCAAACGCCCAGAAATTTCAAAAAACCTAGGCTGAAACGCCTAGTTTTTTCAAAATATCCTAGGGTGTTTGAAAAAAGCAGGCGTTTCAGCCTAGGTTTTACGAAATTTTTGGGCGTTTGCCTGGAAATGTCATAAACAGAAAATTAAATATTCGGAAATTCGAAAAAAAAGAAAACGCCTAGTTTTTACGAAATATCCTAGGGTGTTCGAAAAAACTAGGCGTTTCAGCCTAGGTTATTCGAATTTTTTGGGCGTTTGCTTGGAAATTTCATAAACAGAAAATTAAATATTTGGAATTTCGAAAAAAAAAATTAAATAATCGTACCGATTCCGTACGGTCCGACGAGCCTCCGGCGACCAACGTAGGTGGTGTTTCCGGCCTTTCGTTGTCTTCCTTGGGATCCAACGAATTAGGTTTTGCAAAATTTAAATTATTGGTTTGATTTTGAAAATTACAGTGGTTGGTGGTTCAACGTGATCGTTGGTGGCCGGTGTGAGCACTAGAGAGAACGGTAAAAAATTTTATGTAGGGTAAAAGTGTTAAGTTTATGTAAAAATAACTATTTTATAATATTTTTATAACAAGGCTACGTACGTCATTTTAGGTTATTTTGCGGGCGTTAGTTAGAGATTCGAGGGCGACGTTTGAATTATTATTATTATTATTTTTTTTTAATATCTTTCAGAATTCATAATAAAAATAAAGATACACAAGTATTAGATATTTAGGTGATTAAGATGTATGTCAAACTTCTCCAGAATTAACTTATATAACAGAGATATGTATCTAGAAATTAAGAAGAAAATGCGATCAAGCCTTATGGGCATCAACAAACCCTATTTTGAATGTTAGGCCTCATTTTATTATTTATGGTTGTGTTGCTAGCCCACTACATTTCTGGGTGTTGAGTTGTTGACACTTCTATTTTACTTTCCACCTTTCAACATTTGCCGCTATGAAAAAACTAGGAAAAGTAATACCTTCCTAATGATAATAGCAAAGATATCTGTACTATACCAGTTAAACATGATCAGGCACAAGAATCTAAGCGATAACAGATCCAGAATTCCTGATGAATGGAGAAACTTAACTGAAAAGTGTTATAAACACGAGCATGCTGCAGCAGCAACTAAAAGCAGATATGAAAATTTTTAAAGTGCGAGAAAATCATGACATCTAGACTTCAATCATGATCATCTCAGCAAAGTAAAGGGTGAAAAGGGCTTTCCCTGAGGGATCAACAAGAATATGGAAAAGCTAAAGGCCACCACAGATTGTAGCATCATCAGAAATCATCATCCTCTTCCTCGGCAATGTGCTTAGCAAGTTCTTGCTCCTGCTGCTGCCTTTCCCTTCTCTTCTCAGCACTTTCCTTCTCCTTGTGCGAGTTAGGTGGGTACCGTAGAGCCCGTACTGCTTCATTGTGCATGTTCAGACAGAAAGCAATTCTAGAATCAAAGGCAGACTGTGGCTCAGTTGTTGAGTAGATATCACCAGTCTCCTTTGATAACATCCAACCGTTTGCATGATCTAATGTGGCATCTATTGCACCATCACGAATAGCCTTGGCCACAATGCTCTCAGCATCAGCAACAGGGTTGGGAGAATCTAATCTCAGCTTTTTAGCAACATCTGCAAGAGAGATGCGGGAATAGGAGATGCTAATGTTTCTCAACCCAGTCCTAATGACGTTGTGGCGAAGACGGACAATCAAATTGTGAGTTCGATCCTTGTCAAAAGTAGAAGAGAACTTTTCAGTAACTCCTCTGAACAGCTCCAAGTCACCAATACGAACAGCCTACAAACCCATCACCAACACTAGATTATCAGCATTAAATTAGAATTGACAAAATATAAAGTTGCCTAAAAATGATCTTTGCAGGTTTAAGGCAATGAGAATACATTCTGCAAATGAAATCATATTCATTAAACATACATTTGTAAGCTCAAAGTACGGACGCAAGGCCTTCTCCATCCCTTTCTGCATAAACATTGTTCTCTCAGGTATTTCCCCTAGTAGTAATCGCACTATCACAGCCCATTTGTTGCACTGAATCCTGAAACCACGGGCTGCAATAGGTGCTTTCCTAGCGGCCTGAAGAAGGCTCTCTTTTGCATCAGTATATTCCAACTGAATTGTCTGGATCTTTCCAACATAGAAGAGATGTCGACAATGCTGCCAAAAAAAAATTAATTTGATGACTAAGACCAGAATCATCACAAGACAATAAGCACTTGTAAGAGAAAAATGCAGTAGTCGGTGAAAAAGGAGACAACAACAGAAGATAATGGTGCATACTAGACCAGAAATACTCCATATAAAGGATTTAAGCTACTCCAACTCATAGGTTCCTACTACCCCCATAATTGAACCACAAAATGACCCAGGATAAGTAACTTATACCACATAACAAGGTATAACATTGTAATAACATTCCATTCATACAAGCAAAACCAAAGAGCCAAATAAAAATTGGTAAAACATATTACAGTACAACCCCAATATAGATGCGGTGCTCAAAGAAAAACTTGACAGGTGTTAAACAAAAGAGGCCAGGCGCATGATACCCTCAACAATGTAAAGAACTTTCCAAACAAAAGTACTGCTAGAAAGTAACAAAACTACATTAAACTTTTTTTACAGAGAGAGTTCAAAGCAACTTCATGAAACTACCCTCCTTAAACTAAATAATCAATTTTGCCTTCAATTTCCGGAAGTCTGAAACAGAAATAAAGGTTCATTTGGAGTTATTAGATAGAAAATGACAATGTTAATATAGGATTAAATTTTTTAAATTTTGCAACAGCCAACATCACTTTTACCGATTTGATTCTCATCTTATTAGAAGAGCAGGTACAAAATGTGAAACAACAAAGGATCACGGATTTCTTAGTGTAAATACTGCTTTACTACACTAGTGCATAATAAATCATAGAAAGACATTACTAGCGTTACAGGTAATAGAGAATACCTGCTGATTGGAATGAGCCCCAAAACTAGGTGCCTTGGACCTCAGCTTTTCAGCCTGATCATACAAATTGTAATGGAGGTAATTGCGAAGCAGAAGGTTCAGAAGTGTTTCCTGCAGCATAGATAAATCACATGTAATTCAAACTCTCAGCACATAACTCATATTATGTATATATATGCTTCTCATTGACCCCATACAAACCTGACCAAGCTCATCATGGTGCAATGTAGCCAGCCGATGCAAGGTGAGGAGTTCACTGGAACAGAAAAGAATTAGATTAAAGCACTAAAGCAGAAGCACAACAAAATCAGTAACTTTATGAAACATTTTTAATGATTGCCTATGTACATTAGGGTTAATCTTATATCAATACAAGAAATTAAGGCAAATAGCAATTCTGAGCCTACCCACGGATTTCAGCAAGATCACCAGTGAGCTCATAGCTCAATGAATAGAAAGAATACAATTTGGATGCTAGCACATCAGCAACCCTTCTTTTCAATGATTTCAAACGAGCAATGCTTGCAGAAGCACAAGATTTAGCCTGAACATTTTCAGAGTTAGCTTGAAACACATATGACAATGAAGAGTACAAAAATAGTTTTTGGAACAGAGCACACCTCATTGTGCATTTTCTGATCAATTAGAAACAACAAGACAATCAAGTAACAGAAGATTTCCAGCTCCGGTAAAGTGCTTTTCCCTGAAGGTTGCACAGCAGATGTTGCAGTATCAACTTCCATCTCCTGTTCACCTCCCTAAAACCAATGTTATGATAATAAGTTAGGATTTCCGTGTTGGAAAACCATAGCTGTAAGCAGCATCAGAACTAAATTTGCATGCAAGTTATAAGAGAACCTGAAGCAACACTTTCCTAGTAACTAGTATGGTTGTTCCAAATAAGTTTTTTACACATCCATATCATAAACTCCACACCCAAGTCCAATATGAAAACAAATGTAGAGGTAGTGTAAATAAGATGCAATGCATCATATAAGTCTACTACTACCTTTAGTATCCGATCCCTCACAATAAATGAGCTTTGAAAGAGAGTACTCAATGAAGAAAGTCGGATTACACGTACTTCTGTAGCTTTCAACACAGCAGGATAAGACTTCTCCTTTAAAAGGCTTACTACCCCCCGCCATCTCTCTAAGTGACAAAGGAGTGGGATAATTACACCCTATCAAACAAGACTCTGCTAACTCCACTGCAGCAATTTAAGCCATAATCATGCAGACCAAAAGAGACTCGAGATACGACTTAGGATACTGGACCACTCTGAACCTCAGCTCTCAGACATGGGATACCTCTCTTATCTATGAACAGCCTTCCAATTCACTTCTATGATTTTCAAACCAGCCACTCATACAAGTTGGATAGACAGCCTAAATTCATACAACAGAACTTCAATTAATAAAGAGGAAGAAGAGAGATTACAGGCAGGGGCGGACCCACCTTTAGTCATAGTGGGTCCGGTGACAGTATTTTTTTTTAAAAATAAAATATCAAAGAGACCCCTTATTATAGATAGGCGGTCTCTTTGATGCTGCTATTGGTAACAACAAACAACATCAAAGAGACCTCTTATTAAGGTAGGAGATCTCTTTAATGCTGCTATTGCTACTTAAATATTAAAGAGACCTGTTATTTATATAAGAGGTCTCTTTGATGCTGCTATTGCATTTCGCAATTTTTTTGCGCTACTTTCTTTTTTCATTAAAGAGACCAGTTATATTTAATAACTGGTCTCTTAAGTTATCTCACTTTTTTTTGTATAATTTTTTAATAATTTTTTTCCCTTTTTATATCTTATATTTGTACAACCGATTTTAATATTTCCCCATAAAGCTTATCAATTAACTAAAAAATCATAAAGTTAATTCAATATAATAATTTTATTGTACCATTTGTTTATAACATGTTATTTGTAGTATTTTCGATTTGTAAAATTGAATTCTTAAGTACTGTATTTGGTTGTGGTATGTATTTTTGTGTCCTATTTTTGGATTGAAATCAATTTGGTGAAATATATATATATATATATATATATATATATATATATATATATATATATATAATTTTTGGATTGAAATTAATTATGAACAAGACATGGAAAAAAAAAAATTGTACTTTCACAAATGATCAATAATTGATGGTGACACACTATCTCGGAAATCCTGGATCCGCCACTGATTACAGGCTTAAATTTTCAGCAAGGAACAATATGGAGAGAGGCTTTGTCAGCACCCAAGTATTAGCCAACCTTGCAGGTATACATGTACTTGGCAGGAAGGCACTATCAAGAGGAAGAGAAGATTGCTTTATAAAAATAAATAATATATATTAGATTCCCACCACCCCAATTCCTTAATTCCATCACTGAACAAAGGGTGAGTTACATCATTCAAAGACCATAACCTAGAAATACAAAGACTATACGCAGATTTCGGGGACAACAACTCAGAGAGAGGAGAATTTGACAGGCAAGAGGTTTTTTGCATGGAAGGCATATTCCTGTCATGTACTACAATAAATTTTCTCTTGAGTTAATGATTTTTCTTATTGCCTATGATTTATTCACCCTATCAGCAAGATTACACCCTCTTAACAAGTTTTCATAACAGTTATTTTAGTTGAAGATTATGTCATTATTCTTGATGCTATAAAAGGCCGCATCAGCTGTCTATAGATATATGCGACTTAAATGATTATATAACTCTCATATAACATGTAGTTTGGATCAAAAGGCAACTAAGAGCTTGCACATGATTACCACATATCTCATTCGAACACAATGGTTACTTATTCTAAAGCAACAAAAATCTAATTTGCAGGTCCATAGCAAAGGATGAACTGATCTTGCAACTACAAAGATTTTTATTTTTTCAGTTCTAGGCCAAATTTGACATCATGAAGGAATAGGCTACCTCAGTGCTTCCATCACAGATTCACACTACTACTCACCATCATAAAGAATTTTACGAGTTCTAAATAATTCTTCCTTAATCTTCCATGTTCCTAGAGTAATATTTCATGACTAGCTGCTTTTCATGCTCTATAAGGAAGATTGCTAATTACATTGCCGCGATACTATTGATTTTAACAAGGAAGATCTCACACCCAACAGCACTAACCCGATCTTATACTTGTTTTTAAAAATCACGGCTTGGGCACACCTAGGCACGCCTAGGCAGTTGGTGAATCGATTCACAGAAAATAGCATCGAACTAGTAAAGGGCATGAGCATTACAAAATGCTAGCTAAGGTACGCACCGGAGCTGCCTTTTGTGCAGACGCACATAAGTGAGATTTTAGGTCCAAACCATAATTTACCAATTTCTTTTTACTCTTCTATCTATTCATTTGTTAGTTTTACTCTAAATGATTACTTCCCAATTAACCTCACACTAAATTCCAATCAAAAACAAAAAAAAATTACACTAAATGATTACTTCCCAGATAACCTCATTCATATAACAGGAAATCTATGTCTTCCTTGTTTCAATTCTGCATTATAATCAAACAAACGTTACCTTAGGAAGAAATGCGGAGATCTTTCCATGGGCCTCGGAACCGGGAGAAAGAGCGTAATCAAGGAAGAAATGCAGCACACGGGCCGTGAGCTTATGACGAACAGCAAAGGTAAGGCGGATTCCACGAGAAATCCGACGAGCCTCTTTAGTATAAGAACCCGTTTCCAATAGCGACGCAATCTCCTTCAAATCTGCAACAAATCAAGTTCAAAACCCTAAAAATCGGGCAAAATTCAACGAAACAAAAATCAAAATCGAAGTGATGGATTTGGGAAATACGCTTCAAAGTAGGTGGATCGACTGAGGAGAGAGAATTTGAGTGGGGTTGAGTATCCTTCATCTCCACATCTTGAGTCATTTTATCGCCGATTTTAACTGTTGCGAAGGATGAAATTGCAGAAAATTAATGCGAAATGTTATTGAATGAAGGAAATTGGAATGAAGTTGATGAATTTGTACCTGAATCTGTTGAAATTGGGGGAAAATATTAGGGTTTGGAGCTTCGAAGTTGAGTCTCTTATGCTTCAGTAGTTCCTTTCTTCTTCTGCAAGAAGCTCGATGATGCTGAAGCGGTTTTTCGTTTTCCTTTTGTTAGGAAAACTTATACGGCCTTGTTTTTAACTGAATTGCTAAACATCGCCCGCGAATCTCCACATAAAGCCCACAAAATTAGAGTGAATTGTCACTTTTGCCCTCAAAGTAAAAAACACAATTTCTTCTCTCAATTCTCTACTTCCACTTTCTCTCTCTAAAAAACTTTCCGAGCGATGTCGAGGCGGCCCGGCAAGGAAGTGGCGGCACAGGCGGCGGGTGGACAGCGGTTTTCCGGCGAGAAGGTATTTTTTATTAATTTTGTGTTTAAAAATTAAAAAAAAAAGGTCGGAGGCGGTGGCGGCGCCTAGGCCAGACGCCACCACCACGGCGGCGGCGTCTAGCCCAGACGCCACTACCACGGCGGCGGCGCCTAGGCCAGACGCCGTGACGGTGGCGGTGGCGTCTGGCCCAGGCGCCAGAACCACGGCACCGGCGTCTGGCCTAGGCGCCGCCGCCTTTTTATTTTTTTTTTTAATTTTTTTTTGGTTTTAAATTTGAAATTTAATTTTCGAAAATAATTATTTTTTTTTTTGATTTTTTTTTAAATTTGTTTTTCTTTTTTTTAATTTTAAATTTTATGTTTCTGATTTTTTTTTTATTTTGTTTTAAATTTTGTTGGTTTTTTTTAAAAAAATTTTATGTTCCTCTTTTTTTTTTTTTTAATTTTTAATTTTATGTTCTTGTTTATTGTTCTTGTTTTTTTTTTTTTTGAATTAGTTTTTTTACTTAAAAAAAATTTTATGTTCCCTTTTTTTTGTTATAAATTTTTTTTAAAATTTTGATGTTCTTCTTTTTTTAAGTTTTTATAATTTTATATTTTTCACTTTGTTTTTTCCAATTTGTTTTTTTTGGGTAATTTTTTTTTTTGCTTTGTTTTTTTCCAATTTTTTATTTATTTATTTATTAGGTTATTAATTTTTTTATTTTTAGGTTGTTAATATTTTGTAATGTTTTTAATTTATTTTCCATCATATGTATATTGTTTTATTTATTTATTTTAATTACTTTTTTTATGTTTATATTACATGTTTATATTGCATATTACATGTTTTGTTATTTTGTGTTAGGCATCGTATTTTCGTTCTGGGGCTGGGAAGAGTATGGACATTATGAGAAGTACGATGAACTCAATGGAGAGCTCGGGGCCCAGACACGTTAGATCCCGTGGTATTTCGGCCTCGGCTCGTAGAGAACGGGTGCACTATTCTGAGGATGATGAAGATGATGATGGTGATGAGGAGGAGGAGGAGGAGGATGCAGATGAGGATGTGGACGATCAGAGTGGACCATATGATGATTACGGTCCATTCAGTCAGAGGCTTGATGATGTGTATGAGACGCGTAGGGTAGACGTGCGTAAGGGTAGAGATGGTAGATTTGTTAGTAGATCTGGCACATCATCTGCGTCCACTGTGTCTGCGGTTAGCAGAAAACGGTCGAGGGCCGTTAATGATTCTTGGGTGGTGAGGGGCGAGGTGGCTGGGGGACCTATAGACGGGAGTGTGATTCCTAGCTTTCTAGGACACATCGCTACCCGTATTTGGGAGGACCAAGAGCGGGCTTTGGATAGCGGCATTTTGAAATGCCAAACCCGGGAGAGGACTTGTAACTTCTTGTGTAGTTGGGCTGAGGCTTGGCCGGAGGAGAGCGAGATGGTCGGCCGATTGAGGGCCACTAGAGTGAGCCACCTTCCTGCCACCATGCATGAGAGGATTGACTCGACGCTGATCACGGCTTTCGTTGAGCGATGGCAGCCGGACACGAACTCTTTCCACCTTCCGTTCGGTGAGATGACGATCATGTTGCATGACGTCGAGGCCATCCTTGGGATTCCCGTAGAGGGAAACCGAGCATCTGTTGTCACAGATGCGGATCAGGCAGATTTATTGGCGGAGCTGTTGGCGGTGGATAGGGCTGCGCTGTACACAGCGGCACTTGGTGTGTGGGATCACGACGGTGTTAAGATCGCAGCAGTTTTGCAGCGATGTTTGCACCCCACTTCACGTAGGACGCAGGACACACAGCTGGCTGCATATGTTTTTCTTCTTCTCGGGTGTACCTTGTTTCCGGATAAGAGCGGAAACAAGCTCAGGCCACGCGACATAGTTGACGCGTGTGAGCCCGACAGAGTAGGCCAGTTTTCTTGGGGGTCGGCTACATTAGCGTACATGTATCGCCAGTTAGGATTCTCGAGCCGGGCTGATGCGGCAGGTATCACTGGATGTATGACGTTGTTACAGACGTGGATATACGAGTATTTCCCGGCGTTTCGACCACACCGCGACCCGGTTCCTATTGGGGATGGCCAGCCACGTGCCTGTGCGTGGAGTCCGCGTGTCGAGAAGAAGTCCATTGACCGCCTGCGATCGATACGGTTATTGCTTGACAGGATGTCCCCATTAGAGGTAAAGTGTTTAAATTATTTCTACTTTTATAGTTTGATGTGTTTATTGTATGAATCTTACTAATTTTAAAAAATGTGCAGGTGAACTGGATGCCTTTCGGCCAGAACCCTAGTAATAGGGTACCCAGGACCCTCTACACGGGACTGATTCAGTATCGTGAGATCGTAGAGGCGTACATGCCGCAGCGCTGTCATGATATAACGCATCCCAGCCCTCTACGCTTGCTGTACGAATGGTGTACCACGTTGGTATAATCGGTGGGACCGGAAAATCGGGTGACAGGTCCAGTCGGATGAAATGTCTGTATGACGGCCCCAGAAATCCAATAGCAACCTCTCTTACCGGTCTGGTGACAGGTCCAGTCGGATGAAATGTCTGTATAACTTGGTTTGTCCAATATTTGACAAACTTTTCCCTCTGAGGCACCCACTGCTGCATCACATAGTCTACGATTGCCGGGCACCATTGGTATGCATCCTTGAAGTTATCCAAGGCTCGGTCGTACTCTGCCTCCGTGGTAGCTTGCAGGATCTTCCGCCACTTACCATTTACCAATCTCTCTGCTGAATCTAAGTTCTTGTTGAAAAGGTTGTAGGCTTTGACTTTCACGCATTTGTTGATGTGCCATGTGCACAGTAAATGGCTCGACTCCGGAAACAGCTCCGCTATAGGGGCAAAGAGACCTCCCTCACAATCGCTGACGATGGCCGATGGCTGAACACTTGGGCCGATGTAATTTCTCAACTTCTCCAACACCCAACGGTAACTCGCAACCGTCTCATCCTTCATAACTGCATAACCAATCAAAAAGTTCTGGTTCGTTGGAGTCATCCCAACCATCTCAACCAGTGGAAACTTATACTTGTTTGTCTTGTACGTTGAATCGATCAGAATCACAGATGGCCAAGACGAAATCATATCAGCACAATCAGGATGCACAAGGAACAAATGAGTCACCTCCGATGTGTCTTCATCAGATTCAAACCAGTACAGGTAACCACGTGCTTGTGCCTGGTGTAGAAGCTGCTGTATAGGGTTCCTTCCCTCTGACCGTTCAAACCTCAATTTATGTCTAACGTTGTAGATGTGTCTTCGGTTTGGCTGGTCTTCAGGAAATTTCTCCAACACAGATGCTAATATTTTAGCAGGCTTCACTTGAGCATCACTCATTTCTTTTACAATTAGTTTCGCAGCAGGACTTAGGCCACTTAACTGTCGATGACCCACTTCATATGCGATCATCTCATGGTTGTGATACCCCCATTTACCGTAACTCTTCACTTCCCAACCGTCACCCCTTTGCTGTTGTCGAACCTTTACTCTGAACTGACACCCACAACCTTTCCGCTTTGTATCAAACCGAATCGCTTGACTGAAATCTCGTTCCTCCCTTTTGCGATAACGGTCGCATCTCAAAATGCGATCCATTCTACCATCCCGTTGAGATTTATGAGTTGCTACTACTAAACAAAAACCTGATCTAATTGCAACCTGTTTCGCCCAATCAACCGCTTGTTGAGCATCTTCGAACAGACCATCGTGTACAAAAATCCCACTATAATCATTTCCGTCTCCACCATAATCCTGCAACAATAACATATAAATATAATCACATAAGAGTAGATTAAATTAATACATTTGACACAACATTAGCACAAAAGCAAAAACAATAATAAATTATAAACAACAAACAAAGAAATAAACAAAAAGTATTCAAAAAAAAAAAAAAACAAAACACAAAAATAAAAAACATAAACAAAACTTTAGATTAAATAAATAAAAATAAACCAAAAAAATAAAAACAAAAAAAAACATAAAACGAAAAAAATTGTAAAAAAAATAATAAAAAATAAATAAATTAAAAACAAAAACAAATTAAAACAATTAAAAAAAAACAAAAAAAACCAAAAAAAAAAGAAAAAAATTGTAACACAAAAAAAAAAAATAAACAAATTTTAAATTAAATTAAAAAAAAAAAATAGTGGTGGCGCCTAGCCAGGACGCCGCCACCGTGGCGGTGGCGTCTAGCCAGGACGCCGCCACCGTGGCGGTGGCGCCTGGCCAGGACGCCGCCACCGTGGCGGCGGCGTCTTGGCCAAACGCCACGGCCACGGTGGCGGCGTCCTGGCCAGGCGCCAGAGCCACGGTGGCGGCGTCCTGGCTAGGCGCCACCACTACGGTCACGGCGTCCCGGCAGGACGCCAGCCGCCAATTCGTGGTTTTAGATGGCTTCGTACCTCCTTTTCCGGCGTCAACGGCGTCTCTCCGGTGCATCTACCCGACGTTGAGGGCTCTTCGGTTTCACTCGGCGATCCAGTCCTGCTCCACATTTTTTATGAGTGAAAAATTTTATTTTCGGTAAAAATTAAAACAAGGGCAATAATGTCAACATTTTTAAAAAATGTGGGCTTTATGTAGAAAAACGCGGGCGATGTTTAACAAATCCCGTTTTTAATTACTCTACCGATTTTGAATACTTGCTTCCTTTGATGCACGGAATTTAGGAGAAAATTGGAGAAAGTGATAAAATAGGGAGGAAGTAAGATATGTAGAAGAATTAAATATTGTAAAAAACAAAAGTAGTTGAGAAAATTGGAGGAGAGAAAATATAAAATTAATAAAATATGATTTATGTTGGGTCTACTAGTTAAGAGAAATGAATTAAATATTATAAAAGTTTTCCAAATAATGAAATGGAACAAGTATTTAAAAACGGCCGTAAATGGAAAGTAGAGCAAGTATTTAAAAATTGAGGGAGTAGTGAAAAGTAAAAACAAATTTAAGGTGGTATCTAGAGCTGCCAATTCGAGTAAACGGGTTGAGTTTGGGTTGGGTTGGTGTGGGTTAGGTTAACTCGAGTCGGGTCAATTCGAGTTAATGTCGTAACTTATGCAGGTCGGGGTTTGGGTTGGATCATGCTTGAGTCAGGTCACGTCGAGTCATACATGTTAACGGGTTTGGGTCGGGTTTAGGTCGGGTCAAAAACAGGTCGGGTTGCATTCGGGTTGGGTGAATAATAGGTCGGGTTTTAACAAGTTAAAATGAGTTAGGGTTATTTCCGGGTTCGAGTCGGGTTCGGTTCAAGTTAATAATTTGAGGGTTATAATCAGGTCGGGTCATGTTTGGGTCTAGGTCTCAATTATTGGGTTAATCTGGGTCTCGGGTTGATTTCAGGTCGGGTCATGTCGGGTTTGGGTTTGTTTGTTAACAGTTCATGTATTAACGTTCACGTTTAACCATTATCAATTTCTTCATTTATTGTAAGAGAAATTGTTTGGGGTAACAAATACTCCATCACGTGGTCCAATCCCATGTTGACACAAAGCCCAATGAAAGGGCGACACTTGTCACAATAGGAAGATGACACGTGGCAACACAAGAGCACTTGAATAGTGAAAAGGCCTCCATTACATCAAGAGGCCCAATTCGCGAGAAAAGCGCCAAAACGGCGCCCCCAAATGACACATGTCCTCTCCTGATTGCGCCGCCAATCAATGCTCCTCATTCTGGGGCACCAAACCCTAAAATGCACACTTTCCCACCCCTATAAATACCCCAATCATTAATGATGGGAGGGGTTGATTGAGGAATATCATAAAAAGGCATATGAAGTGCGCCAACTTCTCTCTACTTTCTCTCTCTAAAAACCTTCGTTTTCTGACTAACTTGACCATTGGAGGATTCGTTGTTTTACAGGTGTTAACGGCCGTCTGAGCATATTGAAGACCTGTATCTCTAGAGAATTACAAAAAAACCCCGAAACATTTGGCGTCGTCTATAAGGATACACGTCTTAAATGGCTAAAGATGGTCAGACACCCGATCCTGATGAGGACGAACATGTAAAGAACTTAGAGGTTGTAATCAATACAAACAACCCTCTCACTGCATCATTTCATGCGGATGAGGAAACTCCCGTCACGGCCGGCTCCCTGTAGGCTGCTCTGTCAAAGTTTCGAAAGGAACTTGAGGGTAGGATAGCCTCTTCTTCTAGGCAACCGCTTAGAAAAGAAGGAGAGGGCACCAAAAAGAAACCCCATGGAAAAGCGGTAAATACTGAGGATGCGAGAGCTACCCCGTTCTAAACACAGCCAAGGTCACCAATAGTGCCCCGGACAAACCGGTCGAAGCTCATTTAGAAAACAAAGTCGGCTGTGGGGCAAACTAGGCAGCCTCTTAGGTAGCCAAATGAGTCGTCCCGGCGCTTCAAGGATGGTAGGGATTATCAGAGGTAGAAGCGACAGGATCGAGCCGCCCAGTCCTATTACTTGGACACGACGTCCACTCCAACTATGCCGGATGAATTCTCATACCATACCTCTTCCCAGCAAACACCAATTCCTCTACCTCACTCAGCTTAGTTTCAAATCCCCTATAATTATGGTTTAGTATTGCCGCTTACTCCCTAGTGTACGGGTAGTACGAAGAGTATGGCCAGCCGTACGACCAGGTAGCACACCTGGCCAGACAGGCCGCCCAACCTCAACCCATTGAATGGACAATGGACTTGTTAACTCTAATTGACAAGCCGCCTCCGTTTTTTCAAGAAATTCGCAACTCTCCCTATCCAACAAAAGTTAAAAGTGTACTTTCTGGGTGCCTACCATGGTACGGGGAACCCTAAAGATCATATCTCCTCGTACATGAACTTGATGTACTTGTAGAATGTGGATTATGCCACTTGGTGTAAATGCTTCAATTCCTAGCCACTCTCAAAGGTGTTGCTTAGGATTGGTTTAACAGCCTACCAGCCGAGTGCATAAATTGCTTCACTCTAAGTTTGTTGTTTGTTGGAAACTTCTCCTACAACATTGTCCAAGGAAAGAAGGAGGGCTGCAATCGTACGTCCAAAGATTTAATATGGAGAAGGCACAAATTCATAATTTTCCAGATGAAATGTCCTACTTGGAGTTTCTTCGAGGATTAAGGCACAACGATTTTAAGTTTGATCTGACCAGAAAAAAGATTCGGACATACGCAGGCACTGTGCGAGAAGCCGAGTCATATATTGAAGCATCTGATTTCTATTCACTTACAAAAGCGGAAGAGCCAGCCAAGGGCATCGAGGAGAAACCCTCTTCTCAGCAAGACTTGATCGGCAAGAAGAAAGAAGCAAACAACAAAAGAAAAGAGATTTGGGTGGCTAACCCCTAGCCGTCCAAATCCAAGAAAGTCAAGACGTACGAACCAGCTTATGAATTCAACAAAGATTGTTACTCTATCTTGATGGAAATCAAGGATAAGTTCGAGTTTGAGAAGCAACTGCCTTTGAGGGGGCCAACCCAGTATAGAAACAAGAACAAGTATTTCCATTACCACAAGGATGTGGGCATGATAGGAATGATTGCAACAACTTGAAACGGTTGTTGGACAAGATGGCCGAGAAGGGCATGCTTAACTCGTATGTTTTGAAGTCTAAGTTAACTTACTCTCAGAAAGACAACAAATCTAAGAAGAAGAAGGCAAAGAAAAAAGATATGAAGATGGAAGCAGCATCGACTTTGGGTTTGTGGCCGTCATGAAAGGAATGGTGTCCTTCCAACAAGTGTATTATTCCGATACAGGGTTCGGAATTATTAGAATGCTAATTATTAAGTGAGGTCAAGTGATCGGAATGTCTAGCTGGAGGCCGCTTCCGATCAGTAATATTAATTATTACAGCTTAATCTTGACTGAACCCTTCGGGTCACACCCTAATCAAGTAACCAATCTGAAGCGACGAATTAATCAGAAGGATTAGATGAGTCATTAGAGTATTACGAACATAGACGTCGGATATGGAGCTTAGAGCGTCGAAACCGAGTGTCGTAAGTCGAGTCGAATTTAGAATTCGACGAGACGAGAAATCAAGAAAACGACAAGTTCAAGCTAAGTCGTAGCTTCGCATTGGCCTAGCCATGCGAAGGCTAGGCTAGCATAGGGCACCAACCGCATCGCATGGCTACACCGCAAGCCAAGCATGCATGTGCGTACTAGGCTTGCTGGCCGAGCATGCTTGCGGGGCTGGTGCACTTGGCCGCATGCAAGCTAGCAGTTGGCGCGCCAAGCGTGCTAGCGTGCTAGTGTGCTGGGCCTCGCACCCAGCCGCAAGCATAGCAGTAGCTAGGCTGCGCCTAGCATGAGCATCGCATTAGCAGCAGCAGCACGCTATGCGTGATTGTGCTATGGGCTATGCGTGCTTGTGTGCTGGGCAGCGCCTAGCATAAGCATAAGCAACGCAGCAGCAGCAGCAGCCCGCATGGCGTGCGTGGCTTGCTTGCTATGCGTAGGCATATGCGGGCTGGATGGCAGGCCCAACCATGGTGCTAGGCGCCAACGAGGCTGCCTTGGCAGCCAAGGCATGCTGCCAGCCAACATGTGCGTGTGTTAGCTCATGCGTGGGGAGCCTAATTTCTAGTGGGTTGCTTGGGGAGCAAGGGGAGGTTGGTCCCCCACCCCTTGTGGTCCTCACTTAACCCCATGCTCACCTCTTGACACTTGGCGTTTGTTGATTCACTTGCATTTCAATTTGATTTTTGAATTTAAACAAATTGAATAAAGTGCATTTTTACCAACTCTCCCACATTGATGAGAAATTGCAATTCAAGGCTCCTTTCCCTATAAATAGTAATCATTTGGGATTGGGAAGGGACACTTGAGTTGTGAATTTTAAGGGATCTCCAAGAAGAGAATACCTTAATTCTAATACTCTAAGTTTTCTTGGTCTAGCCCCGACTAAGCTTCGGGGTAGGGTTGCGCATTTGCCCCATGCTCACCTCTGGGCTTGTGCTTTGAGGGTGAGAGCCATTGGAGGCTTGCGCATTTGCGGAGCTTAACGCTTTCAAGTTCGAGCTCTTAGAAAGAGCGAAGCACGCTTCAAGGGTAATATCGTCTTCTTTCTCTCTCCTTGTTAATTAATCATGTGATTGTTAATTAATATGCTTGTTTAGTTACTTTAATTTGTGTGCGGATTTTGGGAGGGTTTCATTCCGCGTAGTGCTGGACACTACGAAACCCAACAGCGGTATTGGAGTCGCGCTCATTTAATTATTGTAACTAATAATTAATTAAGGTGATTTAAATGGATTTAAATTTCTGGTTTTGCTTTCTAATTAGATTAGAAGCTCGTTTTAATTAGTTTTAATCTCGTATATAAACTAATTTTGGCTCAAGAACCCAGATTTCGATCCAAAAATAGTGAATTTTGGGTGGAATCGATGTTCTAAATCAGTTTTGCCCCTTTTATGAACTGTCCAGAAGCCAAAATCCACCCAGAAACATGTTTTTCGAGGGGTTTTTCATTTTTTACGAAAACTTTTAAATCTTTAAACCTTGATTAATTATGACATGTTAATGTTAGATTATGTGTATGGTTACATCATTAATATACTGCAATAATAACCCTTATTAAGCATGTTTATGAAGTCATATTTGGTGCTTAATTTAGTGAGCTCATTTTTCACATAAACTTGCAATTTTACATTTTTGCAAATTAATTGCTTCAAGTGTGAATGTTTATGGTGAATTTGTAAATTTTGAAGTCCCTAAAAATGTTAAAGATCCAATCTTTAATTGTTTATTTGGTTGGAACTTAACTTTCTAAATTCCATGTTGAACTAATTTTGGATTTAATCATTTTTTAGTTGATTAAAGTCTTAAAAATTCAAAACTTGTGATTGAAATTTAATTAATCTTCATATTGGAAGATGTAATTTTTCAAGTTTACACAAGTTAGTGGTGGAAATTTATCATTGGATAATTGTGTTTATTTTTCCAACCCCTTTAATTTTGTCAAATCTCATTATTAATTTAGGTATGGTTAAATTAATTGTGAGAATAGCCCTTCAATTTTGTAGCATCAAGATGAACCAAAAATAATTTAAAGAATGGTTCTTGAATTAATTTTGGTTTGTGCACTAAAATTGAATTTATTTTGAGTTGGACTTGATTTATTTTAATTTTTGCTCAATATTAATTCTAAAATTAATTTAGAATTAATTTTAACATCACACAAAAATCGGGATAAAATCCCGAGGGCACGAGCACGCAAATCGAGGCACACAAACCCCGAGCACTCCCTTGGCCAGCCGGGCTGCGGGCTTATCCCACATCACTACTATAAATAGGCCGTTTTCCGACGAAACCGTTCCGACGGACCTAAAATTCCGTCGGAAATTTCAAATTTTCTGATGAATTTGGATCCTTGGATTTAAATTCCGTCGGAATTAAATGCTTATGACGGAATATTCCGTCAGAAAATATCTTCCGACGAAATATTCCGTCGGAAGCATTTAATTCCTACGGAATTTATTTCCGTGGGAACAGGTTAAAACAACATAGGATCCTTTGCATTGTGATTCACGAAACCAGGAACAGAGGAGAGAGAAAAAAAGAACAAGAGAAAGAGAAAGAGAAAGAGAAAGGAGAAAGAGGAAGAGCGCTCCCAGATCCGCCGCCACCACCGGGTTCCACCACTAGTAGAAAAACACAAATTAGCATCGACAATATAGCACCGGTTTTTGAAAATCGGTGGGCAAAAATATTATAAACCCATATATAATAACCCCCTCTCTCTAAAAGAAAAAACAAAAGAAAAAAGAATAGGCACCGGTTAACCGGTGCCTCTAATCTTATAAACCCATATATAATAACCCCCTCTCTCTAAAATGCATGCTCTCCTTCTCTCTCTCCTTTTATCTCATCTCGATCTGTTTTTCTCTCTCATCTCTGTTCTTCTCCTTTGTCGTTCTTGTTTCGGGGTTTTCTGATGTCCTGCGGGAGAGTTACAACACCGAGACTGGAACCGGCCGCCTGTACCTGCAAAATAACGGAGACTCCTGAGAGCTCCGCCTCCAACGGTCAAGTTAGTACCTGATTAAGGAGTAATGATTACGGAAATTAAAGTAATAAGGTCTCCCTAGGTGAGAGTGTTTAATGTATAGTCCGTGAGTGATTAGTGTTCTGTCACTTTTTCTCTCTTTTCCGTCTTCCTCTTAATGAGGATTAAGAGGAGTATTTATAGTCTTGAGAAGCGTGCCACTCTCTAGGTTTAGGGTAAACCTAGGGCTGACCGGGCCTCTAAACAGGATTGGGCCTTGGTGGCCGGTTTTCCCATTTGGCATGGGTGGACACGTGGCGTGTCTCAATTAGTCCGCAGAGGACGTATCTGTGATTGACACGTGGCAGGCTCCTATTTGCCTACGTGAAGGACACGTGGCGGAACCTGGTTGGTCCACTTGTCAGACGGTGATTGGAGGATAAAAATCCCCTAATCATTTGCCCCTCACAGGTGGCACGTGACTGGTCACGTGTCGCCTGTGACAGGTGTCGCATGGTGAGAGGCGACGGCCTGCTACAGGTGTCACCTTGCAAACGGCCGAGAGATTTTCCCGCCCACATTTTGAATTTGGAAGCGACCCTTCGCCTTCTCACTTCGCCTATATAAGGAAGTGCTGACTTCGGTCATTTTCACATTTGAGAACTTTGCGAGAACATTCGGACCCCTGAACTTGCTCTGACATTTCGGACATTTTCTGCCTACCGCCTGTTCTGACAAGCCGACTGACCCGGATTTCCAGAACTTCATCAACCATCACTCGTTCAGGTAACTCAGTTCTCTTACTCTTAATTTTCTTTTTATTTTTTTGAAATGGCACCACGGAAGCACACGACACGACCTAAGTTAGTGATCAGCCGGTCACCGGGGACGGCTGAATCTAGGACTAGGAGTGCCGCCTGCCCTTTTCTGGACCCATCTTTGCCCTTTATACAAAGTCCGACTGTATCTGTGTCTATGCAGAACGTGATGGCCAGAACCAAAAAGACTGCCATGATATCAAACTCAGATGGCTCCTCCCAAAGGGTGCTCCTTAGTGAAACATCTGACCAGGCGCCAGATGTAGATTTGAACCGAGGCGGCTGCCAAGCCGACAGTTCTAAGAGAGGGGGCAAGGTGTTCCCTTCCCATCTTACCGTTGATATGTCTAACTTTACTCCTGCTCCTTCTAAGGGAGAGGAGGCGGGCCCCTCTAGGAGAAGGGAGGAGTCGTCCTCTTCGGACTCATCAGAGGACGAGTCCGAGTCCAGCTCTTCTGGCCACAGTTCTCCAGGCTCAGAAGAAAAACATAGCCGCCTACAAGAGGCGAGACTTTCTCACGCAGTTGAGAAGGGGGACAATTGGGCGGAGCCGTCCGCCTCTTACAGAGAGGAAAACGCCCCCTACTACTGCAAGGTGCCCCGGGGCCGGATCGCAACCATGCAAGACAACGTGGCGAGCTTTATTGCCAACCACAGAATGGGCCCGGAATTTTTACTGTTCGTGCCGGATCCAGAAGACACTGTCGTCTGGCCGGCTGGTACCAGCTATGATGACGGCTGCTTTGGCTGCTATGTTGCGGCCATCAAAGCTGGACTGCGCTTCCCATTACATCCGGCTGTTCAGCGGATTTTAGATGGGTATGATTTGGGGTTATGGCAGTTAGCCCCCAACTCTTGGGTAAACGTACTCGGCTATGTGGCCGGGTGCGAAATGTACGGGGTGGAGCCAAGCTTTGAGGCTTTCGCCCACATGAACTATCTCAGCCGGACCCCTAAGTCGGGAGGTACCGGCTGGTATCAATTAACGAGCCATAGGGGTTACCTCATGACGAGAGGTAAAGCGAACAAATGGAAGGATTGGCGGAACACCTTTCTTATCATTGAGGGTTCAGACACGGAGCTGAACCAACGCTTTAACAAGTGGAATAGGGATCCGCCTCTTCTCGCAGGCGGTCGCAGCATGCCGCCTGTTCCCCCAAAGGCTAAAAAAGAGATCCTAGACAAAGGACTCTTCAAAGTAGAGACTAGGGTGAACTCTACTTCAGGGGTACGAGAGCAAGTACCCCTAAACTGCGTCCCGAGCTTTAAGTGGCTCTATGATGAGTACTTTTTGGCCGCCTGTGGCCTCAGCAGTCGGTGCTCTAGAGGTAGCCGGCCTGTCAAATACTTTGTTTTTTCAAGCCTTGTTTACTTGAGATTTTTACTAACTTTGCTGTTTATTTTTTGCAGCTGACGCCATGAGTAAAATAACAGCATCCAAGACTGCGGCGGCCATGTTGCGGGCCTCGCTCATGAAACAGTCTTATGCCGACTCCCCCAACAAGGGGGCACCCTTGGTAAGCTTCGAAAACTCTTCCTCTTTTAGTTGTCTTATGCATATACTAACTCTTTTTGTTTTCAGTCTGGCACTCCAAGGGCTTCTTCCTCGCAACAGCCGGACCCCAAGGCCCGGAGAACGACTGTTGCAAGCTCTCCTGGGTCTTCCAGGAAAACGGTGGCGGCTGAGAAGCAGCCGGCCACTTCTTCAAAAACCCCGGCGGGGCCGCCTAGTAGTATGGACCCTCACTTGTAAAAACTCACTCTTGCTTCCTTCTTGACTAGGTCTAACTTGTTTTTCCTTTCGCTTAATGCAGCCGGCCCTCAGGGGCTTGACTTGGTTGAGGTAGCCAAGTCCATGGTTAAAGTAGTTCCTCCATCTGACAGGGAGGCGGTCAGGGGTGCCGGCACCCTTGACCTTGATGGGATTTCAGGGATCCTTGCTGAGGTATACTTGAGTTTTTGAGTTCCAGGACGCCTGTTATCTTTTTTTGCTTGAAAGCTGACGCCTGTTTTTCTTTGTACTTAGGCCCTGCTCCGGGTCAACAGCCTTCGCAAGCCGATTGATCGGAAAAACAAAGAGGTAAAGGCCGCAAAAGCTATGGCCGCCTCCAGCTGTGATAAGGCAATGTTTCAAATTGCCCAAAATGAAGTACTGACCATTGATCTTCTTTATTATCAGGCGCAGGCTACCGCCGCTGTCCGGGCTCAGTTAGAGGCGGCCCAAAAGAAGGTTGACGAGCTGGAGGCGGCCGTCACAAACCTTAAGGCCGAGCTGAAGCCTCTTCGCCAAAAATGCACTCTTACGAAGTCATGGAGAAATCTTTGGCCAACGTAAAAGAACGCCTGGTGAACCAAGAGAAGAGTCTTACCCAAGAGCTCTCGGAAAAGGCCGAGCAAGAGAAGAAAGAGCTCGTCCGGGAGATGGTGGAAGACTCCGCTCAAATCCAGCGCATGACCTGGGAACGACTGTTCCCCAGTGCCGACTTTGCCTCCTGGGAAAGAACGTACCGCCAGTGTTCGGAAACATATAATCAACAGATCCTGGCGGCTGCTGAAGAAGAGGCATTGGATGGTGCGTTGGAGGAGGAAGAGCCGGTTGTGGCGCTTGTGCCACTTGGGGGTAAGGCATCAAAAGAGGGTGCAGCTAAAGCCGAGTCCAGCAAGAAGAGTGCTGACCAGGCGGCAGCTGCTGATACTGAACTGCCCCCTTCTTAAGCTTTAAGTATTTTTTCCACGGCCTGCGTGCCGTTTGCTTTTGTAATTACCCGGCCAGGGGGCCGGGGTTCTGAATATTTTTATCATTAATGCAATCATTTTTGGTCTTGAAATTCGTCTAAGTGTTGAATATTTGCTATTGCTTTGTACACTATATCGACTGTTTTGCATGGCCGATTGTAGACAGGTACGGATGGTCCGCCTATGCCCCTGGACGACTGGTTGTCTGTTTCCAAGCTGGGCGATCAGTCGGCCATTTATTCAATCGGTCTTTTAGGCTCCATACTAAGTTTGAGTGACTATTAAGTTAACATAAGAGTTACTTAGTCTTCGTCACAATCTAGATTGAGTAGTAGAGGTACCAGGCGGCGGAAGCCGGCTGAACCCCTTGATTTGCCAATGTTTATTGGCTATTAACTCATTAGGTTACCAGGTAGGAATAGGGGTTTGAGTGCCCCTGTTTGTTTAAACAGGCGGACGACTCCAACCTTTTAGGTTCCATACCAAGTTTGAAGGAGTGACTATGAGTTAACGTTGGAGTTACTCAGTCGCCGCCACTTTTGTTTGAGGAGTAGAGGTACCAGGCGGCGTAGGCCGGCTAGACCCCTTGATTCGCCAATGTTTGTTGGCTATTAACTCAATAGGTACCCCCTGCATTTATCCCAAGTAATACAGGCGGTTATCTGACTCAGATGTCAACTGCTACCACTGGTTTGGTTAGTGATAGAGTTATCCTTGTCTCAAAAACGGCTACGTGGTTGCCCTTGGGGACAGTCGTATAGGTGCCGTGTAATTAGTTTATAGAACAATGTTCCACCCAAAAGGGAGCTGCTCTCTGCGACGAATTTCATCCGGAGGGATGCCGTCGGACGCCTGCTATGATGTTGGGACAGGTCGTATTAGTTTTATAAATTGATCAGTTGGCTTGGCGCCTGGTCTGATCACTCGGCCTGTGGCCTTGGTAAGTTCTTGGTGAACGTAGGTGCTAAGTAAAAGAAGGGTAGCCGCCTGTTAGGCACAGGGTCGGCCAGACCCTAATCTTTTTAGCTAAGTATTGTGAGTAAAATACTCAATGGAGAGTAGCCGACTGTAAAGGTACAGACGGCATGCCCCTCGTAATACAAAATTGAATAGTAAGTGCGAACTTTATTAAGCAGTTCTTTACTTTACATCATTCAGAAGAAATATTTTTTAAGATTATCTACATTCCAAGTTCGAGGCAATGGTTGTCCGTCTGGTGTTTCCAGACGGTAGGTACCGTCCCTGACTTCCTCATAGATTCGGTAGGGTCCTTCCCAGTTGGGAGTTAGTTTGCCAGACTCATTAGCCCTACCAACTGCTTCCATTTTTCTAAGTACAAAGTCCCCTACTTTGAGTGGACGCCTGTGCACTTTTCTGTTGTATGATCGAGTCATTCTCAGACGGTAGATCTCATGGCGCAAAACAGCATTGCCCCTCTTTTCAGGGAGTGAGTCTAACGCCAGGCGCATGGCTTCCCAGTTTGCCTCTTCGTCATATAGCATTACTCGAAGAGTCGGCTCGTAGTGTTCTATTGGAAGAACAGCTTCCGCACCATAAGTTAGGAGGAATGGAGTTTCTCTAGTCGCCCCTTTTTCAGTCGTCCTAATGGCCCAGAGAACATGTGGTAGTTCATCCGCCCATAGGCCGCCTGCTCGTTCAATCTTTTTCTTGAGACCGTCTGAGATGATTTTATTAAAGGCTTCTACCTGGCCGTTTGCTTGTGGACGGCCGACAGATGCAAAGTAGTTTGCAATTCCTTGGTCACCCAACCAGCTTTTGAGAACAGGCGTCTCAAATTGGGGACCATTATCAAAAACCATAGACATGGGAACCCCAAACCGAGTGATTACGTTTTTCCAAATGAATGAAATTACATCTTTCGTCTTTATTCCCTTTACAGCCTCCGCCTCTACCCATTTAGTGAAGTAGTCAACGGCAACAAGTATGTACCTTCTGCCGCCTGTAGCAGGCGTATATGGACCCAGAATGTCCATGCCCCACTTAGCAAACGGTAGTGGGCTATGAATGGTAGTGAGGTCAGTGGCCGGACGGTGAATTAATTTGCCAAACCTTTGGCACTTGTCACATTTTTTCACCATCTCCATTGCATCAGCTTCTAAGGTAGGCCAGAAGTAGCCCTGGCGCCTTGCCCTTTGAGCAAGCGTCCTTCCACCTATATGTGAAGCACAGTAACCAGAGTGGAGATCGTCTAGTATCTCTCGTCCCTTTTCTGGAGTAACGCACTTTAAGAAAGGTTGTAAGTACCCCCTTTTGTGAAGTTCCCCCTTTATAATTTCAAAATTGGTGGCTCGTCTTTTCAGTGCTGCCGCCTGTTGAGGATCATCCGGCAGCGTACCGTTTGTAAGATATGCCCTGATTGAATCCATCCAGGTTGAGCTTCTGTCTAGGATTCCAATAGGGTTTTCCTCGATGCTTCTCTTCTCCATTACTTCCCAAAAAACAGTTCGTGGAGTATCGGAGGAGGCGGATGATGCTAATTTTGACAGTGCATCTGCCTGGTTGTTTTCTGATCTCGGCACTTGGATTAGATGGAAATCCTCAAGGGAGCCGACTGCTTGTCGGACCGCCTGTAAATACTTGATCATGGCCGGATGGGTTGCTTCGTATTCGCCATTGTACTGACTCACTATCAATTGTGAATCAGAACAGGCGTCTATTTTTCTTGCCCCTGCCGCCTTGCACATGCGGATCCCGGCTAGTAAAGCTTCATATTCTGCCTCATTGTTTGAAGCCTGAAAACTGAAGCGTAGAGCATACTCGAACCTGTCGCCCTCTGGAGATTGACATACGACGCCTGCTCCACAACCATTTGAAGTAGAGCTTCCGTCCACATATACCTTCCAGACTTGGTCTGGAACTTGAGAGTCAGGAGGACGAGTCATCTCTACAATAAAGTCAGCAAAGGCTTGCCCCTTCACTGCTTTTCTAGGCTCGAAAGTAACTTCGAGGCTCTGAATTTCTATGGCCCATTTGATCATTCGTCCTGATGACTCCATGACAGTAAGGGGCCGCTTGATTGGTTGGTCGGTATACACGACGACTGTATGTGCCAAAAAGTAGGGCTTCAATTTTTTGACAGCCATGAAGAGTGCAAGACCAAATTTCTCCACTAGAGGATACCTCAACTCGGCATTTTTCAGTACGTGACTGACAAAGTAGACCGGGAGCTGACAGCCGTCCCTTTCAGCAAGGAGCACAGCGCTTAACGCATGATCAGAGACGGCCAGGTACATGTAGAGATTCTCTTTGGGCAAAGGGCTGACCAGCCTCGGCAAGGAATGCAAGTGAACTTTTAATTTTTGGAAGGCGGTCTCAGCATCCGGCCCCCATTCAAACCTTGCCTTTTTCTTAATTGCCTGGAAAAAGTATAGGCATTTGTCGCCTGATCGGCTTAGGAATCTCCCCAAGGCAGCCAGACAACCTGTTAATTTCTGAACCTCTCGGACGGTACGGGGCGACTGCATGTCGATGACCGCCTGTACCTTCTCAGGGTTCGCCTCTATTCCTCTCTGATTGATAAGGAATCCGAGAAATTTCCCAGACTCAACTCCAAATACACATTTCTTGGGATTGAGCATGACATGGTGCCGCCTGAGTGTGGCGAAAGTTTCTCGGAGGTCCGACAGATGATCTGTTTGAAGTTGAGACTTGACAATCATATCATCAATATATGCCTCGACATTTCTCCCAAGTTGATCAAAGAACACAGTGTTTATCATACGTTGGAAGGTGGCCGGGGCATTCTTAAGACCAAACGGCATGACCGTGTAACAGTATAACCCCTGATCAGTGACGAAGGCCGTCTTCTCCTGATCTTTCTTCCACAAAGGGATTTGATGGAAACCAGAGTAGGCGTCCATAAAGCTCATCAAAGCATGGCCGGCTGTTGAGTCGACCAGGCTATCAATTTTAGGCAGAGGGTAACTGTCTTTGGGGCACGCCTTATTCAAGTCTGTGTAGTCTACACACATTCGCCAGGTACCATTCGGCTTTTTAACAAGAACCACATTTGCAACCCAGTCTGGGAAGTAACATTGCCGAATGAACCCTGCATCAAGTAATTTTTTAACTTCGGCGGCTGCCGCCTGACTTCTTTCTTCGCCATGGTTCCGCTTCTTTTGCCGTACCGGCTTCTTTTTCGGATCCACAGCGAGTTTATGTACTGCCAGATCAGGACTAATGCCTGGCATTTCATGGACTTCAAATGCAAAGATGTCCTTGTATTCTTTTAATAAGTTGTGAAAGTCGTCACCAAGGTTTCTCAGAGCAGTCGTCCCAACTTTGACTGTTCGGTCAGGACGTGAATCGTCTAAGATCAGGTCCGCATGCTCACCAGCCGGCTGAGGGCGGAACTCATCCGGCCGCTCCTCTGCCAATGATTGCTATTTTCTTGCTTTTCTTGCGGACTCTGACTGTGACGCCTTTCTCTTTTTGTCACCTGTTTCTTGAACAGGCGCACTCTCCTTGACATTGTCAAGGTCTGTTTTTTCTCCACTTGACCCAGTGGCCATAACAGTGGGCTTGACATCCGAGAGATAGCATTCTCGGGCCATCCTCTGATCTCCCCTTAGGGAGCCGACTGTTCCATTATCCCTCTCAAACTTAAGCAGCATAAGAGACGGGATTATAACAGCCTTGGAATTATTCAAGGTTGGTCGACCCAGGATCATGTTGTAGGCCGAGAGTTCTTCTACTACTAGGAACCGGACTACCATGTGTCGTCCTTCCCCTTTTTCGCCTAGGCGAATAGGTAAGTCTACTCGTCCCAGTGGGTGGACGACTCCTCCTCCAAACCCTATTAAAGGGTGGGAGGCCGGATGTATGCAGTCCGTCTGATATTTCAGTTTTGACAGACATTTGCTGCTGATGAGATCTGAGGAGCTCCCGGTATCTATGAGGATTCGGCCAACTCTCTGGTTGGCCACTTTACATTCAATAACAAGAGGGTCGTCATGCGGCCCCCTTACCCCTCCTAGATCCTCTTCAGTGATGACAATCTCAGGAAACGTATATTTGGACGGCCGTTCTTGGTGAACGGAATTTACATCTAACCGCCTTATATTATCTTTGTTGCCCCTAATAGTGGGGCCGCCTCCTGAGAAGCCGCCTGCAATAGTGTAGACGACTGCATCATCTGTATCGGAACTGTCGGCCTGTTGATTCTTTTTGGCCGACTGCTTTTTTGAGGAAGTGTTCCCCGTAGATTTCTTGACATAAGTGTCAAGATCACCTTGCTCAGCCAAGCGGTCTAGGTACCGCATGAGACTGATGCAGTCATTGGTGTGATGACCAACGTCATCATGATAAGCACAGACTTTGTCTTGGTTCCGGTTGCTAGCAGAACCCTTCATGGGGACCGGCTTCTCAATTGAGAACCGTCCCTTTATTTCTTTTAGGATAAACTGGTTATCCTTGTTAAACACATACTTTGGGGAGTATGGTTTGAATTCTTTTTTCTTCTTTTGGGCCGGCTGTTTAGAGGAATCAGCCGCCCAGACCTCTTTTCTTTTCTCTTCCTTGTGAGACGACTGTTTCTGTCGTCCTTCTCTTTTGTCGAACCTTTTCCCGTCCGACTGTTTTATCGTACACAGATCAGTCGCCTGTATATAGGCTTCTGCTTCAATCAAGGCCTCTTGAAGAGTCGCCACCCTTTTTCGAACTAAGTCAAATTTGAAGGTAGACCCGTCTTTGAGACCCCTAAAAAAGTCAGTATAGGCTACCTCATCCGGTAACCCTTGAATCTGTATTCTCATCAGGTTGAACCGCCTGATGTAAGAACGAAGCCCCTCCTTCTCACCCTGCTGAATTGTTCCCAAATCAAGGGTCGTCTTCTTTGCAGGGATGTTCATGGCGAAGTTGGAGGCAAACAAGTAAGCAAGCGTCCTGAAGCTGTTTACACAACCAGTCGGCAGGTTGCCGAACCATTGCTGTGCGATTCCCTTGAGAGTCGCTGGGAAACACTTGCACCAAGTGGGATCATCCAACCCTTGAAGGTACATCAGGTTGGTGAATGCCATCAGATGGTCTTCCGGATTAGTAGTGCCGTCATAGGCGCCTACTAGTACATTTTTTACTTTGGCCGGCTGAACGGCTTCAGTAATTTCCTTGGAGAAAGCCGACGGCTGTTCACCAAGTCTAAGCAACCGTAGCTGCCAGTCCATAGGTTGGACGTTTTTTGCTGCAGGTCCACCAAATGGAGGTGGCTGCATAAAATACTGTTGTTGCGGTACAAACGGTGGGTTTGGTACCGCCTGGGCACTATGAAAGCCGGACTGACGGGAGGTACCGCCTGACTGACTCTCATGGTACGATTGTGTATGCCTCATGGAGGTATTTTGTAAACTTTCTTGAAAATTTGAAGTAGAGGCCGACTCTGACAGTCGGTCACTCTTCTTCTGTTCTAACAGCAGACGAGCGTCTGTGTATGTTTTCTTCGACCCGTCCGCCTGAATGTGACGAACAGGTTTCCTATTTCCCGTAGGATAACGGAATTTTGTGAAATCAAGAGCAAGTGGCTCCCGCTTCTTGGATTTAGGATGAGGAGTCGCCTCTCGCCCTTGAACTGGCTTCCTCTTCAGTGAAGTGGAAGGTTTTTTGGCCGACTGCTCTCTGACTGAAGCAGGCGGCTGTTTGTTGATCAATTCTTGAATCTCTCCCTTGAAGCCCCTCATGAAGGTCATGAGTTCGTTCCTTGTGATGGGAGCAGACCCATCAGTCGGCTGTTGCCGAGCAGGCTGGGCGCCTGCTGGCTCGCTTCCTGTTTGAAGATGCTCCCGTTCCCCCCTTTCGGTATGACGGGTACGTCGGGCCCTTAGGGTCCCGTCTGGAGCTGTATGAGTTTCCACTTCAAATTCACTTTCGGTGTCATGGTCCGACTGAACTTGAGGGTCGTCTAGGGGACGCCTCTCTTCAGGAGTCGGTACAGACTTGGATGCCATCTCAGAAGTACTCTCCCCACAGACGGCGCCAAATGTTTCGGGGTTTTCTGATGTCCTGCGGGAGAGTTACAACACCGAGACTGGAACCGGCCGCCTGTACCTGCAAAATAACGGAGACTCCTGAGAGCTCCGCCTCCAACGGTCAAGTTAGTACCTGATTAAGGAGTAATGATTACGGAAATTAAAGTAATAAGGTCTCCCTAGGTGAGAGTGTTTAATGTATAGTCCGTGAGTGATTAGTGTTCTGTCACTTTTTCTCTCTTTTCCGTCTTCCTCTTAATGAGGATTAAGAGGAGTATTTATAGTCTTGAGAAGCGTGCCACTCTCTAGGTTTAGGGTAAACCTAGGGCTGACCGGGCCTCTAAACAGGATTGGGCCTTGGTGGCCGGTTTTCCCATTTGGCATGGGTGGACACGTGGCGTGTCTCAATTAGTCCGCAGAGGACGTATCTGTGATTGACACGTGGCAGGCTCCTATTTGCCTACGTGAAGGACACGTGGCGGAACCTGGTTGGTCCACTTGTCAGACGGTGATTGGAGGATAAAAATCCCCTAATCAGTTCTTCTCTTTCATCTCTTCTCTGATTCTTGTTCTTCTTCTTTGATCCCTCTCATCTCTGTTCTTCTCTCTCATCTTTCGTTCATCTCTGATCTCTCTGTGCTTCACTGATCGATCTCTCATTCTTTATCCTCTTCTCAACAACAACCAAGCCGCCGCCGTCAACCACAACAAACATCGCCGCCGCCTAAAATCAGAAATTTGAGGTTAGGGTTTCTCGGTTCTTTAGCTTTGCGTTTCGGTTTTTTGGTTCTGGGTAATTTCTGGGTTTTCGGGTTTATGGGTTCTGGGTTTTTCACGGTTTTTGCTGGGTTTTTCTGTGTTCTTTGGGTTTCTGGGTTTTTTTGTTTTTTTTTCTAAGTTTCTGGGTTTTGTGGGTTAAATCTTTGTGGGTGTATTTGTGCGAAATCGTTTCGTTTTTAATGGGGTTTATTTGATCGATTTGTGTTCGATTTTTTGGGTTTATTTGTTCGATTGATTTTCGATTATTTTGGGGTTTATTTGTTCTATTTATTTTTTGTTTTTTTGGTTGAATTTATCTGGGTTGAATTTTAGTGCCTTGTTCGAATTTGTGGTGGTTTTTTTTGGGTTGAATTTGAGTGATTTATCTTGTTTTGGGTTGATTTTTTATGTTGTTAGTAGCATTGCTCTGATTTTATTGTTTTAATTGATGCAGGTTGGAAGTTTCTGATTTTTTAATTTTCAATTTGAAGTTCGTGATTTTTCTGAGTTTGAAGTTCGAAGTTTCTGGGTTTAAAATTACAACTTTAATGATTGTAAATTGTAAATAACAACTGTAGTGATTGTAAATTGTAAAATTACAAATTCAGCGATTTTTCTGTATTTTTTTTTAATAAATTGTAAAATAACAATTTATTTGATGAATATATATTTATATGTGATTGTATATTACGATTTTGGTGTTTTTTTTTTAGGGAAGTTTGATTTTTGGTATTTTGTTTCATTGTATGCTGAATTTTTCAGTGAAGAAACTGCGAATTTTTATTTTTATTTTTTGAAGGCATAATTGGCACCAGTTAACTGGTGCCAATTGTAGTTAAAATAAAAAAAAAAAACAGCGCGGCACTTACTTTTGGCACCGGTTAACCGGTGCCAAAGCTTGTAGTTAGCACCGGTTAACCAGTGCTAAAGATCTTAATTGCCACCGGTTTTGAACCAGTGCCAAATCTTCAGAGATTTGGCATCCCTCAAATCTCCAACGGTTCAAAACCGGTGCCAAAGAGGGGTTTGAACCGGTGCCTATTTGCCTTTTTCGCCTACTGCATGCACCGCCTTGGCCGCTGTTTGGTAAGTGGAGTTAGTTTTGTGATGTTTTTTTTTTTATTTTTTTTTCTTTTCCGGATCTCTAACCCTCACCACTGCCATTTCCGCAGCCACCACCGATCACAGCTGCCACCAAAGCAAGGTTCTGCCGCTCCTGACGCCGCCGGTGGTTAGTGTTGTTGTTGTTGTTTTTTTTTTTTTTTTTTTTTTTTTTTTTAAAAAAAAAAAAACCCGGTGAAACCCTAATTGTAGAAGTTCTTTGCAGCCACCACCTACGCCACCTCCACCGAGCTTGCCGTGCAGCCACCACCGAGGTTATATCTACTCATAGTGAGTTCTGTTTCGGGGTTTTAGGATTCCCTCGGGAGAGTTACAATCCCTAGTATGTGCAGCCGACGGCTGTACCTGCAAAACAACGAAGACTCCGGTTGGTGGGAGCTCCGCCTCCGACGATCAAGTTAGTATAGTATACGTCCGGAGTAGTAAATTGTACGGAAATGGTAAATACTTCTCTCGGGTTTAGGGAGAATTCCGCAATGAATATTGCTCGGTTTTTGTGAATAGTGTTTTGGGTGAATTTTTGAATGCCCCATAAATGAGGTTTGGTCCACTATTTATAGTGGGGGAACCTGTCCCTCATCTAGGGTTCCATGGACACGTGTCACTAGGGGATTAGAGCCCTGTAGACCTCTGAGAGGCTGCCACGTGTCAAAGGGCCATTGGGCCATGTGTCTAGGGTAGTTTTTTTTTACCCTAAACAAGTTCCTTTTCCCCTTTTGTTTCAATTTAATGTAATTTTGGTATAATAATAAACCCTTTTATATTTTTTGTCTTTAATTTTTATGTAGGATTTGTACAATTAGTTGGTTTAATTGTCACATTACAAACCCTAATACAATGCATGTTAGATTATTTAGGGTATTTTAATATAACGTAGTTTAATTTTCTTTAGTTTTATGTAATGTATGTTAGTTTAGTTTAATATTATGATATGTTAGTTTGGTTTGGTTTAGTTTAGTATGATGTATGTTAGATTACATTAGTTTAATATAATGTAGTTTAGTTTTATATAATGTATGTTATTTTGGTTTAATATTATGAAATTTTAGTTTAGTTTGGTTTAGTTTGATTTGGTTTATTTGAATATTATGATATTATGATATGTTAGTTTTGTTTAGATTAATTATGATATATTTGTTTAATATAATGTATGTTAGTTTAGTTAATATATTTTTAAATAAATCATTTGCATAATTATATACCTAGGTACCCGTTCAAGGCATACATATGAGGAGTATGTCTTGAATAGTCCCCGGTTGGGACTGTCCTTGTATGCCGAGGTGTGCGGGGCTGCTGGTGCTTCGATGCGTGTCTCGTGGTGCGTGTGTATGCGGAGCTTGGTGCACTTGGTGCGGTGTGTGCGAGCTTCGTGCACGCTTGGTGCAAGCTCGGTGCGATGCGTAGGGTGCTGCGGTGTGCAGCAGTGGGAAGCACAACCCCACACAGCCTAGGGCCTTTGAGGCCGAGTCTTGCTTGCACGCAAGCACGCTGATGTGGCCAGCATAACGCGTAAGCGATGCTGTCAGCCATTCCCACGTGCTTAGTGCAGCAAGGGGTGTGTGAGGACAGCAGCCACGCATGGCAGCTGCGCTTTGGTGGCTAGCACACCGAGCCTCTGGGCTTGGTGCTAGGCACTTGGGCATTGTTGGGCTATGTGTTTTGCGATTTTTGCCGTTTTAATTATTTTATTATTTTATCGAGGCTAGGCCTCGGTTTTGCCGACACTTGCAAAATAATTTGGCAAAATTTGGGTTAATCGGCTTAATTAATTGGATTAATTAAGTTGGATGCGGATTTTAGTGGGAGCTTCGTTAATTACTTTAGCTAATTTTATTGCGTTTTAATCACATAATCGGTTAACAACTTTGACTAGTTTTAGTTAGGCGCGTTAATCGGATTAACCACCTAAATTAGTTACTAATTTGTGCGTGTTATGCATTGTTACTTGTTTTCGTTGTGAAATGCATGGGCCATTCACATATAGTGAATGGAGGAATGGAATGTATATTCTATCACAGGTTTTGTGAAAATGACAACTGGTGGGGCCCGATCAGGATAGTAGATACGGACTGCGATCCGTTATGTATTTTTGTAAATCTAAATACGGTCTGCGTACCCTTGCGTATATTTGCATAATTAGTAGTTGCATAATTGGTGGAGATGTCTTGAAGACGGCGTTTCTAAGAAGACAAGCGAAGAGGATGCAACGAAGACCCTTGAAGACTTGAAGACTCAAGGGGTCATGCTTGTTGCCAAATGCATCTCTTACTTATGTTTTCTATATATATAATTATGTTTATATATGAATGAATGGTATGTTAGATGCATGTTTAGGATTTCGAATTGAATGTTGCGATGATTAAGATGATTAATTAAGTTCACTTAAATCAACCAACATAGAAACCCTAGGTCGCTATAAAATTGAGCCAAATTTGCCGTTCCAAGAACAACACTTACCGAACTAATGCGCATAGTGATGGGCTATGCCAAAGCAAGGCATCACTATTTCCCTAGGAACGTAAGGTATACTAGGTATACAAGTTGATCTTGGTTAAGCTCAACGATATTAGTAAGGAGTCCTAAATGTCGTGGCAATGTAGATAAAATGTCAAGGAAGCATTAGATGCGACGTTTTATCGAACTAAGAGTAGCTTAGAGCTATTGGCAATTGGATTGCTTACCTTAAAATATTAAGTGTTAAGACAAGCCAAAGCATGCTTAATCAGTTTTTTTATTTTTGGGATCTTGGAATTGTTTTATTCTCGCTTAAAGGGACAAATATTAATGCGTGGATAAAACGCACAATAAGATTGAAAAATTTGCATGTATGTTTTAAATTTCAAACTTATTGGTTTTATGAATGGTTTTTCATTTCAAATTCTTTCAATTGTAGAATCATTTCTGCAAATAACTCAAACAACCAATTTTCGTTATGCTCAATTCTTGACAAGGAGAAGTTGAGTGGGCCAAATTTTCTTGATTGGCAAAGGAACTTGCGTATAGTTCTCATGCAAGAGCAAAAGGAATACGTCCTTGATGAGGAAATGCCCAACGCTCCCAATGAGGAGGTCACTCAGGCTGCCCTAAACCGATGGCAAACTGCCAATCGGGATGTCAAATGCATCATGTTGGCCACGATGTCTCCGAACCTCCAAAAGACTTTCTTTGAAAGGGAGACAGCTTTTGAGATCATTTCTGAACTTCAAAACATGTTCCAAGAGCAGACCCGAACTGAGAGGTTCGAAACCCACAGGTAGATCCTTGAGAGAAAGCTCAAGAAAGGAGAGCCAGTCAGCCCATATGTACTTAAAATGATTGGATTATTTGAGAACATGGAAAGGCTTGACGCTGGGTATTCGACCGAGATGGCAATTGACATTATTCTCCATTCGCTGCACAAAGGCTATGATCAGTTCAAGATGAACTATAATATGCACAACATGGAGAAAACCCTCACCGAGCTTCATGGGATGTTGAAGTAGGCCGGGCAAACACTCAAGGATGAGGGGGAGCATGACATGCTTATGATAAAAAAGGGTAAGCCATTCAAGCGCTCGGGCAAGAAGAGAGGCTTTCGGGGGAAACGAAAGAAGACTTTTCCGCCTAAGTCAAGCGCAACCAAGAGCGACAAGGCCAAGAAGGTAGCTTCTTCTAAATCTGATTCCGAATGTTTTTATTGCAAGAAGAAAGGACATTAGAAGCGAGATTGCCTCAAATTCAAGGAAGATAAGAAGAACGACACCGTTACTTCTGTATAGGTATCTTTGTTATAGACTTAAACTTCGCTAGCAAAACATCATTGGTATTAGATACCGGATGTGGCTCACACCTTTGTTCCAATGCTCAGGGACTAAGGATAAATAGGAGGCTAGAGAAGGGAGAGGTCGAACTATGTGTCGGCAATGGAGCCAGGATGTTAGCCGTATCCGTTTGAACTCTCAGTTTGTCTTTTCCCTCTGGGCTTGTTCAAGAACTTGACAATTGTTACCATGTTCCAAGAGTTACCAAAAACATTATTTCAATTTCGACGTTGGTCGCTAAGGGATTTGAATTTCGAATAAAAGACAATAGTTGTTCGTTTTATTTTGATAATGTTTTATATGGTAAGGCATATTCAGAAAATGGTCTTTATGTGCTTTCTCTAGACAAACAAGTTTATAATGTTAATAATACTGCCAAAAGAGCTATGACCATTGAGTCGAATCAAACCTACTTGTGGCATTGTCGTCTTGGCCACATTAATATCAAACGCATCAAGAAACTTCTTCATGAAGGTATTCTTGACTCATTCGACTTAGAGTCGTTTGAAAATTGCGAAGAATGTCTATTAGGCAAGATGATAGAGCAACCATTCTCCAAGTTAGGAGAAAGGGCTAGTGACTTATTGGGTCTTATACACACGGATGTATGTGGACCAATGAGTACACTCGCAAGGAATGGTTATCGCTATTTTATCACTTTTACGGACGACTATAGTAGATATGGGTATATATACCTTATGTCGCACATATCTGAATCTTTTGAGATATTCAAAGAGTTTCAAAGTGAAGTGGAAAATCAGCTTAGCAAGAAAATCAAAGCACTTTGACCGGATCGAGGTGGCGAGTATTTGAGCCACGAATTCGACGATCATCTGAAAGAAAATGGTATTCTCTCAGAGTTGACACCTCCCGGAACTCCACAATGGAATGGAGTGTCCGAGAGGAGGAATCGAACCTTGTTAGACATGGTCCGATCAATAATGGTTCTTAGCGATCTTCCTATCTCTTAATAGGGACATGCATTTCTAACCGCGGCACTAACCCTGAACCGAGCTTCGTCAAAAGCTGTTGAAAAGACTTCATATGAATTATGGATGAAGAAACCTCCACAGTTGTCTTTTCTTAAGATTTGGGGTTGCAAAGCATATGTCAAGAGATTAATTTCTGACAAACTTCACCCAAAATCAGACAAGTGTTTCTTTATGGGATACCCCAAAGAAACTAAGGGGTATTATTTCTACAACAAATCCGAGAACAAAGTGTTTGTTGCTCGTGATGGTGTCTTTTTGGAGAAGGAGCACCTTTCCAAAATGATAAGTGGGAGGAAAATTGAACTCGATGAAGTTCGAGAGGACGAGCAACAAAGTCAACCTGATAAAACTGACAATCAAAGTGCTTTAGAAGCAGCTGTTGACACTGGTCAGAGTCAAACCGACAATGGAAATGCTCAACTTATTACCCTGCGTAGGTCGCAACGACCAAGATCTTAACCAGACAGATACCTCAGTGTTGTCTTAACCGAAGATCAAGACATCCTAATTATGGATGGAGATGAACCAGTGACGTACAAACAAGCTATTACGAGACCCGCCTCTGCAAAATGGCAAGAGGCCATGAAATCCGAGATGGACTCCATGTTTGAAAATCAAGTCTGAGACTTGGTTGATTTTCCCAAAGGTTACACACCTATCGGTTGCAAATGGATTTTCAAGTTGAAAACCGACAAAGATGGAAATGTATCTATGTACAAAGCTAGATTAGTGGCAAAAGGTTATATGCAAATTCACGGCGTTGATTATGATGAAACCTTTTCTCCAGTCGCCATGCTTAAGTCCGTCTGGATTATCCTAGCAATTGCCGCATATTATGATTATGAAATATGGCAAATGGATGTCAAAACCGCCTTCCTTAATGGGATTTTGGAAGAAACTGTGTAAATGACACAGCTAGAAGGTTTTGTTGATCTAAGCAATGCTGGGAAGGTATGCAAGCTTAAGAAGTCCATTTATGGATTAAAGCAGGCAAGCAAAAGTTGGAATCTGCGATTCGATGAAGCCATTAGTAAGTTTGGTTTTATCAAGAATCTAGATGAATCTTGTGTTTACAAGAAGGTCAGTGGGAGTGACATCGCATTCCTCGTCTTATATGTCGATGACATATTGCTCATTGGAAACATCATTCCAATGTTACAGTCCGTAAAGGCCTGGCTTGGAAAGTGTTTTTCAATGATGGACTTGGGAGAGGCACAGTACATATTGAGCATCAAGATCTATCGGGATAGATCTAAAAGGATGGTTAGATTAAACATGGAAGGGGCCAAGAGAGGGCACTTACCCTTGTCACATGGTATAACTCTCAGCAAGAAGCAGTGTCCACAGACACCTGATGAGCGAGAGAGGATGAATCAGATTCCATATGCTTCACTTATTGGATCAATCATGTATGCCATGATATGAACTAGGCCGGATGTATCATATGCCTTGAGTGCTACCAGCGGATACCAATCAGACCCAGGAGAGGCGCATTGGACTGCGGCAAAGAATATCCTAAAGTACCTAAAAAGGAACAAGGATAAATTCCTAGTTTATGGTGGAAGTAATGATTTGGTTGTTGAAGGTTATACCGGCGCAAGCTTCCAGATTGACAGAGATGACTCCAAGTCGCAGTTAGGGTACATATTCTGTCTAAATGGAGGAGCGTTTAGTTGGAAGAGTGCTAAGCAAAGCACTACTGCAGATTCTACAATTGAAGCCGAATACTTGGCAGCTTTAGAAGCAGCTACAGAGGCAGTTTGGATTCGTAAGTTCATTAGTGAACTTGATATTGTACCCTCCATCAAGGGTCCGATAGACCTCTATTGTGATAACAATGGAGCTATTGCTCAAGCCAGGGAGCCAAGGGAACATCAGAAGGTCAAACATGTCAAGAGGCGATTTCACATGATAAGGGAATGGAAGTCCGAGGGTGAAATAAGAATTTGTAAGATTGGAACGGACGACAATGTAGCCGATCCACCCACTAAACCTTTGCCTCAAGTGAAGCACAACAAGCACGTTGAGGCAAACAAGAATCAGGCACGTTGGAGATTGGCTTTGATTTCCCTGTTCATGTGTTTTAATTAAATTTGAGGTTTTAATGTAAAACACTATGTTGAACCATTCGATTTTGGAGTAATTTAATTTTCTGCAAAATTATAATCACTCCATTTCTATTTAATTATGGTTTAGAATTAAATAATGAGTCCATTCGATTTCTAAGAATATTCAAAACAGGGTATCAAGATAATGTCTTGGATGAAGAAACACTTGTTAAATGAACATTGAATATTTCAATCGAAAATTATCCTTAATCAAGGTCATTTGAATGATGGATGATTAATGACCACTTGAGATTAGTGTGTAGTATGATTTATAACACCGTTTCTTGTGCTACGAGGACATGATGGTCATAAATCATTTGCATAGGTATTGGTTTGGAATTATACCGGATCGACCTATGAGAATACTTTAAGAGATTTAAAGTCGTCATAAGTATATTTCTCATTATAGCTATCAGAACCTTTTTCCTTGACCATGAGTATTGTAAGTTCTCTTGTTTGAGTACTAGTCCATTTTGATGTTGTCAAACGTCTGCCGTAAATGGGGATTATAACGGTAACACTCGGGCGGTTAGGTCCTCTTAAGGCCTCTCGAAGAGCAAGACTGTGAAAATGCATGGCCGTGCTTAGATGGATTTTAGAAATCATCTGTTTATTGACAGTCGAACTCGAAAATCAAGAAACACTTCTGGACGTAATAAGGATGACAAAGGATCTTACCTTACAGTTCTTGAAGAGACATTAAGTGACATAGGAAATAGGCTATACACTAAATGCACACTTGTTCGGAAGGACAAGTGGGAGATTGAAAGGAATGGTGTCCTTCCAACAAGTGTATTATTCCGATAGAGGGTTCGTAATTATTAGAAATTAAAGCTAATTATTCAGTGAGGTCAAGTGATCGGAATGTCTAGCTGGAGGTCGCTTCCGATCAGTAATATTAATGTATAATTAATATTACAGCTTAATCTTGACTGAACTCTTCGGGTCACACCCCAATTGAGTAACCGATCCGAAGCGACGAATTAATCCGAAGTTTTAGATGAGTCATTAGAGTATTACGAACAAAGAAGTCAGATATCGAGCTTTAGTTTGTCGAAACCGAGCGTCGTAAGTCGAGTCGAATTTAGAATTCGATGAGACGAGAAATCAAGCAAACGACAAGTTCAAGCTAAGTCGTAGGTTTGCATTGGCCTAGCCATGCGAAGGCTAGGCTAGCATAGGGCACAAACCGCATCGCATGGCTATGCCGCAAGCCAAGCATGCATGTGCCGGCTAGGCTTGCTCGCCGAGCATGCTTGCGGGACTGGTGCACCTGACCGCATACAAGCTAGCAGCTGGCGCGTCATGCGTGCTAGCGTGCTAGTGTGCTGGGCCTCGCACCCAGCCGCAAGGATAGCAGCAGCTAGGCTACGCCTAGCACGAGCATCGCATCAGTAGCTGCAACACACTATGCGTGCTTGTGCTATGGGCTATGCATGCTGGGTAGCGCCTAGCATAAGCATAAGCAACGCAGCAGCCCGCATGGCGTGCGTGGCTTGCTGGCTATGCGTAGGCATATGCGGGCTGGCTGGTAGGCCCAGCCGTGGTGCTAGGCGCAAGCGAGGTTGCCTTGGTAGCCAAGGCATGCTACCAGCCAGCATGTGCGTGTTCTAGCTCATGTGTGGGAGCCTGGTTTATAGTGGGTTTCTTGGGGAGCATGGGGAGGTTGGTCTTCCCCCCTTGTGGTCCTTACCTAACCCCATGCTCACCTCTTGACACTTGGCGTTTGTTGATTCACTTGCATTTCAATTTGATTTTTGAATTAAAATAAATTGAATACAGTGCATTTTTACCAATCTCCCACATTGATGGGAGATTGGAATTCAAGGCTTCCTTCCCTATAAATACCAACCATTTGGGATTGGGAAGGGACACTTAAGTTGTGAATTTTAAGAGATCTCCAAGAAGAGAATATCTTAATTCTAATACTCTAAGTTTTCTTGGTCTAGCCCCGACTAAGCTTCGGGGTAGGGACCGTTCGAGTCAGGTCTCGAGGGTTAGAGCCGTTGGAGGATTGCGCATTTGTGGAGCTTAACGCTTTCAAGTTCGAGCTCTTAGAAAGAGCGAAGCACACGTCTAGGGTAAGATCGTCTTCTTTCTCTCTCCTTGTTAATTAATCATGTGATTGTTAATTAATATGCATGTTTAGTTACTTTAATTTGTGTGCGGATTTTGGGAGGGTTTCATTCCGCGTAGTGTTGGACACTACGAAACCCAACAGGTCATTTCAAGCGGCTTCGCAATAGGCAGCCCAACCATGAGAGGGATTAAAGAGGATGCCAAAAAGGCTGGGAAAGTAATGCATGTAGAGGATAGTAAGGTTGAACCCTTCCCTGAGGTGACAGTCTGTGAGGCGAGCAGGGGCAAAATTAAGCCCCCTCCCATGATGACCTTATGGTGTCTATTCTGAAAGTTGCCAACTTAAAGGTCGGACGAGTGCTAATCGACACAAGCAGCTCGTCCAACATATTTAGCCTAGCTTGTTTGAAGAACTTGCGATTTCTAGAGGATGCTCTTAAGCATGTCTACCACCCATTGTTAGGGTTTGGAGGAAGTATCATTCATCCGGTGGGATGGATAGATTTGCCCGTCCGATTTGGTCCCAAAAGAGAAGGAAGAGATATGGTTATGCGGTTCTTAGTTGTAAAAGAGTTGACTGGCTACAATGTCATCATCAGCCGTCCGAACTTGAACTCAACAAAGTTTGAGTAGTCGGAAGGAAAGGTAGGCTCCATCTAGAGAGACTAAGTGATGGAAAAATACTGCAATCAGCTGGCTGTGAAACCCACATCTCTCGGGTAGGGCAGAGCGTCCAAGAAAAACTCGAAAGAAGGGTCACTCCAAACACAGCAGGTCGGTAAGAAAAGAAAATCTATCAAGAAGGAGCTTGCATAGTAGCTAATGACCGTCAGCCGGCTAGAAGAACTGAGGCCACGGCCGGCCGGCGATCATACATACCTAGTATTGGACCTTAACTAGCCTGATCGGACGGTCAAGGTTAGCAATATGGCAGTAGGCTTGCTTAGTGATGACCTTGTGAATTTGTTGAGAAAGTTGAAGGATGTGTTTGCTTTTAAAGTTCATGAAATGCCGGGCATAATCCCAGATTTAGGCGTACACAAGCTGGCGGTAAATTCGGCAGTTAAGCCTATATGGCAGAACAAGAGATATCACGGAGAAGAAAGGAACCAGGCGAACGCGGCCGAGTTGAAAAAATTGCGCGCTTGACGCTGGATTCATTCGGCAGTGCTATTACCCTGATTGGGTGGCCAATGAAGTTCTGGTCAAGAAGCCGATGGATCTTGGAGAATGTGCATTGACTATATTGACCTCAACAAGGCGTGCCCAAAAGATAGCTTTCCATTGCCTAAGATAGACTGTTTGGTTGACTCAACGGATGGGCATGCCTTGATGAGTTTTATGGACGCCTGCTCGGGTTTCCATCAGGTCCCTTTGTGGGAAAAAGATCAAGAAAAAACAACATTTGTGACCGATCTAGGGTTGTACCGTTTAAATCCAAAGAAATGTGTATTTGGTGTTGAGTCCGGCAAGTTTCTCAGATTTCTAGTTTACCAGCGTGGCATTGAAGCTAACCCTAAGAAGATCTAGACGGTCTTAGACATGAAATCGCCCAGAACTGTAAAGGATGTCCAGAGGCTAACCGGCTATTTAGCTGCTCTCGGATGGTTTTTGTTAAGATCAGGGATAAGTGCCACTATTTTTTCTAAACAATTAAGAAAAAAGCTATGTTCGAGTGGACTGAGGAGGCTGAGGAAGCCTTTACTCAGTTGAAAAACCATTTGCATACCCTTCCTTGTCTTGTCAGCCCACTCAAAGATGAAAAATTGGACATGTACCTTGCAATTTCAACCCATTCCTTAAGTGTCATCCTGCTTGCTGAAAGGGATGACCACCAGATTCTCGTGTATTTTGTTAGTCATGTGTTTCACAATGCTGAACTTAGGTATCCACCCATTGAAAAGTTTGGCTTGGCATTATTTATGGAGTCAAAGAAGCTAAGGCCATACTTTCTTTCTCATTCAATTGTAGTCTATACGGACCAACAACTGAGGCAGCCATTCACAACTCTTAAGGCTAGTGGTCGGATGCTTAAATGGGCTTTAAAAATGAGAGGGTTTGATATTTCATTTGAACCTAGAAAAGCAATCAAGGGTCAAGCCTTTGAAGATTACAGGGCAGAAATGACGCAGCCGGATGAGCAGCCGGTAGGGGTTCAGGTTTGGAAAGTGTATGTAGATGGAAATGCAAAAATGACTTGATGTGGAGCCGACTTTATTTGTCTACCTCCAGAGGGGGATAAGTTTGAATATGCATTGAGATTTCAATTCCAAACCTCCAACAACAAGGCCGAGTATAAAGCTCTCATGTCCGGCCTTAGAATGTGTAAGGCAGCAGGAGCAAAGAAGGTTGATGTGTGCTTGGATTCACAGTTGATAGTCTGCTAGGTTAATGGTGACTATGAAGCTAGGGAGCCTATCTTCAGATGGTTAAGGAAGAGGCCAAGGTCCTAGAGCAGTTCACGTTGCAACAAGTTCCCCGATCAGAAAGTAATTAGGTGGATGCATTATCCAAATTTGCCTCCTCAACATCATGTGACACTCCGAGGTCAGTGTTCTGGGAAGTGAAGGAAAAATAGAGTATTGATATCGAGTCCATTCAAACCATTGACAGAAGCTCCCCGTGGATGGACGTGATTGTCTCTTACCTTAAAGATGGAGTTCTCCCGGACGACCCAAGAAAGAGTTAGAAAATGAAGAAAAAGGCGTCATGGTTTGAAATGAAGAACGGGGACCTGTTTAAAAATCATTTGTTAAGCCATATCATCGCATATTGGCAGACGAGCCCTAGCTGAAAAAGTGGTTCACCTTGGGTATTTCTTGCCAACCATGAATTCGGACGCCATGGAGATGGTTAAAAAAATGTGACAAGTGCTAGAGATTTGCAGCCCTCATACACCGTCCGATTAACAGTCTGTTGGCCATAAGTAGTCCCCTTCCCTTTGCCAAATGGGGCATGGACATCTTAGGGCCTTACACTCCAGCCTCAGGGCAATGGCGGTACGTGTAGGTGGCAGTTGATTACTTTACCAAGTGGGTTGAAGCTGAAGCCGTACGAAACATTAAGTGGAGAGATGTGTCCACCTTCATCTGGAAAAATATATTCACCCGCTTTGGCGTCCCTCAGTCCATGGTGTTTGATAATGGACCACAGTTCGAAACGGACCATTTTATAGATTGGCTCGGCGACTAGGGCATTGCCCTACTGTTTTGCTTTGGTCAGCCGGCCAAAAGCCAATGGCCAAGTTGAGGCCTACAACAAACTGATCTCTAATGGCATCAAGCAAAAGCTAGAGAAAGCAGGCGGCCTGTTGGCCGATGAGTTGGTTAGTGTGTTATGGTCCATTTGAAAACCAGTTAAAGGATCTACAAGAGAAACCCCATTCTTTCTTGTTTATGGTGCTAAGGTTGTGCTCCCAATTGAGATTTACGAGCCAACTCTACAAGTTATGCTATATGATGAATCGGCCAATTGGGAAGTCATGAAGGTTGCCTTAGACTTCCTCCCGGAAGCCAGGGGCAATGCGATGCTTAGACACGAAATATATCGCCTAAGGATGACAAGAGCATATAACCAGAAGGTGTCTAAGTGGTCGCTTAAGATTGAGGACCTTATGTCGAGAAAAATGGAAGCAGTAGGCCAAGCAAAAGAAGATGGCAAGTTAACCTTTAATTGGGAAGAGCCCGACCGTATCGTGAAGAGGTACGAGATAGTACTTATCGTCTTGAAGCCTTAGATGGCCGTCCTATTCCTCGTACGTGGAATACGAACAATCTTAGAAAATATTACGTATAAAGTATTTGTACTTAGCCAAAAGTTGTATATACAACTAGGTCTAGTGACCGAGCTATGTAATTAAAGTCGTACGGCCAAACAATGTAATTTTGACAAAATTAATGAAATGTTATACATTGTTAATTACTCTTTTACATTTAATTTATTTCAAATTTGTGTTTAAATTGGACGGTTATGTTCGACCAAAATTGTTTCGGGGTTTTTGGAGTCCCTCGGGAGAGTTACAATTCCAAGAATGCGCGTTGACCGTTTGTACCTACAAAACCACGGAAACTCCTGGTTGGGTGGAGTTCCGCCTCCGACGATCAAGTTAGAACGTGTCCGGATGTATAAAAGTGCGGAATGTAAAGGTTTTTCTCTCGGATTTTCAGAGAATTCTGCAATTAATATTGCTCGGGTTTTGTGTGTAAATTTATGAATATGTAATAAATGAGGATTTTCCTTTATATATGGTGAGAGGAGATCAATCCTCCTTTCATTGGTTAGAGTGCCACGTGTCATCAGAGGGTTGGTTCTCTCAGAATCTCTCTGATGCTGACACGTGTCAGAACGCGATTGGTCCACGTGGACAGGGGTATTTTTACCCTAAACATTTGCCCCTCACAGGTGTCATGCTCTGAGAAGGTGACGTTTCGTCTCTTTCTCTTTCTTCCTTTTTTTTTTTTGAATTCGAATTGGGAAGGTGACGGTTCGCCTTCTGGGGTTCTCTATAAGTAGAGACCCCCTCCTCTCATTTTCACACTTTGCAAATTTTTGTTGAGAAAATTTTCTGAGAAAGAGAGCTCTGATACCGGCTGCTAGTTGCGCAACCGACTTCCTTTTCCTCACTCAACCGGTCACTGTGTAAGTGCTCTTCATTCAAAACTTGCTAAAAACCGCTTGAGGGTCTTTTTTTATCCCTCTATCTTTCAATACACCCACAGCCAGTCAACCGTCTAGGGGATTGTGGACTGGTTCCTTTTGTTTTCAATACACCCACAACCAGTCAACCGTCTGGGGTATCATCAAGCAACACTTCAGAGGAACAGTTGGGTTGTTCAACAATTTTCAATTGCTCTTGAAGAGGGTACATCCAGGCAACCGTCTGGGTATCTAACAAGCAACACAGAGATTTCCGGCTGCTGATCCGGATAGCCTACTTTCTCCACACTCAAAGCATCTTCAAGGTACTGTCTCTACCCCTTGCAACTTTTTTGAGTTTTTCCGGTTGTATAGCTTGTAGGGAATAACGGACTCACCCAACGCACACACGGCACGGCCTAGGACAATTGTCAGCCGGTCACTGGATACGGTTGAGTATAGGATTGGGGATGCCGTCTGGGGGTGTTTGGACCACCATTACTCTTCTGCGAATCCGATCGTCTCTGTTCATGTGCAGGACAGAATGGCTCGGACGAGGCGGACGACTGTAGACCCCGAATACCAGTCAGACGGCTCAGCCGAAGCTCCGGCTAACATTGTACATTATGACCATCCGGGTGTACCTAGCACGCCCAGTGATGATATATTGGAAGAGTCCGAGGGTATAGGCGGTGAAGAGACTATCCAACAATCAGACTCTTCAGAGTTTACCATGGAAACGGATGCCCCCCAAGAGGATGAGGAGGCGTATAAATGGCCCTCCATCAATAATCCAACAGAGGCGCACATGACCGCCAGGGATGTGGTCATGATAAGTGTCATTTATGTCGCTATTTTTAGGAGTTTTCTAGTTAGTTTTTCATAGTTTTTCTATCTTTTTACTTGGTTTTAATAACGTTTTACTACATTTGTCATGTTTATGTGTGAAATGTCGTTATTGCTCAATTTTGGCTTTTCTTGCATATTTTGGTGGCTTATGACATTAGATTAAACTTTATTGGTTTACTCTTATGTTTAGGAACACTTGGGTAAGTTCATTGCTCAAGATTGAAGAAATATAAAGCATAAGAAAACAAGTAATGAAGAAATGTGCACTTGATTTGCAAAGATCATAATTCAAACGCCTATATCTTTTGATCTACAAAACATTTTGGGGCGATTCTAATCGGAGATGAAAGCTTATCTTGAGAGCTTTCCAACGACAGGTCATATGCTCAATTCCGATGTAAAACGTGGGAGATATGCTCATTTGAAGCTGAGCAGTTTGCCTAGTCCGCAGCCAGGAGCGCCCGCTCCTCAAGGCCGCACGCCCGCTCCTCACAGGGTGTGCAATTTTGAAGTTTGGCAGAAGGTTTGGCAGAAAGTTTGGAGCGCCCGCTCCTGAGGGGTGCCCGCCCGCTCCTCTACGCGCTGCTCGACTTTTTGCGGAGCTTCCTAGGCAATTTAGTAAGGGCTATAAATAGATTTTTTGCTCATTTTAGAGGGGAGAATTCATATTTTCAGTAGTTTTAGGTTTTTAGAGAGAGAAACTCTCAAATTTTGGAGAGAGAAAGTGAGAGAAACAACGGTTTTCATGGATTTTGGATAATCAAAGGAGGAATTTGATGATTTGAAGATCTCCATTTTATATCAATGAGCATTTCTTACTCTCTTCTCTCTTTATGCTTTATTAATTGCTTTGTTAATCATGTTTGAGTAGATTTCCTTCTACTAGGTGTTGAGTGAAGCTTTGTTATGGTTAATTGAGTTATTTGAGATAAATTTGATGATAATTGTGTGATTAAATTGATTGAATTGATGATGGCATGTTGTTTGTTTTAGATTGGATTGATCTCCCAAGATAGCAAACTTAATTGCATGTTAGTTCTAGTTTGACAAGGGATTGTGAATTAGAATTTATATATTTGATTGCATTTTGGGTAAATTTCTTCTATGCACCTAGTCAATGAGGGATCTAGGCTAGGAATTTGAGAGATTGCTCTTGATGGTAATTAATTCCCATTTTAATTCTTTCTTTGCATGATTGATTATCAAATCGATTCCCATTAACTTGTTAATTGTTCAAAGTGGATCTTTGCCCCTAGTAGACTTTGTAATATCTTGATCTTTATATGTGTGTTAGTGTAGTTGTAGTGTCCACTATCCATAAACCGACTTCGGCGTAGCTTAAGCATTAGATCGAGAACAATCCAACATTACCGTTCCTTGTGGTTCGACTCCAAACTTACCACTAGACTTGTTTAGGGGTTAGTTTAGGATTATAATAAATTTTGTTTGGCCGTGAGGAGGTTAGTCAACGACATAATTTCCCCGCGCTCAAAATGGCGCCGTTGCCGGGGAACGGTGTCAATGCTTGATTGTTTTTGATTGCTTGAGTCTAGGTCTTTGTGTATACTTTTCTTTTTATTTTATTTTTTTAATTTTTGCTTGTTTTTGTAAAAAAAATGGCAAGTAACTCGTTTCCTCAATATGACAATGAGCCTTTTTGTGAATATTTCAATAGACTTGAGGGATATTTGGATTTTGATTGTTGTAGTCTTTGGGTGGCTTGTGAGATTTGTTATTTTGGTTTGAATGAGCAAACTAGGGATGAAGTTGAATGCATGCATAATGGTGAATTTAGAGCATTATCAATTGATGATGCTTGGGATTTTTATGTTTGGTTTGCTTGGGATGTCTATAATAAGGGTAATCATGATTCTATTATTGATATGCAATGTGTTGATACTTCTAATATTAGCATGAATTCCCATGATTTGTTACATGATCCTTTAAGTGAACCTAAAACACATGATTCAACTCTATTTCCTCTTTTGTTCATGATGATGAGGTACATGCTCAAATAGATGCTAATGGTGTGTTTCAATATTCTTCATTATTTACCATGCCTTCTTGTGATGTGCTTCGTTCCCTTAATGATGAATCTCATGTGTTTGATTGTGCCCCCACTCCCCAATGTGATGTATATGCTCATGATCTTAATGTTGATTGTTCCAATCTTGGTTGTACTTCTTCTTCTCTTGTTGAGCCTCAACCTTCAACACCTTTTAAATCCCTTATTGCTATTTTTGAATCTCAAATTAGGTGCATTGAGCTTGATAATGAGCTTGGGCCTAGTAAGGAAATGATTCTTAATTCTATGAGAGGTCAATTAGAGATAATGAAAAAGAATGAGGAGCGTCTTGAGGAGGGAAGGAGAAGAAAAGAAGAGTTAGAAAGCCAATTGTCACCCTTGATGCTTGTTTGTGAAAAATCCCAATTTAATGTGTGTGTTGAGGATGATGATGATGATTTTGAGCAACCAAGAGAGTGTGAGGATCCCATTGGTGAGCATATGAGTGATGGTGAAGGAGTTGAGAGTGAAGAGAGTGTTGATTTTGAAAATCCTAACCCTTTTTCCCATCTTGATGAGTCTCAAGTGCATGATTGTGATCCTTTTATCCATGAGTATTTGGATTCATTTAAGGTTATGTCTAATGTGTTTATTGAGTGTCAAATGAAAACCCATAGCCTTTTGAGTGAGTTCATTAAGAATGCTTTATGGGAGAGAGATGATTTTGAAATGAATTTGCATCCATTCATGCATGGCTTTGAGATTTTAGGCTTTAAGGAAGTTGAGGGAGTTGTTGTTCATGATTGTAGTGAAGGGGATTATGTAGTTCCTCTTGGAAGTTGGATGTTTGAGGGAGATCATGATCATGAGTGTTCTTCTTTTGAGGATTCTATGATTGATTTTCATGCTCAAATTGGTGATTTGAGGAATGGTGGTGAAGAAGAGACCATTTGTAAGACCATTGCTCCTATCCCCTTCTCTCATGTCCCTTTTTCAAGGAATTTCAACCATATCCCCTACACTCCTATATCCCTTCCTTCCTTTGTTAATGAGCCTATTGGGGACCCCCTTGCCTATGAAGATTTTTATGTCCCTCATTCGTCTTCAATTGAGGAAAAGGGTGATTTTGCCACCCAAAAAGATTTTTGTGAAGAGAGTTTGCCTTTCTATTCTTTTTCTTATTTTCTTGAATTTTCTTTTGATTCTTCTTCTTCTTGGAAACTCCCTTTTCACCTTCTTTTGCGTGCACTAATCTTGGTGCATGCCCTTCTTATATCATTTGCTTACTTGTTATCTTATGAGATGTGTAGTAGTGCATTTGACAAGCTCTTGCGATCGTTGCAATATTATTTACTAGAGCGGTCAAGCTTGGACCTTAAGCAAGCCTTTCTCGGGAAGTAACCCGTGTTTTATTGCTTTCATTTTCTTTTCTTTTTAGAATAGATTTTCTCTCATGGAAATGTTTGTGTGCCTTTTTGTAGGTACATAACTTGATATACTTTGGTGCATTGGTTTGGATCAAGAATCAAGGAAGTTTGGCACCACAATTGCTATCATATGGAAAACAAGATTCAATTCTTGAGAAGAGTGGCTTTGAAAAGTTTAATTGGGTCATTTGCGGGTATATACACCCACCTAAAATCCGGTAATATCTTTCCTTGCTCTTTCTCCATTGGTTGATACCTAAAGTGGCTTTGAAACAGGAGATATGTTGGGTTGTTGGATTGATCTCCTTGTTTTCCCCTCCCATGGATTATTTGATTTATGTTTGATCATGTTGTCTCATTCAAGCTTGGGGGAGGGTATTCTATCATATTTGTTAGATTTTGATTCATATATATTCCATGCACATTTGTATATGCTTTTCCATTTTCTATGTCTTGAAAATCACAAAAAGATTTTTGTTTCTTTCAAGGCAAATTTGCAATGTATTTTCTTTTGTTTTTGCTTTGGACATAATACTTTTGGACTTGTATTCTTGAATGTCTTTCTTCCTAAATTTTAGAGGTGTGCACGGTTTGAGAATGTGTTAGGTTGACTCTAGGATATGGTATGCTAAGGTAGTTGGCTAAGAACTTTGGGACCATGAAGCTCTAGTTCACTTGCTTGTGGTAAGATGGAGTTGCTCTCTATAGTGGATATGAAATCAAGAGTTAGTTATTGCTATCCCTAGTGAGGTATAATTGTTCTAGCCTTCATCATACTTTGTTGAGCGGCATATTTGGATCCTTGGCTATTGCATTCTCATATCTAGAACTTGACTTTTAGCTCCCAAGATCGCGACTGAGCCACTTTAGGGAATGACAAAGACATTTCTCTTTTTATAGTTTCAAACAATACCGCGTTCTCTCACTACTATTTAGGAAGAAAATCATTCAAGAACACAAATCCAAAAGTATTATGTCCAAATCAAGAATAAAACAAAACACATTGCAAAATATAAGAAAACACATGGAAATGCATTTACTCAAGTGCATGGCAAAAATGGACCACCACTCTACCCAAGCATGATAGAATACCCTCCCCCAAGCTTGAATGAGATAATAAACTCAAATCATAAATCATAGAGTCCATGGGGAGGGGAAAAGAAAGTAATCAATCCAACAAACCAACACATGGTCTTCAAGCCACCAACCATTAGAGAAAGAGCAAGGAAAGATATTACCGGATATAGGTGGGTGTAAATGCCCTTATATGAACCAATTTAACCCTTCAAAGCCAATTTCCTCCAAAGCTATGCCTCGTATACCATATGCTAGGAAAGAGGAGTCAAACTTCCTTGATTCTTAATTGATCCAATACCAATGCACCAAAGTATATCAAGTTATGTACCTAGCAAATGGCACACAAACATTTCCATGAGCGAAATCTATACTAAAAAGAAAAGAAAATGAAAGCAATAAAACACGGGTTACTTCCCGAGAAAGGCTTGCTTAAGGTCCAAGCCTGACCGCTCTAGTAAATAATATTGCAACAAACGCAAGAGCTTGTCAAATGCACTACTACACATTTCATAGGATAAACGGTAGGCAATTGACAGGAGGAGGACGTGCAACAAGATTATTGCACGCAACTGAGGTGGGAGATGCCAAAAGAAAGAAGAAAAATCAAAAGAAAAATCAAGAAAATAAGAAAAAGAAGAAGAAGAAGAAAAAGAAAAGGAATAAAAGGCAAAACCTCCTCAAAATCGTTTTAGGTGGCAAAATCACCCTTTTCGTCAATAATCGATGAGAGAGGGGCTTGAATATCACCAATAGAAGGAGGGTCCGCAATAGGCTTTTTAACAAAAGAAGGGAGGGACATGGGATAGTAGGGGATATGGTTAAATCTCCTTGAAAAAGGGACATGAGGAAAGGGAATAGGAGCAATGGTCTCATCTATGAACTCTCCCTCACCACCATTCCTCAAATCACCAATAAGAGCATAGAAATAAATCATAGAGTCCTCAAAAGAAGAACACTCATGATCTCCATCTTCCTCAACCATCCAACCTCCAAGAGAAACCACATCTTCCTCTCGATCATAACGATGGACATCAACATCCTCAAAGCCTAGAGTCTCAAAACCATGCATGAAAGGATGCAAATTCATTTCGAACTCATTTCTCTCCCATGAAGCATTATCAATGAACTCACTCAAAAGGCTATGAGTTTTCGTTACTCCTTCAATGAACACACTAGTCATAACCTCAAATGAGTCCAAATACTCATGGATTGAAGGGTCACAAACATGCAAGGTAGACTCATCAAGATGGGGAAGGGGGTTGGAATCCACAAAATCAACATTTACTTCATTCTCAGCTCCTCCACCATCATCCAAGGGACTCTCAATCTCTCTTGGTTGCTCAAATTCATCATCATCCTCCTCATGAAATCCCTCATCAAATATTGAAGATGGCTCACTCACATCCTCACCAAGGGAAGCTCTCAAAGGGGGTGAATAAGGGGAAGGAAGGCACTCAAGCTCAAAAGGGGAATGAAAAGGATCAAAATCCTCAAAAATCCTCTCATCACAAGAAAATCTCCCCTCACCTTTACACCCTTGGCCCATATCGTCCTCAAAAGCACTCTCACACTCCAAGTGAGGTGCCTCGCATCCATTTCCAACAACCCTAGCACTCATCACTTGGGCAAGTCTCACTTCTCTCAATTTTTGTTCCTCTTGAAGCTCTTGGACTTGTTGGGTGAGATATTGCATTTGGGCAAGAATTTGGGCATCAATGTTATTGGGTTGAGGTTCACAATCACCATTAACATGCATATCATCAACATTAGAACACACCTCATCACAATGAGCATAAGAGGGAAAGGGGTTAACACGCGTATTTGGATCATCACAAGGCATATTGAAAGCATCAGGAGAATTCATGCAAAAATTAAAAGAATCTTGACATTGAGAATCAAAACAAGAAACATGACATTCTTTATCATAAGAATCTCTAGCAAGCCATGTGAAGAAATTCCAAACATCATGCATAGGCAAAAGATGGAATCTACCATTATACATATTCTCAACCATTCCCCTAGTATACTCATTCATGCCCCAATAAGCTATACCACAAGCATCACTAAGAGAACAACCATGGAAACTAAGGAAACCATCAAGTCTTTCAAAGTAAGCATAGAAGGGTTCATCATCAAATTGAGGAAAAGATAAGCATGCCATTTTTTTTTACACAAAGCAAAGAAAAGCAAACAAAAATCAAAACTATACACAAGAACCTAGCTAATCTAATCAACAAAAACTAATGAACACCTTAGTCCCCGGCAACGGCGCCAAAAATTTGATCGGGGGACAATAGGTCGTTGGTCTACTACCCTAGATCAAATTTAGAATTTATAATCCTAACCTAACTCTATTAAGTTCACACTAGATAGTGGCAAGCTAGGGTCGAACCTCAAGGACTAAGTGTATTAATTTGAGGTAATTAGACTAGTAGGAAGGTTGTGAGATAGGGAGAGAAACATCTAAAACACTACTTAAAGCAATTAACAAGATATTAGGGAAAGGGGAATCCAATTACATTAATGAATTCAATAACAAGTCGCAATTAGATGATCATGATCTCAATTAGGAACGATTAACACACTGAACTCACTCCCGCGCAATTAAGCATGCTAATTATCCTACTAAACTAATTCACTCCCGCACAACTAGCTTAGTAAAGGTATGGAAGAATCTAGACTCTCAATCAACTCACTTCCGCACAATCGATTGAAAGCACAATTAAGAACCAAGAATCAATTAGCTAAAAAGATTCTAGTCAATGTAAGCATCATCCAAACACAATAATCAAGAATCAATTGCATACTAATTACAACCAATCACTCAATTCATCAACATAACCTTCATCCATTTCCCTAGAACAAAATCCAAGCAAACATAATGAAGGAAAACATGGAAACAAGATAAAACTAGAATTAAAGCAAGAATCAAACAAGTAAACTAATTAACTACTCTAATCAACAATGATATAAGCAAAAACAAGAATTAAACAAAGCAATAAAGGTGAGAGAAAGTTAGAAAAGCTCATTGAATAGATGAGAAGAGAATCCACAAATTTGCTTCTTCAAGCTCTCAAATCTCCATTGAAATCCAAGCTTTCTCTCTCTCTCTAAAACTAGAGAGAGAAAATCCTAATCTAACCCTAATCCTAATTAGAGGAGAGAGGAAATGTAAAACTCCCCCTTTAGGAAGTCTAAGAAGTCCTCTATTTATATTACAAGAAGAGAAAGAAAGAAATCCGAAAATTAAGCTCGAACAAGACCTAGAAACCCGCGCTCGCGGTGGCTGGAGCCGCACCCGCGGCAAGGCTTCTCCGAGGCATCTCCAAAAAGTTGCAACGCTTGGGAAGAACAGAGGGACGCGCCCGCGGAGCCTGGCCGCGTCTTGCAGATTCAAACGACCATAACTTCTGTTCTAGGAAGCCTCTTGGGGTGTGAGACCTACCATTGGAAAGCTCTTCAAGTCTAGTTTCCAACACAATTTGAATCGCCTCAATTCAATGTGTAGATCAATAGTTATGGCTGAAAGAGTGAACAAGACTCGGTTTAAGGCCTTCTACGAGCTTCAAGCTTTCTTGTCTCAAGCTTCTTAGCTTCTTTCTTAGCTTCAAGCTTCTTCTATTGAACTTTCTTGCCTTTCCTCGGGTCATAAGCATTGAAGAAAGTGTCAAGCACCTACACAAATAGAACAAGAGAGAAAAGAGTGAAAGAACACATAGAAAAACATGCAAATCAAGCTAGAAACCGAGCAAAAAGCATATTATTCACAACTAAGGCCTAAAACCATAAACTAAGAAAAAGATAACTAAAACAAGACTAAAAGGAATAGAAATAACAAAGAAACACCGAAATAAACCTAAAACTAAGGGTGAAAAACGCCCTGATATGTGTCATAAATGACACTTATCACTTACACATGCGAATACTGGCTAGCAGGGCCTCATACTCCGCCTCATTATTCGAGGCTTGAAACTTGAACCGTAGTGCGTATTCATATTTGTCCCCTTTCCGGAGACTTACAAATTACGCCTGCACCACAACCGTTAATAGTAGAGCTCCCGTCTACATATACCTTCCAGACCTGATCAACATTGTCCGGCTGAGCCGGCCTTGTCATTTCTACAATGAAGTCGGCGAACGTCTGACCCTTCACTGCCTTTCTAGGCTCGAAAGTTTTTCCAGACTTTGCATTTTAATAGCCCATTTGAGCATTCTGCCGGATGACTCCAAGGTTGTCATTTGTCGTTTGAGGGGCTGGTCTGTGTATACCACCACCGGATGTGCCAAGAAGTAAGGTTTCAACTTCTTGATTGCCATGAAATGGTCAAGGCCAAAATTTTCAACCAAGGGATACCGTAGCTCAGAATTCCGAAGAACATGGCTAATGAAATAGACCGAGAGCTGAATGCCGTCTCTCTCAGCTAGGAGAACGACACTGAGGGCATGATCTGAGACGGCCAAATACATATAGAGAACCTCTCCTGTTAAAGGGCTGACAAGCCGTGGCAATGAGTGGAGGTGCTCTTTCAGTTTTTGGAATGCCGCCTCAACATTTTCCCCCCATTCAAATCTAGTCTTCTTTTTGATTGCCTAGAAGAAGTAGAGGCACTTGTCACCTGACCGGCTGAGGAATCTCCCCAATGCCGCCAGACAACCGGTAAGTTTTTGGACTTCCTTGACAGTGCGGGGATACTTCATGTAAATTACCACCTGTACCTTTTCCGGGTTGGCCTCTATCCCCCTTTGATCAATAAAAAATCTGAGAAACTTCCTAGACTCAACACCAAAGACACACTTCTTGGGATTGAGCATAACCTTGTGCCGCCTGAGGGTGGTGAATGTTTCTTGGAGGTCAGCAAGGTGATCCGTCTGAAGCTTAGATTTAACTATCATGTCATCAATGTACGCCTCCACATTCCTCCCAATTTGATTAATGAAGACTGTATTAATCATTCGTTGGAAGGTAGTAGGCGCATTCTTCAGCCCAAACGACATGACCGTATAACAGAATAACCTTTAATCAGTGACGAATGCCGTCTTCTCTTGATATTTCTTCCACAAGGGTATCTGATGGAAGCCTGAATAGGCGTCCATAAAGCTCATCAAGGCATGACCGGCTGTAGAGTCGACCAGACTGTCGATCTTTGGAAGTGGATAGCTATCCTTCGGACATGCCTTGTTCAGATCTGTGTAATTAACACACATCCGCCAGGTACCATTCCGCTTTTTAACAAGGGACAACGTTTGCTATCCAATCCGGGTAGTAGCATTGCCGAATGAACCCGGCATCCATCAGCTTCTTGATCTCGGCGGCTGCCGCCTGAGATCTTTCCTAGTCGTGATTCATCTTCTTTTGCCTAACCGGCTTCTTTTTTGGATCCACGGCGAGTTTGTGGACAGCAAGATCCGGGCTGACGCTTAGCATCTCTTCCACTTCAAAGGCAAAAATGTCTTCGAATTCTTTTAACAGTTGGTGCAAATATGCGCACAACTTGGCAAAAGCAACCGTCCCCACTTTAACGGTTCGTTCCGGACGGTTGTCATCTAGAACAATGTCAATATTTTCACCAGCCGGCTGGGGACGGAGATCATCTGACCGTTCCCCGATTAGTGATTGATATTACTTCTCTTTTTTTTACGGCCACTAGGTGGTCCGCCTTTCTCTTTTTGCCGGCTGCTTTGGGAGCAGGCGCGACTTCCTTGAAGTCATCAAGGTCAACAGGCTCCTCGCCTTGGCCGGCTGCAGCCACAGTAGGCTTGACGTCTAAAAGATAGCACTCCCTTGCCGTCTTCTGATCCCCATTCAGGGAACCCACTAACCCATCATCCCTCTCAAATTTGATCAGCATGAGGGATGGGATAATGACTACCTTGGACTCGTTGAGGGTTGGACGCCCCAAAATTAGATTATAGGCGGTTAATTCCTCGACCACCAAGAAATTGATGACCATATGCCGTCCCTCCCCCTTTTCTCCTAGCCGGATGGGTAGGTCAATCCTCCCCACCGGATGCATTACCCCTCCCCCAATACCAATTAAGGGGTGACAGACTTTGTGCATTCTGCTAGGCTTGTACTTGAGCTTCGCCAAGCACCGATAGCTGATAAGGTCAGACGAGCTCCCGGTATCGATAAGGATCCGACCCACTCGTTTGTTGGCAACCTTGCATTCGATGACTATGGGGTCATCATGAGGCCGCCTAACCTTGCCCCGGTCTTTCTCAGAGATGATGACCTCAAGGAAGGTGTCTTTTGACACCTGGCCCTCATCCACTTAGTTGACCTCCAACTTTCTAATGTTGTCCTTGGTGCCTCGGATGGTAGGACCCCCCTCCCGCGATACCGCCTGCTATAGTAAAGATTTGCTCTTCATCAGTGTCAGAGCTTATAGCAAGGTTGTCAGGCTTCTTAGAGGGCTGTCCACTGTTTGTTTTGGGGTTACCCTTGGACTTCAGTATATAGGACTTCAAAGCCCCCTCACCAGCAAGACGGTCCAGTAACCGCCTGAGGCTATAGCAGCCATTGGTGTCATGGACTATATCCTCATGGAAATGACAGTACTTGCTCTTGTCCCGGCTTTTAATGAGACTTTTCATTGTAGCCGGTTTTCCAATGGTCAACCAGTCTTTAATCTCCATGAGGATGGAGGAGCGGTCCTTGTTGTACTCGTACTTGGGGATGTACGGCTTCAACTCTCTCTTTTTCTTCTGGGACAGCTGACCAGAATGGTCTGCCACCCAGACTTCTTTTCTTTTCTTACTCTCTTCTTTTTTAGCCGGCTGACCAGACCGGTTCTCTTTTTTGTCGGACTTCTTAGGGTCTGACGGCTGCTTGATGGCACAGAGCTCCGTCGCCTGTATATAGGCTTCGGCTTCCATTAATGCTTCTTTGAGGGTAGCAACCCTCTTTCTGACCAGGTCGAACTTAAAGGTCGACCCGTCCTTCAGACCCTTGAAGAAGTATGTGTAGGCAACTTCGTCAGACAGCCCTTGAATCTGAACTCTCATCAGATTGAACCGCTTGACGTAGGGTCTCAACCCTTCTCTATCTCCCTGCTGAATAGCTCCCAAGTCAAGACTTGTCTTTTTGACGGGGATGTTCATAGAGAAGTTGGACGTGAACAGGTATGCCAGCGTCTTGAAGTTATTGATGCAACCGGCTGGCAGATTGCCAAACCATCGTTGGGCTATACCCTTCAATGTCGCCGGGAAGCATCTGCACCAAGCAGCGTCACCCAACCCTTGTAAGTACATGAGGTTGGTATAAGCCATTAGGTGGTCTTCTGGGTTGGTGGCACCGTCATAGGTACCAACCAACATGTTCTTAACCTTGGCCGGCTTAGCCGCCTCGGTTATCTCCCTGGAGAATGCCGACGATTGTTCCGCAAGGTTTAGCAGCCGGAGCTGCCAGTCCATTGGCTGGACATGTTGTGCCGCCTGACCCCCAAAGAGGGCCGGCTGCATGTATGGTGATCCATATGGCATGTATGGCTGTTGGGGCACATACGGAGCCGGCTGGATAATTTGAGGGCCAGTACGTGCGGACAAGCCGCGTGACTGACTCTCTCGGTTTGTTTCCGAATACTTCATTGAAGTATTCATGAAACTGTCTGGGTAAGTCGACGTTGAGGCCGACTCAGACAATTGCTGACTTCTATTCTGCTGGATTAACATCCGGGCATCTGACTAAGTCCTTTTTGATCCTTTCGGCTGAACTTGCCGGATGGCCTTCCTTTTCCCTAATTTAGGGAAACGGAGCTTTGAAAGGTCGATCATGGGCCCATCCGCCCCCTTTGGTTTAGGGTGAGGAGTAAGCACACGATCCTTAACGTGCTTCTTACCTGAGGGAGAAGGTTTCTTGGCCGACTGACCCTTGTTGGTGCCAGTTGACTTGTTTATCTGGTCCTTGATCTCCCCTTTTAAACTCGTCATGAATTTCATGAGTTCGTCTCTAGTAACGGGAGCAGCACCCTCTGCCGCCTGGGGTAGCCCAGACGGCGTGACGGTTAGGTTGCTAGGACCAGCTTTGTCTTCGCCCTGTTCCCTTGTTTCCTTGGAACGGGTGCGTCTTGTTTTGAATGAACTGTCTAGGGCCACATAGGTGTCAACCTCAAGGTCATCACCACTATCTTGGTCCGTGTGGACCTCAGCTTCGGCCGTAGGCCGTTTGCCTTCAGCAGGCGCTACAGACTTTGATGCCATCTAAAAAGTACTCTCCCCACAGACGGCGCCAAATGTTTTGGGGTTTTTGGAGTCCCTCGGGAGAGTTACAATTCTAAGAATGCGCGTCGACCTTCTGTACCTGCAAAACCACGGAAACTCCGGTTGGGTGGAGTTCCGCCTCCGACGATCAAGTTAGAACGTGTCCGGATGTATAAAAGTGCGGAATGTAAAGGTTTTTCTCTCGGATTTCGAGAGAATTCTGCAATTAATATTGCTCGGGTTTTGTGTGTATGTTTATGAATAATGTAATAAATGAGGATTTTCCTCTATTTATAGTGAGAGGAGATCAGTCCTCCTTTAATTTGTTAGAGTGCCACGTGTCACTAGAGGGTTGGTTTTCTTAGAACCTCTCTGATGCTGACACGTGTCACTAGAGATAGCATTAAAGGACGACTCGACACAGACAAATCAAGGCTAAAATAAACTAAGCGGCCGCATAATATAATTCATTATGTATTTTTCCGGTCCAAGGGGATCATTATTATAATTTGATTAACTTAGTAGTCGTCATACTCTTCGAAGTATAAAATCTACTAAGTTAATCAAACGTCTTAAAAATGGACTAGACAAAATGCGGAATAAACGGGCATACCCCCAGGATGAAGTAAACATTCGAACGCATAGAGGCACAAAAAAAGCATGAAAAATTGTAAAAATATGCTAAGTATGAAAAGTGAAGTTTTCATAAACCAAGACACACGCTCAAACAGGTGGCCTAAATAAAGTTGTTAAATTACAAAACCGCTCAGCAAGCAGCAGATTTGAGTTTAGACAAAAATAAAAAAATGCAAGAACAAGCAAAAGCAGCAGACTGCCGAGCTCTTCATTCAGCCGACCCCTTGTCGTCATCTTCCTTGGCTGGCTCTTCCTTATCTTCCCATTCTTCTTCTTTGTCATCTTCTTCATCCTCACTTTCGGGAGCAGATGGTGTAGGGGAGAGAGGAGGGACGATCTTCCCAATAGCAGTGGCCTCTTCAACCAGGGAGACAGTTCAATCGCCTGACAAAACGTTCGTGGTGATGTGATACATCACCAATGTCGAACATCAGGTGGAAGGCCTCCTCAAACCGACTAGCGAGCCTTGACTCGGGCGACTACTCTATTCTAATCATTTCTTCAGGAGAGATCTCTTTAGGAGCCTTGAGCTGCTTGGTCAAGTCCTCGACCGCCTTCGTTAAACGTTCAACCTTAAGTTTGAGGGCGTCTGTCTCTTTTATAGCAGTATCGAGAGCAAGACGGCCGGATTCCAACTAGACTTTAAGCTTTTCAGATTCCTCAGAGCCGGCCTTCCATTTTTCAGCGTTATTGATGGCCTCGTCCCGCTCATGCTCCATCGTCTCGCGAGCTAGCTTCTCTTGTTCAAGGGCCTTGCCCATTTTGACGATTTGGTTGGTCTATTTGATCGACTTCTCGCCAAGGGCTTTTAAGGTAGTTGTGCAGGACGCCTCTTGAATGGCAAGAGCCCTAGTGTGGGCAACTTGCATTTTTTTTAATGTCGTCCCAAGCTGCTTGAATTTTCTCCTGCTCCTTTGAGTGCCAGTCCAAAAAAGCGCTAAGCCTAAGGAAGAGCTGCATCTGGATGGAAACAAGTAAGCAAAAAGTAAGAATAAATATGAAAATATACTAAGTATTGAAACTTGGTCAAGTCTATTTACCTCGGCACTACAATTGAGCATGCGTCCGAGGAAACCCTTATTGATGCCTCGGAACTTGTCCTGCTACTCCTTAGGGACGACCTTCACCATGGCCTCCCTGATTGCCTTTCTGTCTGCCCGGGTTAGTGACTGGCCGGGAGCCCGGACATACATCTCTTTGGCCACATCTACACGAATAAAAACAAGAGTGAGATAAGTGACAAGATCAACATAAACAAAATGCAGAACTATTGAGTCGACCATTACTTGCTGAAAAAGATAAAGGTGGTTAAGGTTGCTTCTCGGCGGACCGAGAGGGCTGCGGTTGCTCCCTGGTTTCCCAGGAAGGTCGCTGCTGCTCCTCAGTTGGCTAAGAATCTTGTTGCTGCTCCTCGGTCGGCCGAGGAAACAAAGTCAGGTTATCGACATGCGGAGTCGAGTCATCTTTTTCGGCCGTTTGGTTAAGGGACGACACTCCTTTATTGTCCTGTTAGACGACTTCCTCTCGGATCGCTCTTATTTCACGCTGCTCTAAGGTCTTTGAGACCCCACAAAGTCCCAGCTGGGAGGCTGCTCTTTGGCAGCTAGCGACTTTGTCTTGGACGCCTGCGATGCCGATGCAGTCTTCGATACCGAAGTTTTGTGAGCTTTGGACGATTGCACATCTTTTATAGCAGATGTTGACCGCTTCCTCGCTAGCTTGAGAGTGGCTGTCTGAAAATAAGAAGGAAATAAAAAGTAAGGTAATTGTCCAAGTTAAATTGAAAAGGACACCCTTCCCAGCGTACTAACTCGGCAAACTAAAAAAAGTCACTCCGTCCGAGTGAAAGTGGAAAAGATGCCCTTCCCAGCATACCAACTCGAAAAAAAAAACAAAAAAAAAGGATGAGCTTGGACGAAAGAGAATAAGTACCTCTTAGCTTGTTGACAATTTTTTTAGCGAAGCTTATAACGTTCAAGGCTGAACTCGGACATATCAAACTCACCCTTCTACTCGACGTCTAGCTTCAACATGACTTCCTCTGTTCAGAAGAGAAGAAAAGTCTTAGAATATTTTTTGAGCTAAATCATTACTCGTATGCCTTAAAGGCACAAAAGTCCACCTTGTGAGAGGTTCTGGTACAGGCCACAAGTTGACATGAACACTAGGTCCCTAAGCCAGTTGGCCAACGGAATCCAATTGGAAGGCACGGACACCAGTTTCCCATTCTTTTTCACCCTCTTGACCTTGAAGTAATCAAGTTGGAACTCATGGTTAAGGTAAATAGGCGGCTTGGTGGGTTTGATATTCCCCCGTCCGAGATGAAGAGGCTTGGCATTGAAGCGGTTCATCCGCAGGTTGAAGGTCGTGTCCCTAGTCTTAATGCGGTAGAAGAGATGCTTCCAATCGCGCCATTTTGACGGTTTATGCATAACCACTATATAATCTTGGCGGGTGTTCAGGACAAACCAGCTGTAGACACTAAGAAATGTTTCCCCCAAAACCAAACCCGATGATGAATAAATTTTCACCACCATTATTGGTCGGGTTGAGTATTTAATCTTTAGAGTGCTTAAAACCATACCTATAACCCAATTCCTAGCCCATTTCCCCAACATAATCCATTTTTCTCTTTTCACGACCACAACCTAAAAACCGAGAATTACTGATTCCGTGTCCCTATAACTTGTAAGACTTTTAGGTACTATAAGCAGAATTTCATGAATCATATTCATACGCACCTAAATCAGGATCACAAGCATAACACACAAGAATCACATAATTATACCTTTGAAGCGCGAATTCCACGTAGCTATTCGATCAGCAAATCAGGGAGAAAATAGAGCCCCAAGCGTGACTCCTCTACTTAGTCCACGGGATTTGATCAAGCGTCCACCAATGCTAGATTAATCGAGTGAAGGGGAAAAACCACAATCACCACCTTTAACAGACAACGGGCCACCACACGACCGACGCACCACCATGCACACACCACCGGCGCACACCAAGGAGGACGAACGAGAGTGAGAGAGAGTTTGAGAGGGGTTGGCTTGTGTTTGCTTATTAGGGTTTGATCTATGATCAGTCAAAACTATATACTTCAACCCTAGGCACCTAGTCTATTTATAATCATATTATAATTAGACTAGGAGCAAAGCCTAAGCCCTCTAAAACCCTCCATATGGCCAGCCACTTAGGGAATGAGGCCTATCATATGCTTGATCTAGGACCTTTGTGTGACCTTATAGGATCCGTCCAATTGGGCTTTGGTCTATTGTACCAGCCCAAAGATCGTTAGTACCTCTAGCTATGATATAACGACGACCCACATGGACGAACTTAATTATCTCCATAATTTGATCCATTATATATCTAGTAATTGCACTTGAAGAAGACATAAATCCTTCATAACTTTGATACAATTATTATTTGGTTGGATATTCCATGAAATAAGCTTTTCAACGGTATATCATAAGCCCAATTCCAATTTAAAACGAAGAAGATATGAGCAAAACACTAAAACTCGACCTAAAACCAACACCCTTGAACTAAAACCGCCATATCTTAAAATATACAAAACCTTTTTACCGGAATCTAATTGGGTTGGAAAGTAGACTTAAAGATATTTGCAATGATATATTATATGCCTTATTTCGAGTTACTGATCAATAGCGATGAAAGTTATAAAAACATGTAAAAACGGGAAAGTATCGTGCCACAGTACTAAATGCAGCGCCACGGTAATATATGTCGTGCCACGATACTAGTGCCGTGCCATGGCACCAAGATCTTCCCAAATTATTTTCTTAACACGTCTTCTCTTTCAAAAATGATAAAATTTGTACGGTGCCGTGCCATGGCACCTAGTGCTGTGACAAGATACCTTTTTCTTTCACGGTGCCTCGTTTTTAGTGTTCAGTATCTCACTCCATCATTTTTCTCTATAAATACAAGGCTCATTTATGAGTTTTGGGGCACCAACACACATTCTCATTTCTCTCTCTCTCACATTCTAAGCTTTTAATCTATTCTCCTAATTACATCATTCTATCCCTAAGCACTCCAAGGAGTCCATACAATACCCGAAGTTCCATACTTAAACCAAGGCGTGAATGATAGAATCGATTGAGGGTTTAGACCAAATCAACTCTACTTTAATTTAATTTAATTTCAATTTGATTAATTATTCTTTGAAGTTACTAACGTTTTATTCATGGTGTAGCAATTTAAAGAAGCATGGATCATGAGTAATCTATTCAATTACTTACTCTAATTTTATTATTGCTAGTATCATGATTAGATTTATTGTAATGGTTTTGATGATTTGACTAACGATGTTATGGTTAAATTGCCTCCAATATTAATGTTTATTCTTATATATTGTTAATCATCATATTGCATGTTTAAAGGAAATATTTAATTGAATATAACGCCTAATAAGATAATTTGGATGACCGGTTTAGGTTCCTTTTTAATCTTGTTGTTAATCAAAGTGATAACTAATATTTAGAATTATGTGTGCATTAATATTCAACCAATTTAGCCCAATTTTGCATGCCTTTGAGATCGTATGAAAGCTTTTCACTATAAGAATCGAGTAGAGGGCAATACGGGCGATTCACTCCATGACTCACTTCGTACCATCATCCCCGATCCTCCTTTCATGGTTCCGAACCATATGGAGTTAGAAATCTCATGGATTATGAATGGGGTGTAACCTTCACGGGTCAATCGTTGTTTCCTAACGTTGCCTCTTATTCATGGTTGCCTTAAATGATCCGTGAACGGTTTACAAGTTCCTTAATAACTTGTTTGCAGCTCCCTACTTTATTTGTCCCTAATTGTTGTCCCTAATTGTATATGTCAAATCCCACTTCCTATGATTGCCAAGCATATTCACACATGCTTAAGTAGGTGCGCTTCAAATGACGCCTACACTAGCCGTCCGTCTTGGCATTCATCTGCACCATTGAGTGCATCTTGCAAAAGACAAGGAAGTTCGAGGTGAAGCCATTCCTAAGGCAAGTCACCATGTAGCCAAAGATATTCGTCCAGTTGTTCGGCACAAGCTAAAAAATGGCGATGTCATATTCGTCTAGCAGCTCCTGGACGAATGGATGTAGGGGAAGGCGGAGGCCCACCTCCAAAGCAGCGTGGTAAACGCTGAAGCTTTTACTCCTGGGCCCCTCGCTTTTCAAGGCGGCCATCGAGTTGGAACGCCTCGGTGGCTAAATGTGGAGGCGACTTCTAAGCATGAGGAACTTTTTGAATTCCTCAAAGTTTGTATGCAGAAAACCATGGCCACTTCGCCGACAGTACAAGAGTACGGGTCGTTGAAATTGATCGCATTGGGCTCCTCGGCCGGTTGATCAGTTTCCGGATTTTCTGCCTCTTGTTCGGCAACTTGTTGCTTGGGGTTTTTAACTGAGCTAAACTCGGAAGATAAAATAGTGTCCAGCACCGTAGCCTCTGCTGAGCTGCCCTTGTTGGAGCCCTGGCTGGGCTCAGAAAGCACAATGCCTTCCGGCACTAAGGGTCCTTTCCCCTTTTCTCTTCTCTTTATCTCAGGGTCCTTTTGAATTCCTGAAGAAGGACCACAATGAGAAGGGTGTTCGGCCACAGCTGCCGGACTGGTACGGAGGGAAGATCCTCCATCAATATTTTGAAGGCCGTATTAATCGCGATGGCCGGCCGAATGTTAGTAGATGGCCTGTGAGCGACAAGGAGCTCGCCTGGCCTATGCGATCTTGTGTTTTAGGTTTCGCGTTGTCTGGGATTCTAGACGGCCATTCTTTCCCTGCCAAACTTAGAGTTCGCGCGAATTGTAGAAGGAAGCCTTTATGAAGAATGCAGCTCGGATGGCTTGGCCGACCTCATACGTTGTGAGGAGCGTTGTCTAAGATTTTGGATGGACGCTTTAGCTTCTCCCTCACTAGCCTCTCTAGTTGAAGACAAAGAGGAAGGGTTTCTATGGGAATAATGGCACTCGGACGAGGAGGCAGTTACCTTCACCACCGAGTAGGCACTCCCACTAAAATCTACTTTCGAGTCATCCGGATGCATGGGAACAAGGGGATTAACTTGGTGTCATCCGCATTCCTCGCCGCACTTCGGTCGTACGTTGTTCTTATACGCGCCATGTTCGACTGCATGGACAGAGAAGAATAGGTGGGGGTGAGTTGAAACACACTAACAATGGAGCCGCTCCAAAGTGAAGAGGATTCGACCCCATCCACTCTAGACTCCTAAGTCCCAGGGATACGACCGACATCATGAGGAGCTAGAGACGGACGAATTCGAGTTTTGTGCCAGTTCGTGTTTAAAAATAAAACAAGTATATGTATGAAAGAAACGAAAGAAGTAAAGAAAAACATGCGTTTACCTTTGTACGAGTAGAAAACTTAGAAAATGTGAAGTCTGGAGATCTAGAGAGGTGTGAAGAACACAACTTTCTCTCTCTAGAAGCTCTGACTTCTCTCTAGAAAATACAAATATCCAAAGTGTTTTTATGAAGTCAAACAAGTTCAATTTATAGAAAAATATATGGGGATAAATGGTAAAATCAGCTTTCCCGACCAAGAGACTTAACGTCTCCTTTTTAAAAAAAATTAACCTAGAATTTCAAACGGTTATTAAACCATTCTATTAGAAGAAGCGGAGAAGACGTACGATTATTATAACGGTCCGTCAAAAGAAACAACCAAGTCAGCGAATTAAATCCGTTGGTCCGAAAAATAAAGAAGACAGGTGTCTGACCTAATGTTAGGCGACATCCTCTATCCGACTGATTTCAGGCTTATTCTCTATTTAACTTAGAGTGAACAACCAAAGACAACCATCCTAGAACTAAATAAGTAAAGGTGCTTCCCAGAATAGACGAACGATAGCGTCTGCCTAAATAGTCCAACGCTCGAACACCAGCGTACAGATGAAAATACAGAGGATGCGGCACATATGGTACAAGCAACCCCCTCAGGGGGAAAATATTTAGAGTAAAAAAAACCCCATAACGTGGTCTAATCCCATGGTGACACGTGGCCCAATGAAAGGGAGACACATGTTATAATAGGAAGATGACATGTGGCAACACAAGAGCACCTGAATAGTGAAAAGGCCTCCATTACATTAGGAGGCCCAATTCCCGAGAAAAGCGCCAAAAAGATGCCCCCAAAGGACACATATCCCAACTTGATTGCGCCGCCAATCAATGCTCCTCATTCTAGGGCACCAAACCCTAGAATGCACATTTTCCCACCCCTATAAATATCCCAATCATTAATGATGGGAGGGGTGGATTGAGACATATCATAAAAAGGCATATTAAGTGCTCCAACTTCTCTCTACTTTCTCTTTTAAAAACCTTCATTTTCCGGTTACTAACTTGACCGTCGGAGGCGAATATTCCGATACCGGAATATTCGTTGTTTTGCAGCCATCCGAGCGTATAGAGGCCTGTATTCCGAGGGAATCACAAAAATCCCCAAAAGAGAAATAATTTCAAATGAGTTCATATTCGAGCTAATTAATAAGTTTAAACAACATTTTTTTTCACTTATTCTAGGATAAATAATTTCATATAAGTTCAAATATGAGTTTGTATTGTCTGAACTGTAGTATATAAATGAAATATGCCAACATTGATCAAATATAAGGTGTTGAAATTAATTTGGTTTTGTCAATTTAATACTCTATTCTTTATTATTAGCTTTATGATTTGGATTACAAACCTTCTAAATTAACTAGCTTCATTAAGGGAAACGTTTTAAAGCATTAATGTGCTAAACTAGATTACTAGCTATATTAGATAAGAGTATAAGAGTTAAGATATGTGTGTGGTGTAAGAATGTTGATTTAAGCAATCAATATGTAAGCAATGTTAAAGGTAGATTTGTCAATTTTAGTGTTTGGGTCGAGTTAGCTCAGTTCGGGTCAATTTAAGTTAATTGCATTACTATCCGGGTCGGGTTACATCAGATTTGGGTCGGGTTAAAAACAGACTAGGTTAAATTCGAGTCGGATTAGTAACAGGCCGGGTTGAATTCGAGTCGGGTTAGTAACAGGCCGGGTTGAATTCGAGTCGGGTTAGTAACAGGTTGGGTTGAGTTTGGGTTTCAACGGGTCAAAATGGGTTTGGGTCAATCTCGGGTTTAGGTCGGGTTCGGTTCAGGTTAATAATTAACGGGTTATGTTCGGGTCGGGTCATCTCAGGTTGGGTCATGTTCATGTTCGGGTCACGAATCCTCACGTTAACTCGGGTCTCGGGTTGGTTTCAGGTCGGGTCATAATGGGTTAGGGTCACTAATTTATCGGGTTTAAACAAGTCAAATCATGATCGGGTTCGAGAAAAATTTTCGGGTCGGGTCAACTTTTGACAACTCTAGTGGTATTTATACCCCTCTGTTTTGTAATAATCGCAATATTTGGGAGGGCACAAAATTTTAGAAAAATTACTAGGTGAGGATCAAATGGAGAGTTTTTTAATATAAAGTATAGTTAATGGGAGAAAATTTAAATTTATCACAATGATAAACATGATATGTTTATCAAAGGGTATATTGGACTATTTAATCATGAATTTTATGGACAATTTTGTCATTTTATATTTTTGTTAGGAAATTCCAAGTAACGGACGTTATGTCAGACTGTACAGCTGGTGAGCAAAAATTCATCTTCTTCCCTTGTTTCTACATCTTCATCTCCTTCCCCAAAAATAGAAACTTCAAACCTCCTTATTTCTGCATCTTCATCTTCTTTCCCAAAATAAAAAAGCTTCAAACCCTCATGAGCAGCTTCAATGGAAGATGAAAGAGGATGAAAAATCCTACCCTTAAGGGTTAACCATTCCCTTTATTTCTCCCCTTTTATCTTAGGGTTTTCTATTAATTTGTGGTGAAGCCTCCGTAAATATGGTGGTAGAAATGGTGGCTCTCAAGTAACTTTAATGGAGTAGATAAATATATGGACGAAAATACGGTGATAAAAATGGTTGTCCATTCTCACTGATCTTTGTGGGCAATTGACTTTACCACTGTCATTTGACCTTCCTCCATTGTTAAAGGGAGAAGCTAAGTCTTCTTTCTCTCTCTTTTATTTGGAAGGAGAAGATGGAGTGACTCCGTTAGTTAGAGGTCCGTCTTCAAAACGTGAAGAAAAGGGATTGGAAATATTTTTTAATTAGCCAGCACGAGATTGAATGCGAAATAATTACGGAATTGCTATTTGATAAACATATCAAGTTTATAAAAGTGAGAAATTCCTCTAGTTAATGGGGATATATTTAATTGTTAGCAGAAGAGAGAAATAATAAATAAAAAAAAAGTAGTGAAAGTGGGGTTGGTATGAGAGAAAAATAATAACATAGTTGTGGGTCCTTACTAAAGGAAGTGTTGCAATTATTATTAAACGAATGAAAAAGAAAAATGTTGCGATTATTACGAAATGGAGGGGATACTTTTATTTACCTGAATTTTACTGATTTTAAACTTATCCGTACCCTTTTAAAAGTATAAGAAAACACTTATGAATAGTGTGAGAACAATTTTATCCCTAAAATGTTAGTTTATCCATATGCCCTATTTATATGATGTTAATTGCCTCTAAGGTTCTCTTGTATGATTTAATGATTTAACTCATATGAATAGTGGTTGACAATTATACCCTCTAAAATGTTTATTTACTCTCATTAATGCCAATCACTTTTTTTTATTTTTTTTATTTTTTGTAATTCTTAAGAATAGTATACGAATATTTATACCCCTAAAAAGAGTTCTCCGGATATGGCTAGTTATGGCACGCGCATCACGCTCTTAGCCACCCTAGTTAAAACTTAAATGATGTGTTCGTTTCTCATATTTCACAATATTAAAGGGATGAAGGGAATAGATAATATTCTTGTAACTTTGAAAGTATGAGAATAATATATGTTAAAAATAAAAAGTAAGTAAATATATTTTGGATATGTGTATTTTATATAAGAAATGTGAGTAAGATAAAAATACGGTCCCCTAAACAATGGTATAAGTTTGATTTTGGTTCCTCAACTTTCAAAAGGCTGAAATTGGTCCCTTAAACACCACTAAATAGTAAATCCGACATCTTTAATGAAAAAAAGTGATGACAAGACAAAGTTTAGGGACTAAAATGTTGAAATGTCAATTTAAATTGATGGTTTAGGGGTCCTGCCCAACTGATTTGGCAATTGGTTTAAATAAATGTGAAAGCTTAGTGACTTATAGGTTAAGTTGGCAAACAAATTGAAAGTTTAGGGACTTTATCCTAGTGACATGATGATTAATAAATTAGTAGTGAAAGTTAAGGACTTAAAAGGTGATGTGTCAATAAAAAAAATAAAAGATCATTACAAGGAAATTTAAAAGATTAGTTTGACAAATGGCTAAAGATACACTAAGTAAAAAAAATTAGCTTGCTCTAGTCATAATTTGTTGGGATTATATAATTTCATTTATATTATTTAATCTGGCTAAGACAAATTTCATGCAATCTCGGTCATTTGTAATTGTAGACTTGAACTACATTCTTTATTTTTTTTTTTAATTTTAATAATGCAATCATTTATATGTTTGAAATTAATTAAACTAAGTGATCAAGCCAGATTAAATACTAAAAACATGGCATTATAGAAATTTTTACTTATTAATCAGATCAGATTTGATTTAACGTAAATTTTACCCATGACATGACTCTTCTAAGCATTATTATTTTTTTTACTAAATATGATCTTTGAGTTAATATTTTTCTTTTATCAAATACTTATACTTCATGGTTAATTGTTGTAGCAAAAATCTTGCGGAGTATGGTAAGTATTTTTTTTTGTTTAGGGATTATTTATTTAATTAATTCTTTATTTTGTTAAACAAAATATAATTTTAATTAAATTTATTTTTATTTGCTGTTTTATTTTTTCTTAATGTAAAAATTTGCTAACAGTACAAGACACCGACAATTTTTCCTCATTTTTTCAATGATTTTCGACCGTCGAAATATAAGCTTTTTCTTGTTGTGTATTTTGGTGATATATTTTTGTCATGATTTTTTTCTATTTTATGAGTATTTAGTTATTTCATTATTTGTTGTCATTTTTTTCTTCACATCTAAAAGTGTACAGTGGACCTTCATTTAGAAGTGCAGAATTTTATGGAAAAAATGCTTGAAACAATTTTCTAGTTTGAATTTTAAATTTCTGATGCCTCTATTTGTTGCTCATTCATCACTATTTGTTAAATTATACGAAGTATTTCTTCTATTTCAAATTAATTGTCTTTATACAATTATTTTAAATAAAATAAAAATGTGAACAAGAAAAATATGTAATTTGGTAATCACTACTCATCGCTTCATGTTTTCAAGTTTAGTATTTTGTTAACCCTTAAACTTTTAACTACCATATATTGTGTCATATACTTGTATATGTCTTGGAACGTATAAAAAATACCAATCATCATGGAATTTAACAATTCGTTAAAATATGGTTAAGCCCCTCAACTTTGGCCAAGTCATCAATTGGAGTCCCTAAACTTTGGTTCTGTCAGCAATTAAATATAAATTTTGTTGAGTCATTGTACTAGCCACCACAAATGATGACTCATTGGTGGTTGAGGGACCAAAATCAGCCATTTGAAAGTTGATGGGACCACAATCAATCTTTTGCCAAAGTTTAGGATTTGTTTACTATAAGAAGTAATGGAAAACATTTAGTAACATGGAAATTTATGGATGTGTAAAGAATTTTACTCCATCCGTCCCATATTGATGTGCTCGTTTCTTAGCAAATTTCACGGTAATTAAGAAGAATATAGGGAGTAGAGAAATATTCTATGGGAAAGATTAAAACTAAAGAATATTTATGGGAATAATAAAAAGTAGAGAATATTGTATGGAAAATATAAAAAGTAAGTAATGGTTTTTGGGTATATGTGCATTTTGTAAGGGAAAGATAAAAAGTAAGTAAAGATTATATCATGTTTTTAGAAACAGACACATTATTATGGGATGCTCGATTAGGAAAACAGACACATAAACACGGGACAAAGGGAGTATCTGGGAAAGGTAAAAAGGTTGTATGGATTGTAATAGCATTACATGATATTTTTATAAATAAGTGCGCTATTTTAGAATACCATGAATATAGACACATTATTTAGGGACAGAGTGAGTATTTACTTTAGTTATAATTCGAACTAGATAATATCCGAGCCATTCTCTATTTTTAAAATTATTGATAATTAATATATAAAAGTTTCTAGAAAAATACGAAGTAATAACACATTAGTCAATTATAATAATAGTCTTTAAGAAAATTATATTAATAAACATATATAATAAATTTCATAATCAAATTATTGCTTCTACAAAAAAATAAAGGGTAGAGTTTAGGATGGAAAATTCCCTTAAAAAAATAGAACTCTAATTTAGTATAGAGTGATAGATTAGGTTATCCTATTTAGCCTGAACATATCAATCTATACTTTGTAAACCTCATCGATATAAGATCACACTTCTTACCATTGATCGGGGGATAATAGGTCGTTGGTCTACTATCCTAGATCAAATATACAATTTACATTCCTAACCTCACTCTATCAAGTTTATACTTGATAACGGCAAGCTAGGGTCGAACCACTAGGAAACGGGGTATTGCACAATCAAAGTGGAATTAAGAATCTATTGCCAGTAACAAGGGGTATTTTGGATTGTTTTTTGTGAATATCTAAGATTAAACTATCTACCAAAAAAGGATTAGAACAAGCAAAATAAGGAGTTGAACTAGAATCACTAAAATAAAGATGAAAAACAAGATTTCAAGGGAAATATGATAAAAAACACTAGGGAGAGGGGGCTCCAATCATTATCAACTAAGACAACTATGATAATCATCATGGATTCATGCCAAGGAGTACAAACTCTACTCAAAAAATTCATTCTCATGCAATCACTCAAAGCAAGTTGATGAAATCGATCAAACCTAAACTAGATCATTCTCATGCATCTAATCTAGAACTCAAATATTGGGGCTAGAGGTGCACAGCAATAGCTCCAACCATTTTAAGCACAAAATCATCAACTCAAGGAAAAACCCAATCAATCATCAATATAAACTCAATCAATCATGATTTTCACCCCCTTCCCTACCTAGAAATCTAAGCTAGAGAAAAGAAGATAGTCATACCAACTACTCTAAACATGGATTCAATCCTAACAAAACTAAACATGATTCAAAACCAAAGAAAAAGCAATGAAAAGAGTAAAAGCAAAGAACTTTATCGAAATAAACACTATTAAGAGCAATAAAACCAAACAAAAGATAAGGGGTAAGGAGATTACTACTATTAAGCTTGAAGGATTAAGCAAACATGGACTAGTTGCATTGAAAAGATGAAAACTTGAAGGAAGCTTGAAAAGATCTTGATTACAATAATGGAAACTTGAAGATTAAGCTATTTTCTCTCTTTAAAATGTTGATACTCTCTCTACAAAATGTTCCAGATGACAATGGAATAGTGAGTGTCATGAAATTTCAATCAAAGGACTATTTATAGTCTCTTGATACAACAAGGGAACCGAGTGGGGGAGAGGCCTCTCCATGAAGCTACTGCGCCCTCTCCGCTGTGGGTACCAAGTTGGAAAAACATAGCTCGCCGCGCCCGCGGCCACCTGGGCCGCGCCCTCTCCAAGCCTTCTCCCAGCCATCTCCAAACTGATGTTCAGCTCAGAACCTTGACCCGCGCTAGCGGCTTTGGCACCCGTGCCCGCGGCCTGCTATGTGTTGCGCGCCCTCTCCTTTAGACATCTCCTCTTCTTGGACCAAGCCACAATAGCAATTTCAACTCCATTGAGCAACTTAAATTCTGCCTACGAGCACCAAGAGCTATAAGAAAAACTAACAAAAGATAAAAAGCAAAAGAAAAGATGAAAGAAAAGGAAAAACACAAGAAAGAACAAAAGTAACTAAAACAGAAGTAAAAACGGTAAGAGAAGGCACAAACAAGTGACAAATGAGGGAAATTCATTAGTAAAAAAAGGGTGAAATAGTGGCGTAAACGCCACCCATCAACCATCTTAGCCAATAGTAATTTATGTTCTCCCTCTGATGAATACATAACTTGAAAACTTCTAGTGCAATAAATCCTACGCAATAGGGTTGGGTAACTTCTCCCATGTAGCAGACAACATTATTTCTTGATAATGGATCATTTAAATTGAACTTGAATCTTTAAATCTTCATGTGATCAAGTGAGGCATCTTCAATTTCACCATTTTTATGATAATAATACATGTGTTTGTCCACATCTCATTCGAAGTTTCTATTTAAAGTTTCCTTAATCATTACACTTATGCCTTCTTCTGGAGGTCGGTCGACATATTTAGTATAAATTGATGATCAATAATAGATCATAATTTATGGCAACATGTGATATAATTGTCCAATTTTACATGATTTAGTGATATAAGATAACTACCCACATTGTTTCAAAAAAAAAAAAAAAAAAAAAAAAAGATAACTACCCACATATATCACTCATGATTCTTCAGGTGCATAAGAAAATTATTCCCGCCGAAAGATATCTCAATGCTATTCTTTGGAAATTTCATATTTAATATGAGAATTTGCCAATGAATACAATGACTGATTGAATCTCACATACTCAAACTTTAGGTTGAGCTATCAATGATGTAGTCATATTAATTTTTCAGGAGTTTGAAAATAATTGAAATATTCAAGATATAAATTTTGTAGGGCTAGGTATTTAAATACGTTGTATATAAGTTGTTCGGGAACTCTTCTTACATGATTCATAACATGCTAATAAATCGACTTCATCAATAATTTCATCACAACTATAAGCCCATTGGAATTTAAAAATTTCTTTGTAAGTTCCCATCAATGTTGTAAATACGCCTTACTATACTTTGGACGAACATTCAGACATACTACAATTATTATATAGAAACTAGTGCATGTAATATATGATATGAGATATAAAATTCATGATAAGATATTGAGCTAAATATATAATGAGTAATGCATCTAAAAACTTCTTACACATGCAACAAGTAATCTATTAATCTATGATGCACGAATGCACATGGACATAAGACTCAAAATAATGCAAGACATTGTACAGTGTGGATTTAAAAATCTATATCTCATTGGACTTCTGGTCCATGATAATCTTTTGATCATTATCATTATGTCAACATCAAAATAGACATATATTTCAAATCTCTTATTCACTAGTCCATTCTATCATGCATATGCATATTATTCGTCGGTACCATAGGATACCAATTCAATATTATAAAATTCAGGAAGATTCAAATTCATATGCTATTTTACAATGATATCTAAATACATCTCCAATCGGTACCATTATAACTTTATTTATTTATTTATTTATTTTATATCCCCATCTATTATAGTTCAGATATCTATACCACCTATCTAGGGAATTTTTTACACTATGGTACTAATATACTATTATATACTTTAAAAGTATCAAATGCACTAACTTTCCATGTATCACACATTTATATTGGAACCACTCATACAATCTACACTTTCGGTGTAGTAATTCAAAGAAAATTGGCAAGATCTATCTTAATGTATGCACATAATATCATTATCACTATGACCAAAATATATCTCTATATGCCTTTGGATGAGTCATAATAATATACAAATCAATCATAGATGTGCAACATATCTTGAATAAAAGTTGGCATGTAACTTTACAAAGTATCATTAGAGGGATCAACTAATTATAATTATATAATATTGCCAACTTACTTCAATTCTTCTCCCCATAAGTTGGTAAAATATCTCAAATATTGGGGCAATTTTTCACCAACTAAGAATAATTTCATGTGCACTTGTCTCTTGTGGAGAATAATAAATTTTGATTAATATTAATAGAGAGTCATGAATTGTGCACTTGTCTATTTTCTTTTCCTATTTCTTATGTGCTGACATAAAATAGCCCCAATCAAGAGATGATATACTATTTAAACAACTTGTATGTGTAGAGATTTTGAGTAACTAGAAATTCATTATTAACGTATTTGGAGAATAAAGAAGATCACCATATGTGCATTATTTCATCATCTAACTCCTTGGGTATATATGTATTTGAAATAAAAGTAAGACCCCCAAATTCGAGTTTTTCAAGATTCCATATGTAGTAGATGCAATTATATAACAAAACTAAGCTGATTGTAATATTACTAAACAAATATTACAAATATAAAACCTTCACCTTTTCAAATAAAGTAACTTAATCTCTACAACAACTTATCTTAATTCAAATAACTAAATAAGCAATCCAGCTACATCTTTTAGAAAGCTTTTTTTTTTTTTTTTTTTTTTTTTCCCTGGTAAATAGAGATTTCATTACCAAAGAATAAAGTTACAACTTACAAAAGCTAAGCTGCAACAAGCAAAACTAAAAAAACACCAAAAAGACCTTACAAAAGCTAAACACCCCCAAAATAGTTCCAAGTCCAAGACTAGCCATCTTCTAAGAAGGGTGCAAGACTGAACAGGAACTTACAAACTATACTCAGGCAACCTGGCCACCTTTTGGGAAGGGTTCTGGGAAACCTGGACCAGACAAACAAAATTAACCCAAAAACAGCAAATTCCTATCACTACTCTTACATCTACAAGCAACTAGAAAGATTACATCTCTAAACACAGTAATAGCAGGCTTACAATCTCCTGTAAACATCATTGAGTTCCTCTGCAACCAAATATTGTAAACAGATTCAGCAAAACACATAACAACAACTCTATTCCTAACAGTAGATCTTCTGCAACATCTAGCAAGCCATTTCTTTTCTTTAAAAAAAAACCAAGAACAGGCCTAGAGTTCCAAGCAACTACAGCACTACAGACCATATCTCTCTGGAATAAGGGCATTAAAAAACAAATGTTCAATAGTTTCATCATTACCAGAGCAGAAAAAGTAACCAGAGTCACAAGAAATATGCCAAGATAACAACCTATCCTTAGTAACCAGACTATTCATCAAAGCTAGCCAAGTAACAAACAAACTCTTTGGGGAAGCCTGATTATTACAGATGATTCTCCTCCAAACCACTCTAGGACCTTGGGGCTTGATAAGACTGTAAAGCTTCCTGATACTCATTTTACCATTTACAGTAATACCAGCCCAGCCACAATGTCAGTCACCATATCCTTACATGACAAAATCTTCTTTAGAACCCAAGAAGATTTCCTTGGAATAGCTGTAGTCCATAAGTTCTTGTTAGCAAAGTAGTAAACATGCACCCACTTAACCCACAAATTATCAGATTTATGAGCTAAGTCCCAAAGAATCTTAGTAATAGCAGCCTTATTCCAGTTTTCAAGAGAAGTGATGTTCCAGCCACCATAAGACTTAAGCAGACACATAAATTTCCAAGCCACTAAAGCTTTCTTAGAGGGATTAAAAGCATCTAAATCTAGATTCCATTTCTCTAAGAATTTTCTTGGGCAAGATAAAAATCTGAGCCTAGAAAGCTTGAATACCAAAGAGCACACTCTTAACCAACTACAACCTGCCAGCATAAGATAAATGTTTAGCGGCCCAGGCATTAATTCTTCTAGTAAATCTTTCAACTAGAGGCCTACACTGAGATATTGTAAGCTTTTTAGAAGAGAGAGGAACTCCAAGGTATCTAAAAGGAAAAGAACCTGTAGCCATCCCTAAGACCTGCTGCAAAGCCAGCTGCTCATGCTTAGAAATACCACCAAAGTATACATCACTCTTGTCAAGGTTTGCAGAAAGCCCTAAAAACATAGAAAATTTCTAAAAAGCTTGAAAAAGAAACTTGAAAGAAACCAAATCAGCTCTAGCAAATAATAGCAAATCATCGGCAAACATCAAGTGAGTAATCCCAATCAAGTTTTTCACACCTAGGATGAAAATTAAAGTCAGGATTACCAGTCATCTCCTGTAATCACCTAGACAAATACTCCATACAAATAGCAAAAAGGAAAGGAGACATAGGTCACCTTGCCTTAATCCTTTCTTAACATAAAAAGGAGCAGTGGGGTAGCCATTAAACATAACTTAATAAGATACAGAGCCTACACACCCCATAATCCAGTTAATAACCTTGTTTGAAAACCCCAATTCACCAAGAATAACTTCCGAAAACTTCCACTCTACTAACAAAAGCCTTCCTGAGATCCACTTTCAATATACACCTAGGAGTAATAGACCTATGAGAATATCCCTTGATCAATTTTGTAGCTAGCAAAATATTATCATTAATATGCTTGCCTGTGATGAACCTAGCCTGGGCTTCACTGACAATAGAACCAATAACCTGTGCCAATCTAGCTGTAATAACCTTAGAGACAAGCTTATAAACCAGAGTATAGGTCTGTATTCTTTCACATAAGAGGGCTTTTGAACCTTAGGAACCAAAGTGAAAGTAGTAAAGTTCCATTGCCTTGCAAGAACACCTTGGTTAAAGAAATCCAAAACAGCTCTATATACCTCAGATTTGATGTGACTCCAGTCATGCTTAAAACGACAGCATTAAACCCATCTATACCAGGAGCTTTATCATCACCAATGCCAGCAAGAGCTTAATCAATCTCACTATGAGTAACAGGAGCAGAAAGAAGATTAATAGCTTCAAAACTAAGCTGTTTCCCAGCTCTCATGGTAGCAATATAAATGGCAGGTAAACTATTAGCAGCGGATCAAAGTAGATTCTGGTAAAAGCCAAGAATTTCAGCTTTAACCAAATCAGTATCTTTGAGCAGAACATTATCAGTAGTGTAGATAGAATCAATTCTATTCCGACTCTGTCTTTGCTTCAGTACAGAGAAGAAATAGTGAGAGTTAGAGTCACCTAACTTGATCCAATCAACCCTTGACTTTTGCTTCAAAAACCTCTCATGAATGCCCATCCTATACTTCACTCTCTCAATATCTGCACCTTCCTAGTTTTGAAGGGAAGCATTTGTATAGTCATCAACAAGCTTAGCTTGAGTGTCAGCCAAAGAAAGTTTAGCAGTCTCCAATCTATCAAGCACCTTAGCAAAACGCCTAGTATTGAGACCTTTAAGACCAGCTTTAACAAATTTCAACTTCTTTCATACTTGCACCATAGAGTTAATAGAAACAGAAATATCCTAGTGAGAACAAACAATATCATGGAATTCTGCATGAGAAGTTAAGCAATTAAGGAAACAAAAGGGCCTTCCCAGGAGAAGTATGAACAATATCCACTAAGACAGGGCAATGATCAGACAAACAAGGAGGAAAGTACAGAGCCTCAGTTTGCCCATAAGCCAGCAACCAAGCCTCATTAACAAAACCCCTATCTATTCTAGAAGCAAATCTCTCCATGCCATGCCCTTTATTATTCCAAGAGTAATAAGAACCTTTACTCTTGATTTCAACTAGCTCCACATCCTGAATAAAATCTTGAAAATCTTTCACCTCATAATTAGTGACCTGGTTCCCATTAATTTTGTCTTGAGCAAATAAAACAGAATTAAAGTCACCAATATAAAGCCATGGTAACTGAATATTGCCTTGAGCCTTTATATCAGCCCACATAGGAGACCTATGTTGAATAGTGTGAAGGCCATAGACAAAAGTACAAGCAACTTGGTGCTGCAGGTCCTTAGAAGTAATAATAGTATGAATAATCTGCTCATTAACAGCTATGACATCAAGAGTAACAGCATCAGGCTTCCAACCTACCCAAATTCTTCCCTTAGGAGAATAATAAGAGTAATTACAGATCCAATCCCAACCTCTTCCAAACTTCTTTTGAATAGCAGCTTGATTATGCACCTTAACCTTAGTTTCAAGAATAGCTAGAACATTAATTGACTGGTCTCTCAGTAACTATTTAACATCAGTTACCTTATTAGGGTCATTAAGGCCCCTAATATTCCAGGATGTAATAATCATGGCACTAGAGGAGGATTACCATCACCCCCGATAGGAATAGCAGCCACCTTATCAGCCATTAAAGCATTATAAGCATTCACCCTAGTAACCACTTGCTGAGACTGTCTAGTATTCTGAGTTTTAGGTTTTCCTCCCCACCATTCTCCAGCCATCATTAACTTTAACATTGTTGTGATCTTGAGAAAGAGTAGAGATAGGTGGATCAGTAGGTCTAACAGTCTCATGAGAAATAACAGTTTAGGGCTTAGGGACCCAGACTTGCTGCTGCTTCTAAGCAGCTTCATTCTTAACTGGTTGAGCAGTTTGTTTGGTTTGAGGAGCCTTACTCTTTGGAGCAGAACAATCATGACCAACCCTATCACACTTCTACAAAATGGAGGAGTCCATTCAAACTGAACTTTAGCTCAACAATCTCACAAAAGGGCTTTCAATCCAAACAGAATCAGGTAAAGCTTTAGTACATCAACCTCAACAAGAATTCTAGCAAAAGATACCCTAAGTTGCCTTAAAGTACATTCATCAGCACAAATAGGAATACCCAACAAACTACCAATTCTACTCAGAGTGTCTATTCCCTAACAGTTTAGAGGTAAGTTTGGGAATTTCACCCATAGTGGAACAATTCTCAAGATCTCATAGCAAAAGTTAAACTTATTACTCTAAGGCTTAATAATTGCTGGTTTACCATAAAACATATGAGGTCCAGAGAATAACAAAGTATTCAAATTCTCAGCATAATGCAAATTAATTATGAAATATCCATCATCATGCCAGAATATATTAGGTTTAGCAAAATCATTCCAATTCTAAGCTATATATCTATGGTCTGCAGCAATCGTAGGATAATAGCCAACAACATAAAATACAACATCGTTACACCATTTCTTATTACCTTGTTGACCATCAGCTACATCCAATTTAACAATAGTCTTACTTTCCTTGATCACAGGAGCAACAAAGCTTAGAGTAAATCCCTTCGTAGCAAGATTACCCTTGAACAGAGTATTCCACCTGGAATTAGAAGTCAACCCTTGCTCAGGCTGCTTAGGAAGGCCAGCATTTGCATCTGAATCACTTACATCAACTACTGCAGCAGTATCGGGCCTAGGATTCGATGGAATAACTGAAAGGAATGGTGTCCTTCGAACAAGTGTATTATTCCGATAGAGGGTTAAGAACTAATTAGGAAAGCTAATTATTCAATGAGGTCAAGTGATCGAAATGCCTAGCTGGAGGCCGCTTCCGATCAGTATTATTAATGTATAATTAATATTATTGCTTGCTCTTGACTAAACCATTCGGGTCACACCCAATCGTGTAACCGAACCATGGCGATGAATTAATCCAGAGGAATAAATGAGTCGATAGAGATTTTACGAATTAAGATGTCGGATTCCGAGCTTAGAGCGTCGAAACCGAGCGTCGAACGTCGAGTCAATTTATGTAATCGACGAGACAAGAAAAGAATGGTCTAGCCATTCGAGGGCTAGGGCAATGTGGCTAGCAAGGGCTGCTAGCACGCAAGGCAATGGCCGCAAGCCCAGCAGCAGCATGCGCGTGCTAAATGGGCAGTCGAGCCATACCGAGCTAGCTAGCAGCGCTAACTCGCTAGCACAACATGCTAGCAGCACTAGCGTGCCAGCAAGCTAGCAACGCAAGCAGCTAGCAAGCTCGCTAGGCCTCCCTAGCTACTACCAACGCCAGCACGCACAGCAACCCGCAAGCACGCTAAGCTTGCTGGGCATGCGAGCAGCGGCTGGGCCATCCGAGCACAACGACTGCTAGCGTGGCGCGCCTTGTTGCTCAAGGATTGGGGCCAGCTGGCCGTAGCCGATTGGATCCGATTTTGGGAGGGTCTTGCTTGGGGATCAAGGAGACCTTGTGGTCCTCACCTACTCCCTTGCTCTCCTTATGACACTTGTTGTTTTATGATTGTTTTGCCATTTTAATTTAATTTAGAGTTAAATTAATTCATTCTTTTTTGCACTCACCAACTATCCCACATTGAAAGATGATGGGAAATCTTGGGAAGAATTCTCTATAAATACTAATCATTGGTTATTGGGAATTTCACTTGAGTTGGTGAACTTTAAGGGATCTCCCAAAGTGTGAGAACACCTTAGTTCGTAAACTCTAAGTAATCTTGGTCTACCCCCGTCTAAGCTACGGGGTAGGGGCTGGTTCGGTAATCAAGGGTGTGAGACATCGGAGGTCTTGCATTTACGGGGCTTGAAGTTTTCCAAGTCCGTGCTCGATTAGTGAGCGAAGCACGCGTCAAGGGTGAGCTTCTTTCTCTCTCTTCTCTTTATGTGTTTGTGTTTTATTTATTTGCATGCTTTTGTTTATGTTGTAATTATTATGCATGCGATCCGGTTTTCGGGTTTGGTTTCTGCGCGGTATCGGACACCGCAAAACCCAATAGCGGTATAAGAGCCTCTTGCATTTAATTTTTACAACGAAAAATTAATTAGGGTGATTTAAATGGATTTAAATTTCTGGTTTAGCATCCTAATTAGATTACGTTTTTAATTAGATTAAAATCGTATTTATGCTATTTTAGCCTATGAACCCCGATTTCTACTAAAAAATAGTGAATTTTGGGTGGAATCGACTTTCTTAATCATTCGTTACGCTTAAAGTGGTTAAAAATGACCTTCAGAAGCCAAAATCCACCCATAAAAGTGGTTTTTCGAGGGGTTTTTCATTTGGAACGAAAATTTTTAAATCTTTAAACCTTGATTAATTATAGCATGGAATTGTTGGATTATGTGTTTGATTATACCATTAATTTTCTGCAATTTTACACTTTATTAAGCATGTTTATGATATCATATTGGTTGCTTAATTTGGTGAGCTCTGAATTTCACATAAACTTGAAATTTCACATTCTTGTAAATAAATTGATTGTAGTTTGAAAGTTTATGGTTAAGATGATTTTTGAAGCCCCTAAAATGTTAAAGATTCAATCTTGAATGGTTTAAATGGTTCAATCTTAACTTACTAAAATCCATAATGAACTAATTTTTGGTTTTAATCATTTTGGAAGTTGATTAAAATCTTAAATGTTCATACTTTTGCTTGAAATATTATTGTTCTTCATATTGGAAGGTTACAATATTCAAATGTGCATAAGTAAGTGTTGGATAAATTATATCATTGGATGATTGATTATTTATCCAACTATATTTGTCAAATCTCATTATTAATTTATGTTGGTTAAATTAATTGTGAGAATAGCCCTCAACTTTTGTTGCATCAAGTTGAGCCAAAAGTAATTTAAAGAATGGTTCTTGAATTAATTTTGGTTTGTGCACTAAAATTGAATTTTATCTAAGTTGGGCTTGTTTTATTTTCAATATTGTCAAATATTAGTTCTAAAATCAATTTTGAATTAATTTTAAAGTCACACACAATATCGGAATGAAATTCCGAAGCATGAGCACGCAAATCGAAGCCTTGAGCTTCAAAGCACCTATCTCGGTTAGCAGGGCTGCTTGTGCAGCCCGCATATTGCTGCCTGCTAGTGGGAGTATGCGTGCAAGTGTGTGCGGATGATACGGACAGGTGCACGTAGGGTGCGGATGCCAGCCCGCAAGCGTTGCTAGGCAACGTGTAATGCGAGCACTGGCAAGCACAACAACACATTGCCAGTGCTAGCAGGCGCGCCATGCGCTGCTAGCTGTGCGCGCCAGCACCCGCACGCGGCTATAGGCTAGGGTGCCTAGTAAGCCCTAGCCTCTTGGCTTTGATGCTAGGCACTCGACCATTGAGGGGTTTGCTATTTTGCTAATTTTGCGGTTTTGTTTCTTAATTAAAAAGAGGCTAGGCCTCGGTTTTTCCCGGCACTTGCAAAATTATTTGACAGAATTTTGAGTTAACCGGCTTAATTAATTTTAATTGGATTAATTTTAATTAAGTTGGATGTGAAATTTAGTGGGAGCTTCATTAATCGTTTTGAGCTTATATTAGCCTTGATTGTGCTATTATTATTGCGTTAATTCACATAATCGGATAATTACTTTGACTAGTTTCAATTAGGTGGGTTAATTGGATTAACCACCTAAGTTAGTAATTGGTTTTGCGCTCATTTTGAATTGTTGCTTGAATTATTTGTATAATGCATGGGCCATTCATTTTAGAAGTGAATGGATGAATAGAATAGATATTCTAATGCAGGTTTTACAAAATGGCAACTAGTGGGGCCCGACTAGGATAGTAAATACGGACTGCGCTCCGTTTTGTATTTTTGTAAATCTAAATACGAACTGCGTGCCGTTAAGTATTTTTGTACTTAAATTATGTAGATTAGTCCTAGATTTTCTAGTAGTTGCATAATTGGTGGTGATGTCTCGAAGACGGGGCGTTTCTAAGAAGACGAAGCCAAGAAGATGCAATGAAGGCCCTTGAAGATTTGAAGATTCAAGTTTTATGGGGTCATGCTTGTTGCCAAATGCATCTTTATTTATGCCTTATATATTTTGCTTATATATATTGCGATATTAGATGTATGTTTAGGATTTCGAATGTTGAATGATTAGTTTAGTTCACTTAAATCAACCAACATAGAAACCCTAAGTCCCTATAAAATTGAGTTAAAATTTTCCATTCCAAAATGACACTTACCGAACTAATGAGAATAGTAATGGGCTATGCCAAAGCAAGGCATTACTACTTTCCTAGGGACGTAAGGTATACTAGGTATACGCGTTAGTTTTGGTTAAACTCAATGATATCAGTAAGTAGTTCTTAGATGTCGTGACAATGGAGATAAACGTCACGAAAACATTAGATGCGACGTTTTATCGAACCAAAAATAGCTTAGAGCTATTAGCAATTGGATTGCTTACCTTAAAATATTAAGTGTTAAGACAAGCCAAAGCATGCTTAATCACTTTTTGATTATTGGGGTCTTGGAATCGTTTTATTCTCGCCTAAAAGGGACAATTTTAAATGTGTGGATAAAACGCTCAATAAGATTGAAAGTTTTCATACATGCTTTAAATTTATTTCTTATTGGTTTTATGAATGGTTTTTCATTGCAAATTCTTTCGTTTGTAGAAAAATGTCTGCTACTAACACCAACATCAACTAGTTTTTTCTCCGCTCAATTCTCGATAAGGGGAAATTGAATGGGACAAACTTTCTTGATTGGCAAAGGAATTTGCGAATGGTTCTCATGAAAGAGCTAACGGAATACGTCCTTGACGAGGAAATGCCCGACACTCTTAATAAGGAGGTCACTCAGGCTGCCCTAAACCGATGACACGCTGCCAATCGGGATGTCAAATGCATCATGTTGTCCACAATGTCTCTGGATCTCCAAAAGACTTTCTTTGAGAAGGAGACGGCTTTTGAGATCATATCTGAACTTCAGAATATGTTTCAAGATCAGGCCCGAACTAAGAGGTTCAAAACCCATAAGCAAATACTTGAGAGCAAGCTCAAGAAATTAAAGGAGAGCTCGTCAGCCCTCAGGTGCTCAAAATGATTGGATTATTTGAGAACATGGAGAGACTTGATGCAGGGTACTCGAATGAGATGGCAATTGACATTATTATCCATTTGCTACACAAAGGCTATGATTAGTTCAAGATGAACTATAATATGCACAACATGGAGAAAACCCTCATCGAGATTCATGGGATGTTGAAGCAGGCCAAGCAAACGCTCAAGGATGAGGGGAAGCATGATATGCTTATGTTCAAGAAGGGCAAGCCATTCAAGCGGTCGGGCAAGAAGAAGGGCTACAAGGGGAAAGGTAAGAAGACTTTTCCGCCTAAGTCAAAAGCTACCAAGAGCAACAAGGAAAAGAAGGTAGCTGTTTCTGGGTTTTTTGTGTCCTACGGGAGAGTTACGTCACCAAGACTGGATTCCCTGCCGGCTATACCTGCAAAACAACGAAATCTCCTGTTGGTAGGAGTTCCGCCTCCGACGATTAAGTTAGAACCGATCGAAGTAGGTTAAAAAGTGCGGAAAGTTAAAGTAGATCTTCTCGGATCCCGAGATCAGGTGCTTCCTTATGTGAGAGAATTAATTATGTTGTAATAAATGAATGTATCTCCAAAGAGGGTAAATCTCCGTATTTATAGGGTCATTGAGAAATGTGCCCTTATCTAGGTCACTCTGACCTAGATTTGGTGGGCTGCGCCGTTTTGCGGCTTTCTCGGGAATTGGGCCCTAAAGGCCGCCTTTTTCCCTACTGATTAGGAAGGCCACGTGTCAGCTGGTGATTGGTCTTCTTTGGATCTCTCCTAGGGTGACACGTGTCACCTTCTGATAGGGCCACGTGGCTTGGGTATTTTTACCCAAATCATTTGCCCCTTACAGGGGTCACGTGGCATGCCACGTGGCGCCTGTGACACTTGACATGCTATCATTGGTGAACAGTTTTTTACTGTTCACCTTATGGGGAAATTACAGGGGTGCCCCTGGTTTTACCCCTCTATAAAAAGCAGTTTACCCCCTCATTTTTGACCTTTTTGCAAAGTCTAGAGAGGGAGTAAAAGTTTTAGAGAGAGAGACTCTAATAACCGTCTGAGGTTTCCTGAACAAAAATTCCATCTGCCATTCCCGTTAGAGATAGCCGGTCAATGCTTGACGTCTTTCCTTTCCATAAAACTGATAAAGGTAACCGTCTTTCCCCTTCTCAGCTCTTTCATCCTTTTTACCGTTTGTGTATATTGCATTGAATAAATGGATTCACCAACAACACACACGGCACGACCTATGACAATAGTCAGCTGATCTCCTAGTACGGTTGAGGCTAGGACTGGGGGTGCCATCTTTGGGTGTTTGGTCCACCCTTGCTCTTCCCCGAATGCGACCGTCTCTGTGTCTGTGCAGGACACTATGGCTCGGACAATGTGGACGGCACCTAATCAAGATTATAAAGAAGACGGCTCATCTGATGCGCCGACTAAGGAAGAATTATATTCTCCGCAGGGTGCCCCTAGCACCCCAAGTGATGTCATCTTGGAGGAGTCCGATCATGGAGACGGCGAAAAGGCTGGCCCTAGATCAAGCTCCGAGGAGTCAAGCTCACTGCAGGCAGATGCCAACAGTGAGGAGGATGAGGCAACTTCCTGGCGGGCAATATCAGACCCGTTTGGGGCTCATGTGTTTGCTAGGAATAGATTTGCAATGGAGACGGGTCTTCCCGCCATCCTAGATAAGCGGCCCCTGGGGCAAAATTGGAAAATGATAGTGCCGCTTGTAGAGGGCACAATTGCTTAAGATGACGATCAACGTAATGCTGACAATTACTCTGGTGCTATGAGGCGGCATTCAAAGTCGGCCTCCGCTTCCCCCTTCACGACGTAATAAAAGGCCATATTGCGGGGATATGACCTAGGCGTATGGCAACTCTTCCCCTGTTGGGTTTTGCGGTGTCCGACACCGCGCGGAAACAAAATCTGATAATTTGATCGCATCCATAATAATTACAACATAAATAAAAGCTTGCAAAATAAACATAAACATAAGAGAAGAGAGAGAGAAGAGAGAGAATGCTCACCCTTGTAGCGTGCTTCGCTCAACCTCGAGCTCGGACTTGAAAGCTTCAAGTTCCGACGGCTCACACCCTCACTACCAAACCGCACCGGTCCCTACCCCGAAGCTTAGTCGGGGCTAGACCAAAAATGACTTAGAGTTATTAGAATAAAGGTTTTCTCTTCTTGGAGATCCCTTAAAGTTCACCAACTAAAGTGTTCTTTCCCAAAGCCAAAAGATTGGTATTTATAGGGAATGAGCCCTTGAAATTCCATCATCTTTCAATGTCGAATAGTTGGTAAAAGGCAAAATAAAATTTAATATAATTCCAAATTAAATTAAATAGCCATGAAACAATAATCAAATGACAAGTGTCATCACACAAAGAGGGAGTAGGTGGGAGGACCACCTTGGCCTTGGAGAGCAAGGCAAGGCTTGCCCCCACCTACTCAGTCAACCCGGGCAGCTACCCGACCTTGGGCAGCAAGGCCAGCCTTTCACCACAAGGCTAGGCACGCTAGCCTATGGACGTAAGCCCACGGATGTCACCGCAAGCCCACGCACACACGCAGGCCCAGTAGCGGCACCCGCAAGCAAGCAGTAGCAGCGCAGTCCTGGCAGTAGCCTCGCAAGCTCGGCTTGCTTGCTGGCCCTGCTGGGCAGCCCACCTTGGGGTGTTGTGGCGCGCTGACCCACGAAGCAGCCCCAGCCAGCCCCGCACGCCACAGCCAGCTTAGCTGGGCCTTGCAAGGGTTCTGGTGGGTCGGTGCCTTGATGCTTGCGGCCCCTAGCCACTTGCCTCTGATCCGAGGCATGGTCAGGGATCGTGCTATCCTCGTAATTTTAGCACGATATATTATTTTATTATTTTTCTCGTCTTCTTCGATTCCTAAAATCGACTCGACGCACGACGCTCTAAGTTCGTAATCCGACGTCTTTGTTCGTAAAACTCTATTGACTCATTTAATCCTTTGGATTAATTCGTCGCTTCAATTTGCTTACACGATTGGGTTTTACCCGAAGGGTCCAATCAAGATTAAGCTGTAATATTAATTATTCATTAATATTACTGATCGGAAGCGGCCTCCAGCTAGGCATTCCGATCACTTGACCTCACTGAATAATTAGCTTTCTAATTAATTCCGAACCCTCTATCAGAATAATACACTTGTTCGAAGGACATCATTCCTTTATATCTTCCACTTGTCCTCCCAGACAAGTGTGCCAATTGTGTATAGTGAAAGGAATGGTGTTCTTCCAACAAGTTTATTATTCCAATAAAGGGTTCAGAATTATTAGAAAGCTAATTCTTTAGTGAGGTCAAGTGATCGGAATGCCTAGGTGGAGGTCGCTTCCAATCAGTATATTGATGTATAATTAATATTACGGCTTAATCTTGACTAAACCCTTTGGGTCGCACCCCAATCGAATAATCGATCTGAGACGACAAAACAATTCGAAGGATTAGATGAGTCATTAGAGTATTACGAACAAAGATGTCGGATATCGAGCTTAGAGCGTCGAAACCGAGCGTCGTAAGTCGAGTCGAATTTAGAATTCGACAGGACGTAGAATCAAGCAAGCGACAAGTTCGAGCCAAGGCGTAGCCTCGCATTGGCCTAGCCATGCGAGTGCTAAGCTAGGCGAGGTCACAACCGGATAAGTGCTAGCGTGCCTAGCATTCCCCAACACACGCACATCGCACAGCACGAGCATCGCAAGCTGCGTGCCATGCATGTGTGTGTTGTGGCTATGTGGGCATGGTTGTGTGTGCTTGCTAGCATAGCAGCACCAACTGTATCATCGCTAGCACAAGCATCGCAGCAGCGTGCTATGTGTGTTGTGTTGTGGCGATACGTGCTAGCATAGGAGCATCAGCCACAAGGGGTTGGGCCTCGCATCGCAGTACTCGCGCACACTAACAACGCATCGCAGCAGCAGCCCGCATCGCATACGTGGCCTGCTTGCTGCACGCATGCGCGTGCGAGCTAGCTAGGCAGCCCAACCTTAGTGCTAGGCGCCAGCTGGGCAGCCTTGGCAGCCAAGGCAGGCTACCAGCCAGCCAAGTGTACATTAGTCAGCCGGTCACGGAGGGGACCATTTGCTTGGTGGCTTTTGCTTGGGGAGCAAGGGGATTTTGGTCCCTCCCCCTTTGGTGGTCCTCACCAACCCTTGCTCACTAAGACTGTCACTTCTCTTTCTCTCTCTTTTGTAGTTTAATTATGTGATTGCATGTTTAGTTGCTTTAATTAGTGGGCGGGTCTTGGGCGGGTTTCTCTTCCGCATAGTGTCGGACATTACGAAACCCAACAGCGGTATCCACTACTAGAAATAGGGCAATTTACGACGGACGTATTCCGACGGACAGGAAAATTCGTCGGAAAAAACGTGATTTTCGAGGGATTTAAGTTTCGTCGGAACTTTCCGACGAATTTGGAATTATATAACATTCCAACGGATTAAAAAAATAATTAAAAAAAAAAAAACGGGTTGAATGTAATAACCATACTCTTTCTCCCTTCACGCCTCTTTTCTCTTTCTCTCTCCTCTCTTCTTTCCTCTTCCCCTCTTTCTCCTTCCTTTCCTTCTCTTTCTTTCACCTTCCTTCTCCTTCTATGGCGCCCCCACTCGTTCCTCTTCCTCTCCTTCTCCTTCCTCTCCTTCCTTTCCTCTTCCCCTCTTTCTTTTCATTTTCAGGTTGGGTTATTTGGGTTTTAATTCAAAGTAAATTCAAGATTTTCAAGAAAATCAAGGTTTTCAAGAAAATCAAGGTTTTCATGTCAAATTCGACCATGAATACTCTACATCTAGAGTTTTCATGGTCGAATTTGACCTTGTAAACCCAATTTCGACGGTTTTTTTTTTGTCAAAGTTAAGGTATGTGTCTTTTTTTTCTTCTTAATTAACTTGTTTATTTTTCTGATTTTTTTGAATTATGGTGTTGTTGAATTATGGATTTTTTTTATGTTTTTTTGGGTGGTTTCAGTGGTTGTTTTGGGTGGTTTCGGTGAGGTGGGTGGTGGGTTTGGGGAGGTGGGTTTTAGGGTGGTTTCGGTGGGTTTCGGGGAGGTGGGTTTCGAGGTGGGTTTCGGGGAGGTGGTGGTTTCTGGGTTTCGAGGAGGATTCGAGGATGTGGTGGTTTCGGGGAGGTGGGTTTCGAGGTGGGTTTCAGGGAGGTGGTGGTTTCTGGGTTTCGGGGAGGATTCGGGGAGGTGGGTTTCGAGGTGGTGGTTTCGGGGAGGTGGGTATGGTGAGGTGGGATAAGTTAGGGAGGTGGAGAGGCGGGTTAGGGTGGTAGGGGGGCTGCTGGGGGGGGTCTGTGTGGGTGGTGGTTTGGGTGTGTGGCGGGGGGGGGGGTGGGTGGTGGTGGGCTGGAGGCGGGGGTAGGTCTGGGTGGGGCTTTTATTTTTATTGACTTTTCCGACGGAAATTTCCATCGGAAGTAAGTAGATTCCAACGGAATATTTTCCGTCGGAAGGTAACTCATACCGACGGAATTGATCCGTCGGAACCTTACGACGAACTTTCCAATTAAGTCAAACCTGACTCCGACAGAACAAAATCCGTCAGAAATTCCGTCGGAAGGACCTTTCCGACGGAATTTCCCTCGAAATATCCTGAAATTCCTACAAAAGGTATTGCGACGATGCCATCCGACGGAATTCCGTCGGAAATGGGCATTTCCGACGGAATTTCAGGGTTTTCCGACAGATTTTTTCCGTCGTTGATTGGCTGCTTTCTAGTAGTGATCGGAGCCGCGCTCACTTTAATTATTGTAACTAATAATTATTGAGGTGATTTAAAATGGATTTAAATTTCTGGTTTTGTTTTCTAATTAGATTAGAAACTCGTTTTTAATTAGTCTTAATCTCGTATTTTACTAATTTTGGCTCACTAACCCAGATTTAGACCCAAAAATAGTGAATTTTGGGTGCAATCGATGTTCTAAATCGTTTTTGACCCCCTTTGAGAACTATTCAAAGCCAAAATCCACCCAAAAACATGGTTTTGGAGGGGTTTTTCGTTTTTGACGAAAAATTTTAAATCCTTAAACCTTGATTAATTATAGCATGTTAAAGGTAGATAAAATGTATGGTTGCATCACTAATCTACTGCAATAATAAACCTTATTAAGCATGTTTATGAAGTCATAATTGGTGCTCTATTTGGTAAGCTCATTTTTCACATAAACTTGAAATTTCACAATTTTGTAAATTAATTGCTTCAAGTGTGATTGTTTATGGTGAATGTGAAATTTTAAAGTCTCTAATATGTTAAAGATCCAAACTTTAATTGTTTATTTGGTTGGAACTTTGATTTCTAAATTCCATGTTGAACGAATTTTGTATTTAATCATTTTTGAGTTGATTAAAGTCCTAAAAGTTCATAACTTGTGATTGAAATTTAATTAATCTTCATATTGGAAGATGTAATTTTTCAATTATACACAAGTTAGTGTTGGAAATTTTTCATTAGATGGATGAGTTTATTTTTCCAACCTCTTTAATTTTGTCAAATCTCATCATTAATTTATGTATGGTTAAATTAATTATGGGTATAGCCCTTTAATTTTGTAGCATCAAGATGAACTTAAATTAATTTAAAGAAATTGAATTTATTTTGGGTTGTGCACTAAAATTGAATTTTCATTTTGATTCTAAAATTAAAATTAAATTAATTGATTCTAGACTTGTTATATTTTCATTCTTGCTTAATGTTGATTCTAAAATTAATTTAGAATCAATTTTATATCACACATATATCGGGATTAAATCCCGAGATAAAAGAACGCAAATCGAGGCAAGCATCGCCCAAGCACCACCTACGGCTAGCCGGGCTGCTTACACAGCCCACGTGTGGTTGCTGAGGTGCGCATGAAGGTGCTCATGCCTCGAAGTGTTGCTGCTATGTGGCGGGCTAGGTGCACGCTATGTGCGTGCTTGATGCATCAAGGATGCGTGGTTACTGGAAGATGCCCGCAAGTGCTGCTAGGCAGCAAGGCATGCGAGGTCCAGCAAGCCATCCACACGCTGCCAGCGTCAGCATGCGTAGCATGCTGCGAGGTTGCTAGTGCCAGCAAGCGTGGCCTGCGCTGCTAGCCAAGCATGCAAGCACCCAAGCACGCACAGCCATGGGCCTTGGTGCCTAGCAAGCCTAGCCTCATGGCTTGGATGCTAGGCACTCGGCCATTTGGTGGGCTAATTTTTGCAATAATTGGGCCGGTTTTAATTATTTTATTTAATTATTTTAACGAGGCAAGGCCTCGGTTCCTCTGGCACTTGCAAACTAATTTAACAAAATATGGGTTAATCGGCTTAATTAAGTTGGATGCGGAATTTAGTGGGAGCTTCGTTAATTACTTGAGCTAATTTATTGCGTTTTTAATCACATAATCGGTGAACAACATTGACTAGTTTTTATTAGGCGCTTTAATCGGATTAACCACCTAAGTTAGTTACTAGTTTGCGCGTGTTATGCATTGTTACTTGTTTTTTGTTGTAAAAATGCATGGGCCATTGACAAATAGTGAATGGATGAATGGAATGTATATTGTTTCACAAGTTTTGTGAAATTGGCAACTAGTGGGGCCCGACTAGGATAGTAAATACGGACTGCGATCCGTTATGTATTTTTGTAAATCTAAATACGGTCTGCGTACCGTTGCGTATTTTTGTACCTTAATATTTAGATTAGTCCTAGTCATAGTAACTAGTAGTTGCATATTTGGCGGAGATGTCTCAAAGACGGCGTTTCTAAGAAGACAAGCCAAGAGGATGCGTCGAAGACCCTTGAAGACTTGAAGGCTCAAGGGGTCATGCTAGTTGTCAAATGCATCTTTTACTTATGTTTTATATATATTTATATTTGAGCTTATATATGTGAATGATATATTAGATGCATGTTTAGGATTTCAAGTGTTGCAATGATTTATTAAGTTCACTTAAATCAACCAACATAGAAACCTTAGGTCCCTATAAAATTGAGCTAAAATTTGCCATTCCAAGAACAACACTTACCGAACTAATGCGCGTAGTGATGGGCTACGCCAAAGCGAGGCATCACTACTTCCCTAAGAACGTAAGGTATACTAGGTATACAAGTTGGTCTTAGTTAAGGTCAACGATATCAGTAAGGAGTCCTTAGATTTCGTGGCAATGGAGATAAAATGTCATGGAAGCATTAGATGCGATATTTTATCGAACCAAGAGTAGCTTAGAGCTATTAGCAATCGGATTGCTTACCTTAAAATATTAAGTGTTAAGACAAGCCAAAGCATGCTTAATCACTTTTTGATTTTTGATCTTGGAATTTTTTTTATTCTCGCCTAAAAAGGGACTAATATTAATGCGTGGATAAAACGCTTAATAAGATTGAAAATTTGCATGTATGCTTTAAATTTTAAACTTATTGGTTTTATGAAAGGTTTTTCATTTCAAATTCTTTCAATTGTAGAAACATGTCTGCAAATAACTCAAACAACCAGTTTTCATTATGCTCATGCAAGAGCAAAAGAAATACGTCCTTGATGAGGAAATGTTCGACGCTCCCAGTGAGGAGGTCACACAGGCTGCCCTAAACCGATGGCAAACTGCCAACCGGGATGTCAAATGCATCATGTTGGCCACTATGTCTCCGGACCTCCAAAAGACTTTCTTTGAAAAGGAAACGGCTTATGAGATCATTTATGAACTTCAGAATATGTTCCAAGAGCAGGCCCGAGCTGAAAGGTTCGAAAACCACAGGCAGATCCTTGAGAGAAAGCTCAAGAAAGGAGAGCTAGTCAGCCCACATGTACTTAAAATGATTGGATTATTTGAGAACGTGGAAAGGCTTGCGCTGGGTATTCAACCGAGATGGCAATTGACATCATTCTCCATTCGCTGCACAAAGGTTATGATCAGTTCAAGATGAACTATAACATGCACAACATGGAGAGAACCCTCACCGAGCTTCATGGGATGTTGAAGCAGGCTGAGCAAACGCTCAAGGATGAGGGGAAGCATTATATGCTCATGGTCAAAAAGGGAAATCCATTTAAGGGCTCGGGCAAGAAGAGAAGCTTTAAAGGGAAAAAGAAGAAGAATTTTCCGCCTAAGTCAAGTGCTGCTAAGAGCGGCAAGGACAAGAAGGTAGCCTCTTCAAAATCCGATTCTGAATGTTTCTACTACAAGAAGAAAGGACATTGGAAGCGAGATTGCCACAATTTCAAGGAAGATAAGAAGAACAGCACCGTTGCTTCTGCATCAGGTATTTTTGTTATAGATTTAAACTTCGCTAGCAAAACATCATGGGTATTAGATATCGGATGTGGCTCACACCTTTGTTCCAATGCTCAGGGACTAAGGATAAATAGGAGGCTAGAGAAGGGAGAGGTCGAGCTTCGAGTCGGCAATGGAGCCAGGATGTAGTAAGTAAACAACCTTCCCCAGAGGATTTTGCCTACTCATTGACCAGTGACTTCGGCATCGAGACACTGACACCCATATTAGCTAACCATTCTTTGTAAGGCAGAGCAACTTTCTGATCCCCAATGATAATCTCGTCACTAGTGGGATTGGGGGCTATGAGTTGAACTAAACTAGACTTGTAATCAAAACTGTGGACATGGGTGAACTCCTATCTTGTAGGGACTAACCCACATTGAATCGACAACAAGTATCTTTCCTTTCAAAGATTGCTGCTTGAAACGAAGTCTGACTCAGGCACTTATTGCGGGATGTGTGCTTAGCGCACCCCATGCCTGCTGGCGCTTGCAGCTTGTGGGTGGCCTGCTAGCATGGCTGGCTTGCAGCCCCTAGTGCCGCACAATAGGCACTAGCACACGCACATACCACAAGCTTTGCACACACATCGTAGCACCAAGTGTGCACCACACTTACACACACTAGCGCATCAATGAGGCTAGGCAGCCCACACACGCACCTTGGCAGCCACATGTGAGCTGCGTGAGCAGCCAGACTAGCCTAAGGGTGTGTTTTGGGCGATTTTGCCTCGATTTGTGTGCACTTTTCTCGGGATTTAATCCCGATTTGTGTGTGATAAAAAAATTGATTCTAAATTTATTTTAGAACCAATTTAGAACAAAATGAAAATAAAACAAGTCCAACTGAATTAAATTGAATTTTAATAGTGCACAAACCTAAATTATTCAAGAACCATTCTTTAAATCAATTTTAGGTTTATATTGATGCTGCTAACTGAAGGGCTATACTCATAATTAATTTAACCAAACATAAATTAATAATGAGATTTGACAAAATGAAAGGCGTTGGAAAAATAAACCCTTTCATCTAATAAAAAATTTCCAACATTAACTTGTGTAACATTGAAAAATTACATCTTCCAATATGAAGATTATATTTCAATCAGAAGTTTTGAACTTTTAGGACTTTAATCAACCAAAATGACTAAATCCAAAAATTAGTTCAACATGGAATTTAGCAAGCAAAGTTCCAACTAAATAAACAATTAAAGATGGATCTTTGACATTTTAAGGGACTTTAAAATTACAAATTCACCATAAACATTCACACTTGAAGCAATATATTTGCAAAAATTTGAAAATTTAAAGTTTTTGTGAAAAAAGAACTCACCAAATTAAGCACCAATTATGACTTCATAAACATGCTTAATGAGGTTTATTATTGCAGTAGATTAGTGATGCAACCATACATTTAATCTACCTTTAACATGCCATAATTAATCAAGGTTTAAAGATTAAAAAATTTTCGTAAAAAACGAGAAACCCCTCGAAAAACATGTTTCTGGGTGGATTTTTGCTTTTGGACAGGGCTTTTAAAAGGGTCAAAAACGATTTAGAACATCGATTCCACCCAAAAATCACTATTTTTAAGTCGAAATCTGGGTTTGTTGGCCAAAATTAGTATAAATACGAGATTAAAACTAATTAAAAACGAGCTTTTAATCTAATTAGAAAGCAAAACAAGAATTTAAATCCATTTAAAATCATCTCAATTAATTATTAATTACAATAATTAAAGTGAGCGCAGCTCCGATACCGCTGTTGGGTTTTGTAGTGTCCAACACTACGCGGAAGAGAAACCTGCCCAAGATCTGCCCACTAATTAAAGCAACTAAACATACAATCATATAATTAAATAACAAAAGAGGGAGAAAGAGAAAAGACGTTCTTATCCTCGAAGCGTGCTTCGCTCGATCACGAGCTCTAACTTGAAAGCTTAAGCTCGCAAGTGTGAATGCCTCCTACGGCTCGCACCCTCGACCCGACCCGAGCGGTCTTTATCCCGAAGGTTAGTCGGGACGTGACCAAATAAAAACTAGAGTATTACGAACTTAAAGGTTTTCTCACTAATGATGAGATGCCTTATTGGGTTCAACTCAAGTGATTTTTCCCAAACCCAAAACTTGGGAATTTATAGGGAAAGGAGACTTGATCTCCCTTCTCCCATCAATGTAGGAGAATTGCATTTTTCCCTCAATTTATTTTAATCAAAACCAAATTAAAATGCAAAGCAATCAACAAGCTCCAAGTGTCATATGGAGAGCAAGGGTTGGTGAGGACCACCAAAGGGGGGGGGGACCAATCAAAACACCTTGCTCCCCAAGCCAAACATCAAGCAAATGTTTCGCTCCTTGACCGGGCTGACCACGCCACATGGCTAGCTAGCAGCTTACCTTGGCTGCTAAGGCTGCCAGCTTGCGCCTAGCACCAAGGCTGGACTGCCCAGCCAGCTAGCACATGCATGCATGCAGCAAGCAGGCCACGCATGCGTTGCGAGCTGCTGCTGCGATGCGTGCTGCTGTTGCATGGTGCTGCTACACTAGTGAGCACGCATAGCACACACACAACCAGCACGTTGCTGCAATGCTTGTGTTGTGGAAGTGTGTTGCTGCTGCATTGCTTGCGGCTGGGTGTGTGGCCCAGCACACTAGCATGTGCTAGCTGCTAACATGCTTACGGCAAGCAGCACTAACCATGCTAACATGCTTGGCCTAGCACGAAATGCATGCTAGGCTTACGGCATGCTTTGCGATGTCCTTGGTAGCTTAGGCTAGCCTAGCACTCGCATGGTTAGGCCAATGCGAGGCTACGGCCTAGCTCGTACTTGTCTCTTGGTTGATTTCTCGTCTCATCGAATTCTAAACTCGACTCGACTTACGACGCTCGGTCTTGACGCTCTAAAATCGATATCCGACGTCTTTGTTCGTAATACTCTAATGACTCACCTAATCCTTCGGATTGATTTGTCGACTCGGATCGGTTATTTGATTGGGGTGCGACCCGAAGGGTTCAGTCAAGATTAAGCGGTAACATTAATTATGCATTAATGTTACTGATCGGAAGCGGCCTCTACCTAGGCATTCCGATCACTTGACCTCACTGAAGAATTAACTTGATAATTATTCCGAACCCTCTATCAGAATAATACACTTGTTGGAAGGACACCATTTCTTTCAGGAAGGCCACGTGTCAGCTGGTGATTGGTCTTCTTCGGACCTCTCCTAGGGTGACACATATCACCATTTGATAGGGCCACGTAGCCCAGGTATTTTACCCAAATCAGTAGCATCTTCTCTATCCAATTCCGAATGTTTCTACTGCAAGAAAAAGGGACATTAGAAACGGGATTGCCTCAAGTTCAAGGAGGATAAGAAGAATGGCATCGTTACTTCTGGATCAGGTATATATGTTATAGACCTTAACTTTACTAGCAAAGCTTCATGGGTATTAGATACTAGATGTGGCTCACACCTTTGTTCCAATGCTTAAGGACTAAGGAAAAGTAGAAGGCTTGTTTTAGAACTTGAAGATTGCTATCATGTTCCAAACATTACCAAAAACATTATTTCAATTTCGGCGTTGGACGCCAAAGGTTTTGAATTCCGGATAAGGGACAATAGTTGTTCATTTTATCTTGAAAATGTTTTATATGGTACGGCATATTCAGAAAATGTTCTTTATGTGCTTTCACTAGACAAACAGGTTTATAATGTTAATGATACCACCAAAAGGGCTAAGACCACCGAGTCGACTCAAACCTACTTGTGGCATTGTGTTCTTGGCCACAAAAATATCAAACGTATCAAGAAACTTCTTCATGAAGGGATTCTTAATTCATTCGACTTAGTGTCGTTTGAAAATTGCAAAGGATGTCTACTTGGCAAGATGATAAAACAACCATTCTCCAAATTCCGGAGAAAGGGCTAGTGACTTATTGGGTCTCATACACACGGATGTATGCGGACCAATGAGCACAATTGCAAGAAACGGTAATCGCTATTTTATTAGATTTAGGACTGCTAAAGTAGATATGGCTATGTCTACCTAATGTCGTACAAATCTAAATCCTTTGAGAAGTTCAAAGAATTTCAGAGTGAAGTGGAAAATCAGTTTGGCAAGAAAATCAAAGCCCTTCGATCGAATCGAGGTGGCGAGTATTTGAGCTGCGAATTCGACTACATTTGAAAGAACATGGTATTTTCTCACAATTGACACCTTTCGGAACTCCACAATGGATGGAGTGTCCGAGAGGAGAAATCGAACTCTGTTAGACATGGTTCAATCCATGATGGGTCTTACCGATCTTTCTATCTCTTTTAGGGGACATGCACTTTTAACCACGACACTAACACTGAACCACGCTCCGTCAAAAGCCGTCGAAAAGACTCCATATGAATTATGGACGAAGAAACCTCCACGGTTGTCTTTTCTTAAGATTTGGGGTTGCGATACATATGTCAAAAGACTCATGTCCGACAAGCTTGCACCAAAAATAAGACAAATGTTTCTTTGTGAGGTATCCAAAAGAAACAAAGGGGTATTACTTCTACAACCAATCTGAGAACAAAGTATTTGTTGCTCGAGATGGTGTCCTTTTCGGAAAAGGAGTATCTTTCCAAAATGACAAGTTGGAGGAAAATCGAACTTGATGAAGTTCGAGAAGATGAGCAACAAAGTCAAACTTACAAAACTGACAATCAAAGTGCTTTGGAAGTAGCTGTTGATAAAAGTCAGAGTCAAACTGACAATGCAAGTGCTCAATCTACTACCTTGCGTTGGCCGCAAAAGCTAAGGTCTCAACCGGATAGATACCTCGGTATCGTCTTAACCGAGAATCAAGACATCTTAGTTATGGATGAAGATGAGCCAGCGCCATACAAACAAGCTATGACGAGTCCCGACTCTGCAAAATGGCAAGAAGCCATGAAATCCGAGATAGACTCCATGTTTGAAAATCAAGTCAGGGACTTGGTTGATTTGCTCGAAGGTTATACACCTATCGAATGCAAATGGATTTTTAAATTGAAAACCGACAAAGAAAGAATTGTATATGTATACAAAGCTAGACTGGTGGCAAAAGGTTATAGGAAAAGTCATGGGGTTGATTATGATGAAACCTTTTCGCCAGTCGCCATGCTTAAATAAGTCCGGATTATCCTAGCAATTGCCGCATTTTATGATTATGAGATATGAAAAATGGACGTCAAAACCGCCTTCCTTAATGGGATTTTGGAAGAAACTGTGTACATGACACAACCCAAAGGTTTTATAGATCCAAACAATGCAGGGAAGGTATACAAGCTTAGGAAATCCATTTATGGATTAAAGCAGACAAGCAGAAGTTGGAATCTGCAATTCGATGAAGCCATTAGCAAGTTTGGTTTTATCAAGAATCCAAATGAGCCTTGTGTTTACAAGAAGGTCAGTGGGAGTGACATCGCGTTACTTGTCTTATATGTCGATGACATATTACTCATTGGAAACAACATTCCAATGCTGGAGTCTGTAATGTTGGGTTTCGTGATGTCAAACATCACGCAGAAGGAAACCCGCCCAAAATCCTTACAAAAATTAAAGTAACTAAGCATATATTAAAACCATAATCACATAATTAACAAGAGGAGAGAGAAAGAATCGTTACCCTTGAAGCGTGCTTCGCTCTCACTTAGAGCTCGGACATGAAAGAGTAAAGTCCTGCAAATGCGCAAACCTCTGACGGCTAACACCCTCGCTCCCTGAACCGAGCCAGCCCTTACCCCGAAGCTTAGTCGGGGCTAGGCCAAAAATAACTTAGAGTATTAGAACAAAGGTTTTCTCTTCTTGGAGATCCCTTAAAGCTTACAGCTCAAGTGTTTATTCCCAATGTCAAATGATTGGTATTTATGGGGAAATGAGACCTTGAAGTCTCATCTCCCATCAAGGTGGGAGAGTTGGAAAAAGGGAAATATGGAATTTAATTTAATTCTAAATTAAATTAAATATTCAAATGAATCACCAAATGACAAGTAGCAAGGGGAGAGCAAGTGGTTAGGTGAGGACCACAAGAGGGGACCATCTACCCCTTGCTCCCCAAGCAATCCTCATAATCAAAGAAGGCCAATAAGTATACGCTAGTTGGCGGCCTGCCTTGCAGCCAAGGCAGTTTCGCTGGCGCCTAGCGCCATGGCTGGGCTTACCAGCCAACCCGCATACACTCACGCACAGCCAGCATGCCACGCACGCAACGCGAGCTGATACTACTGCTGCGTTGCTTGTGCTAGTCAATGCCCAGCTAGCTTCCGCGACAATGCGCGAGGCTCATAGAGCATCTACTTGCTACTGGCTTGCCTAGCAAGCGCGACCAGCCATGCTGGCCTTGCGATGCGCGCAAGGCATGCTCGGCTATGCTAGGCATGCTGAGCTTGCGGCTGAGCATTTCCTTGCGGTAGAGGCCTTAACTAGCCATCTTGCCCTAACAATGACTTGTGGTTTGGTAGATTTTTCTGTCTCGTCGATTCCTAAATTCAACTCGACTTACGACGCTTGGTTTCGACGCTATAAGCTTGGAATCCGACGTCTTTGTTCGTTAATACTCTATTAACTCATTTAATCCTTCGGATTAATTCCCCGTTTCAGTTCGGTTACACAATTGGGTGTGACTCAAAGGGTTCAGTCAAGATTACGCTGTAATATTAATTATGCATTAATATTACTGATCGGAAGCGGCCTCTAGCTAGGCATTCCGATCACTTGACCTCACTGAATAATTAGCTTTCTAATTAATCCTGAATCCTCTATCGGAATAATACACTTGTTCGAAGGACACCATTCCTTTCAATCTCCCACTTGCCCTTCCAGACAAGTGCGCAAATTGTGTATAGCCTATTTCCTATGTCACTTAATGTCTCTTCATGAACTATAAGGTGAGATTCCTCGTCATCCTTATTACATCCAAACCTGTTTCTCGATTTCCAAGTTTGACTATTAATAAGCAGATGATTTCTAAAAACCATCTAAGCACGGCCATGCATTTTCACAGTCTCGCTTTTCGAGAGGCCTTGTAAACAACAAAGACATGTTCCCTATTGTTAATAGGGGGATATTCCCAGTCTTGCATTGTTAGCTTTCCTTACTAAGAGGCCCTAGCCGCCCTACTATTGCCTTTATAATCCCCTTTTATAGTAGACGCTTCAAAACATAAAAGCGGACTAGTACTCAAACAAGAGAACTAACAACACCTATGGTCGAGGAAAGAGGTTCCGATAGCTATAATGAGCGATATACTTATGACGATTGTCAAATCTCTTAAAGTGTTCTCATAGGTCGATCCGGTATAGTTCCAAACTGATACCCGTGCAAATAATTTATGATAAATTTTTCCTTGTAGCACAAGAACGGTGTTATAAATCATACTACACACTAATCTTATGCGGTCATTAGTCGTCCAACTTTCAAATGACCTTGATTAGGGATAATTTCGGTATGATATTCAACGTTCACTCAATAGGTGTTTCTTTATCCAAGACATGGCCTTAATACCCTATTTTGAATGTTCAAATCGAATGGACTCATTATTTATTTCTAAACCACAATTAAATAGAAATGGAATAATAATAATTTACAGAAAATTAAATTAATCCATTAATGAATGGTTTAACATGGTATTTTACATTAAGATCTCCACAGCTTAATTAAAACACACAATAGGGAATTCAAAGCCAATCTCCAACGTACCTGATTCCTATTTCCTCAACATGCTTGTTGTGTTTCACTTGAGGCAAAGGTTTATTGAGTGGATCGGCTACATTGTCATCCATTCCAATCTTGCAAATTCTGATTTCACCCTTAGACTTCCATTCCCTTATCATGTGAAATTGCCTCATGATATGTTTGACTTTCTGATGCTCCCTTGGCTCTCTAGCCTGAGCAATAGCCCTACTATTGTCATAGAAGAGGTCTATTGGTCCCTTTATTGAGGGGACAACACCAAGTTCACCAACAAACTTACGAATCCAAACTGCCTCCTTAGCTGCTTCCAATCTGCTAAGTATTCGGCTTCAGTTGTGGAGTCTGCAGTCGTGCTTTGCTTAGCACTCTTCCAAATACAGCTCCTCCATTAAAACAGAACACGTATCCTAATTGTGACTTGAAGTCGTCTCTGTCAGTCTGGAAGCTTGCGTCGGTATAACCTTCAACAACCAAATCCTTACTCCCACCATAGACCACGTTCCTTTTCAGGTACTTTAGGATATTCTTGGCCGCAGTCCAATGCGCCTCTCCTAGATCTGATTGGTATCGTCTCGTAGAACTCAAGGCATACGATACATCCGGCCTAGTACATATCATGGCATACATGATCTATCCAATAAGCAAAGCATATGGAATCTGACTCATTCTCTCTAGTTCATCAGGTATCTTCGGACACTGTTTATTGCTTAGAGTTATGCCATGTGACATGGGTAGGTGGCCTCTCTTGGCTTCCTCCATATTAAATCGTGGTATTACCTTATCGATATAAGTACTTTGACTCAATCCAATCATCCTTTTAGATCTATCCCGATAGATCTTAATGCCCAATATGTCTTGTGCCTCTCCCAAGTCCTTCATTGAAAAACACTTTCCAAGCCAAGCCTTTACAGACTCTAACATTGGAATGTTGTTTCAAATGAGCAATAGGTCATCGACATATAACACGAGGAATGCGATGTCACTCCCACAAACCTTCTTGTAAACACAAGGCTCATCTAGATTCTTGATAAAACCAAACTTACTAATGGCTTCATCGAATCGCAGATTCCAATTTCTGCTTGCCTGCTTTAATCCATCAATGGATTTCTTAAGTTTGCATACCTTCATAGCATTATTTGGATCAACAACACCTTCCGGCTTTGTCATGTACACAGTTTCTTCCTAAATCCCATTAAGGAAGGCGGTTTTGACGTCCATTTGCCAAATCACAAAATCATAATATGCGGCAATTGCTAGGACAATCCGAACGGACTTAAGCATAGTGACTGGAAAAAAGGTTTCATCATAATCAACGCCGTGAATTTTCCTGCAGCCTTTTGCCACCAATCTAGCTTTGTATACATATACATGTCCATCTTTTTCGGTTTTCAATTTGAAAATCCATTTGCAAATGATAGGTGTGTAACCTTCGAGAAAATCAACCAAGTCCCTGACTTGATTTTCAAACATGGAGTCCATCTCGGATTTCAGGGCTTCTTGCCATTTTATAGAGTCAGGGCTCATCATAGCTTGTTTGTATGTCGACCATCCACAACTAAGATGTCTTGATCTTCGGTTAAGACAACACCAAGGTATCTGTCTTGTTGAGATCTTGGCCTTTGCGACCTACGCATGGTAATAGGTTGAGCATTTGCATTGTCATTTTGACTTTGCACATTGTTGGTTTGACTCTGACCAATGTCAACAGCTGCTTCTATAGCACATTGATTGTCAGTTTTGTCAGGTTGACTTTGTTGCTCATCCTCTCGAACTTCATCAAGTTTGATTTTCCTCCCACTTGTCATTTTGGAAAGACACTCCTTTTCTAAAAAGACACCGTCTCGAGCAACAAATATTTTGTTCTCAGACTGGTTGTAGAAGTAATACCCCTTGGTTTCTTTTGGATAGCCCACAAAGAAACACTTATCAGATTTTGGTGCAAGCTTGTCAGATATGAGTCTTGAAAGGAATGGTGTCCTTCCAACAAGTGTATTCTTCTGATAGAGGGTTCAGAATTATTACAAAGTTAATTCTTCAGTAAGATCAAGTCATCAGAATGCCTAGGTGGAGGCCGCTTCCGATCAGTAAAATCGAGGTACAATTGATATTACAGCTTAATCTTAACTGAACCCTTCGGGTCGAACCCAATCGAATCACCGATCCGAGACGACAAATTAATCCGAAAGGATTTAATGAGTCGACAGAGTTTTACGAATACAGAGGTCGGATATCGAGCCTAGGGCGTCGAGGCCGAGCGTCGCAAAATCACAAGCGACAAGTACGAGCGTAGCCGTAGCACCACAATGGTCTAACCATGTGGATGCTAGGCTAGTTCGAGCTAGCATGCACCTAGCATGGCTAGACGCAAGCCTAAGCACACTAGGTGTGCTAGGCGCACCATCGCAGCCCTAGCATCATGCCTAGGCGCTATCGCAGCCCTAGCATGATGCCTAGGCACCATCACTGCCTATCGCAAGCACTAGGCGCACCAGGAGCACCTGGCAGCCCATCGCAAGCACTAGGCGCACCAGGAGCACCTGGCAGCCTATCGCAAGCACCAGGCGCACCATCGCTGGCACTAGGTGCTGGCGTGCGTGCGTGCCTAGCATGGCAGCACCATCGTGAGCACCAAGTACTAGCATGGGTGCTTGCCTAGCGTTGGCGCAGCATGCGTGCTGACTTGCATGCTAGCCTTCGCATGGCAGCACCAAGCAGCATACCATGCGTGTGCGAGGGCCTGGGAGCCAGCACATTGCTAGGCCACGCACAGCAGTCCTGCATCGCTACGCATCCAGCCTGCTAGGGGATGCGTGGGTGCGCGTAGTGTGCGAGTGTGTGTGCGAGGCAGTGCGTGGGAGTGTTAGGGCCAGCGCCAGCATAACGTGCTACCAGCGCCTAGCAATAGCACGCACCAGTGCCTAGCACCAGCATGCTCCAGTGCCTAGCACTAGCACGCACCAGTGCCAAGCATCGCCCAGCACCAAGCAAGCACTGCCTGGCTAGGGATGCAAGGCTGCTGGCTGGTGGTAGCTGGCACGCTAGTTGGCACACTAGCTGGCAGCCAGCCAGCAGTCTTCATGCAGGTTTTGTGCTTGCTTGTGGGGACCAAATCAAGGGCTTTGGGGAGCAAGGCAAATGGTCCCCCCACCTAGCCTTCGCCATCACTCAAGCATGTGATTGTGCCACTTGTCGCAATGTGATTAAGTTGATTATTTATTTAATTTGGAATTAAATAAATTGTTGATTTTTACCAACTCTCCCACATTGATGGGAGATTGGAAATCAAGGGTGCATTTCACTATAAATACCAAAGGCATGGTATTGGGAAATATACAACCTTGAGTGGAATTAAAAAGGCAACTCTTGCAATTAGAGTAAACCGGCCCGTACTTTTGATTCGTAAAACTCATTGTTTTGTTTGTCCGGGTCTTGACTAACCTTCAAGACTTGGGACGCTCGGGTCGGGTCGAGAGTACGATCCGTCGGAGATCTCGTAGTTTCGGGATTTTGAAGTAAGAGCTCTTCGGGAGCGAAGCACGCAACAAAGGTATAATTCTTGTTCTTAGTCTTGCTTGATTAAGTTTATTATGCTTGTTAATTGCTTTAATTAAGGGGCGGGTCTCGAGGGGTTTCCTTCCGCGTAGTGTCGGGTCACTACGAAACACTACAGCGGTATCGGAGCCACGCTCCTTTTAATTTTTGCAATTACTTATTAATTAAGGTGTTTTAAAAGAGTTTATTTTTTTGGTTCATCTTCTTTTAATTAGATTAGATGCTCGTTTTAATTAATTTTAAAACTCGGTTTTATTCTCGATTTGGCTGTCGAACCCAAATTTTGGTTCAAAAATAGTGATTTTTGGGTGGAATCGACATTCTGGAACAGATTCATTCCATTTTAATTCTTGAGGACTGTCTAGAAGCCAAATTCGAACCAAAAACCCATTTTTTCTGGGGTTTTTCGTTTTTCAACGAAAATTTTAATTCTTTTAAGCCTTGATTAATGCAAGCATTACAAGGTTAGATTAAATGCACATTTTCATCACTAATCTACTGGTTTTAAAAATATCCTTAAGCATAATAATGGAGTTTTTTTATTAGTGCTTAAGTTGATATACCATTTTTCACATAAACTTGTTTTTCACAAATTTTGCAAATAAATTGCATTCAAATGTGAAAGCTTGTTGTGATCTTGTAATTTTAAGTTCCTATAATGTTAAAGTTCTAATCTTTAAAGGTTTAAATGATTGGAACCCTAACCCTAAATTCCATACTGAACAAAGTTTGGATTTTTCATGTTTGGTTGATTAAAATCCATCAAGTTCAAATACTTGTGAGTAAAATTTGATTAATCTTCATATTGGAACATGTAATCTTGGTATTTTACACAAGTATGAAAGTTGGAAAAAAATTTCATTAGATGATTAGTTTATTTTTCCAACTCCCTTTTGTCAAATCCATTATTAATTTGCATATTGGCAAGATTAATTATGGACATAGCTCATTTTATTTTAAGCATAAAGTAAGACCTAATTTTATTCAAAAATAAAATTTTTGGATAATTTAGGCTTGTGCACCATTAAAAATTAAATTTATTTAGTTGGACTTAATATTAATTTTAATTTCCCTTAAATTGATTCTAAAATGCAATTTAGAATTAATTATGTCACACACAAATCGGAATTAAAATTCCGAGGAAATGCACGCAAATCGATGCAAAACCGCAAGCGTCACCAAGGCCAGCCGGGCTGACCAGCAGCCCGCATGTAGGCTGCCTACAGTGCACACAAGGGCATTGCACCAATGCGCGTGGCTGTGTGGCAGGGAAGGGCTGAGCGCAGCAGCATAGGCTTGGCTGTGTGGAGTGCACGTATGCTGGCTAGCATCAAGAGGCGCCAGCCCAGCAGGGCAGATGCTCGCAGGCACCAGCGTGCTAGCAAGCATGCACAGCATGCTAGCAGGCAGCTAGCGCTAGCAGCAGAGCATGCTGGGCACAGCGTACCTCGCCTATGCACCATGGCACCAGGCCATGGGCTGCCTAGCAGCCATGGGCTGCCTAGCAGCCATGGTGCGCACCCTCAAAGAGTTATGTTGGGGTGTTCTTTGCTTAAAACTTGGGCTATGATTTTTGCATTATCTCATCTTTAAAATATTTTTGGTAATTATTTTAACGAGGTTAAAAACCTCAATTTTCGGTTTTGCAAAATTTTAACAAATTATGGGTTATGCCGACTTAATTAATCGGATTAATTAAGTATGGATGCGGAATTTAGTGGGAGCTTAATTAATTGCGTGAGCATTTTGCTTTTAGAAATAATGTATTAAAAACTTTGACTAGTTTTAATTAGGCGCGTTAATCGGATTAACCACCTAAATTAGTTACTAGTTTTGTGTGTTTAATTATGTATTTCGTAAAATTGCATGGGCCATTCACAAATAGAGAATGGGTGAATGGAATAATGTTTTCAAAACAGGTTATTGAAAATGGAAACTAGTGGGACCCGACTAGGATAGAAAATACGGACTGCGTTCCGTTATGTTTTTTTGTAAATCTAAATACGGTCTGCGAACCGTTAAGTATTTTTGTACTATTAGATTAATCTTAGTCGTTCTAGCTAGTTTATTTTATTTTGGCCAAGATGTCTCAAGACGACATTTCGATGAAGACGAGCCAAGATGAAGACCCATGGAAATTGAAGATTTCAAGGGGTCATGTTAGTTGCCAAATGCATCTATTTTTATGCTTTATATATTTTGTTATTGTATATATGATTGCTAGATGCATGTCTAGGATTTCTATTATGTTGCGACGATTAGGTAAGTTCACTTAAATCTACCAACATAGAAACCCTAGGTCCCTTAATAATATTGAGCTAAAATTTGCCGTTCCAAGAACAACACTTACCGAACTAATGCGCGTACGTGATGGACTACGCCAAAGCGAGACATCACTACTTCCCTAGGAACGTAAGGTATACTAGGTATACAAGTTGTCTTGGTTAAGCTCAACGATATCAGTAAGGAGTCCTTAGATGTCGTGGCAAAAGAGATAAAATGTCAAGGATGCATTAGGTGCGACATTTTATCAAACCGAGAGTAGCTTGGAGCTATTAGCAATTGGATTGCTTACCTTAAGATATTTAATGATTAAGACAAGTCAAAGCATGCTTAACCATTTCTTGATCTTTGGGATCTCGGAATCATTTTATTCTCGCCTAAAAGGGACAATTTTATAAGTGCGTGGATAAAATGTTCAATAAGATTGAATATATGCATGAACGCTTTTAAATTTCAACTTGTTGGTTGTATGAATGGTTTTTCATTTCAAATTCTTTCAATTGTAGAACAATGTCTACAAGTAACTCAAACAACAACCATGTGTGCCCGGAACTCCCCGAAAAGTTAGCTATCAAGCTTAACTTAACAAACCTTGAAGAATGGGAAGAAGAACTCAGGAGAACTCTCCGGAGTTGTTCCAAGGAGTATGTTCTGGATACATCCCTCCCAACCCTCTGTACCAAGAAACACTTGAGTGACGAAACTTATTGTGTATGGTCAAAAGATTGCAAATTAGTGTCACAACTCATGGCTAACTCCATCCCGGAAGAATGGAAAGAAAAACTTCCATTCTCTTTTCTGGACTTGTTCCTTGGAGGACTAAGGGATGTTGTCGGTGTGAGATTCTCTAAGAGTTTCAACGACAACAATGATGGACTCTTGTTTGAAGTGACTAGGTCACTTACAGACATGAATGTGAAGCCATCGGATCAAGGTTGTCTTGCGAAAGAGAGGTATCATCTTTGGTCTACAGTCTGCAACACCAAGTTGAGACCGGGTATGCCCCTCCGACCCCATGTGGCAAGAATGACTAAGCTCTTCAAGCACATGGAACTCCTCGGAATTCCACTAGAAGATGGAATGGCTGGTCATATTATTCTCACTTCACTCCACTCAGGATATGATGCACTAAGGGCATATATTTCTGAAACGAAGGAGACACATTCTTTGAAGAATGTGGTGGAGCTACTTCACCGAGCCAACTCATTTGGGGAAACCAAAAGACCGTCAAGAAGGAGGGATTTCAAGGTTAAGGCAAAGATGCGTTGCTTCTATTGTGGTGGGCAAGGCCACTTCAAGAGAGAATGCAAGCTCTTTCGAGAAGAGGAAGAGAGGAATGGAGCATCTACCTCAGGTATCTTCCTAAACACTTGTGAATTAAGCTTATCATAGGTATTAGATACCAAGTATGACTCACTTTATGTTGCCTTTTCAGGGACCAAGTGAGAAGCTTATCAAGTGTTGGTGCAAGAGCAAGAAGACGACGAAGATGGTTTTTCGGTCGTGCTTGCATGCACTATTTTGTCTTTGAGATGTAATTAAAACTAATCCTAGTTTTGTCATGCCTTTTGAACAATATTTTGATCCATGGTGTTGGACACCTAGTTATTTTGCTTGTAAAATTTTGACAATAGTTGTTTCAAAATTGTCTTGCAAACATATGTTCAAATTAAATTGCATGCTATACACAAAGACAATAGGATTGATACCAAATGAACTAAGACCATCGAGTCGAATCAAGCCTACTTGTGGCATTGTCGTCTTGGCCATATTAACATCAAACGCATCAAGAAACTTCTTCAAGAAGGTGTTCTTGACTCATTCGACTTAGAGTCGTTTGAAAATTGCGAAGGATGTCAATTAGGCAAGATGATAAAACAGCCATTCTCCAAGTTGGGAGAAAGGGCAAGTGACTTATTAGGTCTAATACACACGGATGTATGTGGACCAATGAGTACACCCGCAAGACAAGGTTACCGATATTTCATCACTTTCACCGACAATTTTAGTAGATATGGCTATATCTACTTAATGTCGAATAAATCTGAATCCTTTGAGAAATTCAAAGAATTTCATAAAGAAGTTGAAAATCAACTTGGCAAGAAAATTAAAGCACTTCGATCGGATCGAGGTGGCGAATATTTGAGCCATGAATTTGACGATCACTTGAAAGAAAATGGTATTCTTTTAGAGTTGACACCTCCTGGAACTCCTCAATGGAACGGAGTGTCCAAACGGAGGAATCAAACCTTGTTAGACATGGTTCGATCAATGATGGGTCTTAGTGAACTCCCTATCTCTTTCTGGGGACATGCGCTACAAACTGCAGCACTAACACTAAACAGAGCTCCGTCAAAGGCTGTTGAAAAGACTCCATATGAATTATGGACTAAGAAACCTCCTAGGTTGTCTTCTCTCAAGATTTGGGGATGCAAAGCATATGTCAAGCGATTAATTTCGGACAAACTTCACCCCAAATCGGATAAGTGTTTCTTTGTGGGATATCCAAAAGAAACCAAAGGTTATTACTTCTACAATAAATCCGAGAACAAAGTGTTTGTTGCTCGTGATGGTGTCTTTTTGGAGAAGGATCACCTTTCCAAAATGACAAGTGGGAGGAAAATCGAACTCGAACAAAGTTCGAGAGGACGAGCAACAATGTCAACCTGATAAAACTGATAATCTAGATGCTTTGGAAGCATCTAAGAAGATTGGTCAGAATCAAACTAACAATGAAAATGCTCAACCAATTACCCTTCGTAGGTCGCAACGGCAAAGATCTCAACCAGACAGATACCTCGGTATCGTCTTAACCGATGATCAGGACATCCTAGTCATGGATGGTGATGAGCCAGAGACATACAAGCAAGCTATGACGAGCCCCGACTCTGCAAAATGGACTCCATGTCTGAAAATCAAGTCTGGGACTTGGTGAATTTGCCCGAGGGTTATACACCCATTGGTTGCAAATGGATCTTCAAAGTGAAGACAGACAAGGATGGAAATGTATCGATATACAAAGCTAGACTGGTGGCAAAAGGTTATAGACAAATCCACGGGATTGACTATGATGAAACTTTTTCACCAGTTGCAATGCTAAAATCCGTCCGGATCATCCTAGCGATTGCTGCATATTATGATTATGAAATACGGCAGATGGATGTCAAAACCGCCTTCCTAAATGAAATTTTGGAAGAAACTGTGTATATGACACAGCCAGAAGGTTTTGTCGATCCAGGCAACGCTGGAAAGGTTTGCAAGCTGAAGAAGTCCATTTATGGACTGAAGCAAGCCAGCAGAAGTTGGAATCTGCGATTTGATGAAGCCATTAGCAAGTTTGGTTTTATTAAGAATCCAGATGAATCTTGTGTATATAAGAAGGTCATTGGGAGTGATATTGCATTCCTAGTCCTCTATGTCGATGACATACTTCTCATTGGAAACAGCACAAAATTACTGGAGTCTGTAAAGGGCTGGTTGGGAAAGTGCTTTTCAATGAATGACTTAGGAGAGGCACAGTACATATTGGGCATCAAGATCTACAGAGATAGATCTAAAAGGATGATTGGATTAAGCCAGAGTACTTACATTGATAAGGTACTGGCTCGATTCAACATGGAGAATGCCAAGAGAGGGCATTTACCCATGTCCCATGGCATAACTCTCAGCAAGAAACAGTGTCCACAGACACCTGTTGAGCGAGAAAGAATGAATCAGATCCCATATGCTTCGCTGATCGGATCGATCATGTATGACATGATATGTACAAGGCCGGATATATCGTATGCCCTGAGAGCAACGAGCCGATACCAATCAAACCCAGGAGAGGCGCATAGGACTGCGGCCAAGAATATCCTAAAGTACCTAAAAAGGAACAAGGATAAATTCCTGGTGTATGGAGGCCACAAAGAACTGGTTGTTGAAGATTACACTGACGCTAGCTTCCAGACTGACAGAGACGACTTTAAGTCACAGTCAAGGTACATATTTTGCCTAAATGGAGGAGCGTTTAGCTGGAAGAGTGCTAAGCAGAGCACCACTGCAGACTCTACAACTGAAGTCGAGTACTTGGCCGCTTCAGAAGCTGCCAAGGAAGCTGTTTGGATTCGCAAGTTCATCAGCGAACTTGGTGTTGTACCCTCAATCAAGGGGCCGATAGACCTCTATTGTGATAACAATGGAGCTATCGCTCAGGCCAGGGAGCCGAGAGAACACCAGAAGGTCAAACACGTGCAAAGGCGATTTCACATGATAAGGGAATGGAAATCCGAAGGTGAAATCAGAATTTGTAAGATTGGCACAGATGATAATGTGGCCAATCCTTTGACTAAACCGCTGCCTCAGGTGAAACACAACAAGCACATTGAGGCGATGGGAATCAAGCATGTTGGAGACTGGCTTTGAAATTCCCTGTACATGTGTTTTAATTATATAGGATCTTTAATGTAAGACACTGTAATGAAACCATTCATTTATGGAGTAATTAATTTTGTGAAAAATTATCATTCACTCCATTACTATTTAATTGTGGTTTAGAATTAAATAATAAGTCCATTCGATTTACGGAAATATTCAAAACAGGGTATCAAGACCATGTCTTGGATAAAGAAACACCTGTTAAGTGAACATTGAATATTTAAATCGAAAATTGTCCCTAATCGAGGTCATCTAACGGATGGACGATTGATGACCGCCATAGATTAGTGTGTAGTATGATTTATAGCACCGTTTCTTGTGCTGCGAGGACGTGACAGTCATAAATCATTTGCACAAGTACAGTTTGGAACTGTACTGGATAAGACCTACGAGAGTACTTTAAGAAATTTCAAAATTGTCATAAGTACATTTCTCATTATGACTATCGGAACTTGTTTCCTCCGACCATGAGTATTGTGAAGTTTTCTTGTTTGAGTACTAGACTCTTTGATGTTTCCTAACGTCTGCCGTAACTGGGGATCATAACGGGAACACTCGGGAGACTAAGTCCTCTTAGTAAGAGGAACTTACAATGCAAGACTGGGATTGTCCCCCTATTAACAATAGGGAAAATGTTTTGTTGTTTACAAGGCCGCTCGAACAGCGAGACTGTGAAAATGCATGGCCGTGCTCAGATGGATTTTAGAAATCATTTGTTTATTGACAGTCGAACTCGGAGATCGAGAAACACTTCTGAACGTAATAAGGACGACGATGAATCTTACCTTATAGTTCACGAAGAAACATTAAGAGACATAAGAAATGGGCTATACACTGTATGCACACTTGTCCGGAAGGACAAGTGGGAGATTGAAAGGAATGGTGTCCTTCCAACAAGTGTATTTTTCTGATAGAGGGTTCAGAATTATTACAGAGTTAATTTTCATTAAGATCAAGTGATCGGAATGCCAAGGTGGAGGCCGCTTCCGATCAGTAATATCGAGGTACAATTGATATTACAGCTTAATCTTAATTGAACCCTTCGGGTCGAACCCAATCGAATCACCGATCCGAGACGACGAATTAATCCGAAAGGATTTAATGAGTCGACAGAGTTTTACGAATATAGACGTCGAATATCGAGCCTAGGGTGTCGAGGTCGAGCGTCGCAAAATCATAAGCGACAAGTACGAGCGTAGCCGTAGCACCACAATGGTCTAACCATGTGGATGCTAGGCTAGTTCGAGCTACCATGCACCTAGCATGGCTAGGCGCAAGACTAAGCACACTAGGTGTGCTAGGCGCACCATCGCAGCCCTGGCATCATGCCTAGGCGCTATCGCAGCCCTAGCATGATGCCTAGGCACCATCGCTGCCCATCGCAAGCACTAGGCGCACCAGGAGCACCTGGCAGCCCATCGCAAGCACTAGGCGCACCAGGAGCACCTGGCAGCCTATCGCAAGCACTAGGCGCACCAGGAGCACCTTGCAGCCTATCGCAAGCAATAGGCGCACTAGGAGCACCTGACAGCCTATCACAAGCACCAGGCGCACCATCGCTGGCACTAGGTGCTGGCGTGCGTGCGTGCCTAGCATGGCAGCACCATCGCTAGCACCAAGTACTAGCATGGGTGCTTGCCTAGCGTTGGCGTAGCATGCGTGCTGGCTTGCGTGCTAGCCTTCTCATGGCAGCACAAAGCAGCATACCATGCGTGTGCAAGGGCCTGGGCGCCAGCACATTGCTAGGCCACGCACAACAGCCCAGCATCGCTACGCATCCAGCCTGCTAGGGAATGCGTGGGTGCGCGTATTGTGCTAGTGTGTGTGCGAGGCAGTGTGTGGGAGTGCTAGGGCCAGCGCAAGCATAACGTGCTACCAGCGCCTAGCACCAGCACGCACAAGCGCCTAGCACCAGCACACTCCAGTGCCTAGCACTAGCGCGCACCAGCGCCAAGCATCGCCCAGCACCAAGCAAGCACTGCCTGGCTGGGGATGCAAGGCTGCTGGCTGGTGCTAGCTGGCACGCTAGCTGGCAACCAGCCAGCCCTCCTCATGCCGGTTTTGTGCTTGCTTGTGGGGACCAAATCAAGGGCCTTGGGGAGCAAGGCAAATGGTCCCCCCACCTAGCCTTGGCCGTCACTCAAGCATGTGATTGTGCCACTTGTCGCAATGTGATTAAGTTGATTATTTATTTAATTTGGAATTAAATAAATTGTTGATTTTTACCAACTCTCCCACATTGATGGGAGATTGGAAATCAAGGGTGCATTTCACTATAAATACCAAAGGCATGGTATTGGGAAATACACAACCTTGAGTGGAATTAAAAAGGCAACTCTTGCAATTAGAGTAAACCGGCCCGTACCTTTGATTCGTAAAACTCATAGTTTTGTTTTTCCGAGTCTTGACTAACCTTCAAGACTTGGGACGCTCGGTTCGAGTCGAGGGTACGATCCGTCGGAGATCTCGTAGTTTCGGGATTTTGAAGTAAGAGCTCTTCGGGAGCGAAGCACGCAACAAAGGTATAATTCTTGTTCTTAGTCTTGCTTGATTAAGTTTATTATGCTTGTTAATTGCTTTAATTAAGGGGCGAGTCTTGGGGGGTTTCCTTCCACGTAGTGTCGGGTCACTACGAAACACTACATCTTTTTACATATGCTTCGCAACCCCAAATCTTAAGAAAAGACAACCGTGGAGGTTTCTTCGTCCATAATTCATATGAAGTCTTTTCGACAGCTTTTAACGGAGCGTGGTTCAGTGTAAGTGTCGCGATTAGAAGTGCGTCTCCCAAAAAAGAGATAAGAAGATCGCTAAGACCCGTCATTGATCGAACCATGTCTAATAAAGTTTGATTTCTCCTTTCGGACACTGCATTCCATTGTGGAGTTCCAGGAGGTGTCAATTCTGAGAGAATACCACGTTCTTTCAGATGATCGTCGAATCCGTAGCTCAAATACTCGCCACCTCGATCCGATCGAAGTGCTTTGATTTTCTTGTCTGGCTGATTTTCCACTTCACTCTGAAATTCTTTGAATTTCTCAAAAGATTCAGATTTGTGCGACATAAGGTAGACATAGCCATATCTACAAAAGTCGTCCGTGAAAGTGATAAAATAGCGATAATCATTTCTTGCGGTTGTGCTCATTGGTCCAGATACATCCGTGTGTATAAGACCCAATAAGTCACTAGCCCTTTCTCCTAACTTGGAGAATGGTTGTTTTATCACCTTGCCTAGTAAAGCATCCTTCACACTTCTTAAACGACTCTAAGTCGAATGAATCAAGATTCCCTTCATGAAGAAGTTTCTTGATGCGTTTAATGTTAATGTGGCCAAGACAACAATGCCACAAGTAGGTTTGATTCGATTCAACGATCTTAGCTCTTTTAGTGGTATCATTAACATCTGTCTAGTCACATTTAGAATGTATGATCTCATAAAACATATAAGCAAGACTTTTAAAACAACCATTGTTATAGTCTTTTGATCAAAATAACCCGGCGTCCAACGCCATAGATCAAAATATGTTCGATGGTAAGCCTAGCAAGCGCAACCAACCATGTTGGCCTTGCGATGTGCGCAATGCATGCTCGGCCAGCATGCTCGGCCATGCTAGGCATGCTGATCTTGCGGCTGAGCATTGCCTTGCGGTAGAGGCCTTGACTAGCCATGCTATCCATCTTGCCCTAGCAATGACTTGTCACTTGGTCGATTTTTCCATCTCTTCGATTCCTAAATTCGACTTGACTTACGACGCTCGGTTTTGACGCTCTAAGCTCGGAATCCGATGTCTTTGTTCAAAAATACTCTATTGACTCATTTAATCCTTTAGATTAATTCGTCGTTTCGGTTCGGTTACACGATTAGGTGTGACCCAAAGGGTTTAGTCAAGATTAAGCTGTAATATTAATTATCCATTAATATTACTGATCTCAAGCGGCCTCTAGCTAGGCATTCCGATCACTTGACCTCACTGAATAATTAGCTTTCTAATTAATTCCGAACCCTCTATCGGAATAATACACTTGTTCGAAGGACACCATTTCTTTCATGTAATGACTTGGCTTGGAAAGTGTTTCTCAATGAAGGACTTAGGAGAGGCACAGTACATATTAGGCATCAACATCTATAGGGATAGATCTAAGAGGATGATTGGATTAAGCCAAAGTACCTATATTGATAAGGTATTGACACGATTCAATATGGTGGAAGCTAAGAGAGGCCACCTACCCATGTCTCATGGCATAACTCTCAGCAAGAAAAAGTGTCCAAAGACACCTGATGAGCAAGAGAGAATGAGTCAAATTACATATGCTTCGCTTATTAGATTGATTATGTACGCCATGATATGTACAAGGCCGGATGTATCATATGCCATGAGCGCTACGAGCCGATACCAATGAGACTCAGGAGAGGCGCATTGGACTGCGGCCAATAATATCCCAAAGTACCTGAAAAGGAACAATGATAAATTCCTGGTCTATGGTGAAAGGATTTGGTTGTTAAAGATTATACCGACGCAAGCTTCAAAACTGAAAGAGACGACTTCAAGTCACAATCAGGATACGTGTTCTGTCTTAATTACGTTTAGTTAGAAGAGTGCTAAGGAAAGCACGAATGTAGATTCTACAACAGAAGTCGAATACTTGGCAGCTTCTAAAGCAGCTAAGGAGGCAATTTGGATTCGTAAGTTCGTTGGTGAGCTTGGTGTTTTCCCCTCAATAAAGGGACCAATAGACCACTATTGTGATAATAGTGGGGCTATTGCTCAGGCCAGAGAGTCAAGGAAGCATCCGAAAGTCTAACATATCATGAGGCGATTTCACATGATAAGGGAATGGAAGTCCGAGGGTGAAATCAGAATTTGCAAGATTGGAACGGACGACAATGTCGCCGATCCACTCACTAAACCTATGCCTCAAGTGAAACACAACAAGCACGTTGAGGCAATGGGAATAAGGTATATTGGAGATTGGCTTTGATTTCCTTGTTTATGTGTTTTAATTTGGGTTTTGGAGACTTTCATGTAAAACACTATGTTAAACCATTCATTTATGGAATAATTTAATTTTTTTCGCAAATTATTATTCCATTTCTATTTAATTGAGGTTTAGAATTAAATAATGAGTCCATTTTATTTGAGGATATTCAAAATAGGGTATCTAGACAATGTCTTGGATAATGAAACACCTATTAAGTGAACGTTGAATATCACATCGAAATTATCCCTAATCAAGGTCATTTGAAAATTGGACGACTAATAACCACGTGAGATTAGTGTGTAGTATGATTTATAGCATCGTTTCTTATGCTACAAGGACAAGAATGTCATAAATCATTAGCACAGGTATTAGTTTGGAACTATACCGGATCGACCTATGAGAATACTTTAGGAGATTTAACAATCGTCATAAGTATATTACTCATTATGGCTATCAGAACCTCTTTCCTCAACCATGAGTATTGTAAGTTCTCTTGTTTGAGTACTAGTCAGTTTTGATGTTGTCAAACGTCTGCCATACAAGGGGATTTTAAAGGCAACACTCGGACGGCTAGGGCCTCTTAATAAGGAAAAATAAAAATGCAAGACTGGGAATGTCCCCCTATAGACAATACGGAACATGTCTTTGTTGTTTACAAGGCCTCTTGAAGAGCGAGACTGTAAAAATGCATGGTCGTGCTCAGATGGATTTTAGAAATCATGTGCTTATTAACAGCCGAACTCGGAAATTGAGAAACCCTTCTGGACATAATAAGGATGACGAAGAATCTTACCTTATAGTTCATGAAGAGGCCTTAAGTGACATAGGAAACAGGCTATACACAAACATCACACTTGTCTAGAAGGACAAGTGGGAGATTGAAAGGAATAGTGTCTTTCGAACAAGTGTATTACTCCGATAGAGGGTTCGGAACTAATTAGGAAAGCTAATTATTCAGTGAGGTCAAGTGATCGGAATGCCTAGCTGGAGGCCGCTTTCGATCACTTATATTAATGTATAATTAATATTATAGCTTGCTCTTGACTGAACCCTTCGGGTCACACCCAATAATGTAACCAAACCATGGACGAATTAATCTAGAGGATTAAATGAGTTGATAGAGATTTTACGAACTAAGACGTTCCGAGCTTAGAGCGTCGAAGTCGAGCATCGAACGTCGAGTCAATTTATGTAATCGACGAGACGAGAAATTTAGTCAAACGACAAGTCATAACGCATAGCCCTAGCCTTGGAATGGCATAACCCTTCAAGGGCTAGGGCAATGTGGCTAGCAAGGGCTGCTAGCATGTAAGGCAATGGTCGCAAGCCCACCAGCAGCATGCGCGTGCTAGCTGGACAATCGCGCCATGCTGAGCTAGCTAGCAACGTTAGCAAGGCCAGCAGCTAGCAAGCTCGCTGGGCCTCGCTAGCTGCTACCAGCGCCATCATGCATAGTAGCGACCCGTAAGCACGCAAAGCTTGCTGGGCATGCGAGGAGCAGCTGGGCCTCGCTGGCGCTCCTTATTGCTCAAGGATTGGCGGCTAGCTGGCCGTAGCCATTGGATCAAGTTTTGGAAGGGTTTTGCTTGGGGGTAATCGAGGGTGTGAGACGTCGAAGGTCTTGCATTTGCAGGGCTTGAAGTTTTCCAAGTCCGAGCTCGATTAGTGAGTGAATCACGCATCAAAGGTGAGCTTCTTTCTCTCTCTTCTCTTTATGTGTTTATGTTTTATTTATTTGCATGCTTTTGTTTATGTTGTAATTATTATGCATGCGATTTGGTTTTCGAGTTTTGTTTCCGCGCGGTGTCGGTCACCGCAAAACCCAATAACAATAAGCGCTAAAACCCTAGCTACTGTTCAATTGGAATCCTTTGAAATCAAACCAAAATTAATACCATGAAGTGATGCAATAGCCTCAGCATCACTTCGGGGGATCAAATCAGCTGATGGATGAGCCGTTCCAGGAGCTGGAGTAACCATTTCATCCGCTTCATCAATGGAAGCTAGGTGAAAGGAGGTCCCAGAATTCCTCAGATTCTCAAGAAATTTATCAACCGGAGCTAGATTAGTCTGTTTAGGTGTAGTTTGAGGGAAAGGAGTAGCTTGTTTGTTCCTTCAAGCCATTATTATCGATCTTGAGGAAGAAAAACCAGTTAATGTTGTGTCACCATGGGAGGAAAAAGAACAGAGAAAAGTCAACGCAAGTCAACCCTTAATTCTTGCAGCTGGTTTACGGTCATCTTTCAACAAGCTAAAAGAAGGTAAAAGTAAGACGTGACTTAATCAGCTCAAGCATTAATCAAAACATACCTTATTCAATCTACTCAAATATACTGTCCAAAATTAAGCTTTGGAAACAAAAGCAACCACATAAGTAAATAGGATTAACATTGATTAATATTTCTAAATTCTCTTTTAATGTCATGTTAATCGAGATTTGACACAATAAAATATGTATGTATCCATAGTATATATTGTACAAAATAACATTAATACAATAAGCTATAATGAATTGAGAGTCGTACCCTAGCGGTTTAGCACTTTAAAGCAAAGTATGTTATACACATGAAACAAAAATGTCCTTGGCTAATCAATCAAACATAACAACCTTAATCATAAAACCAAATATGGTATATACAAAGCGTAATTGATCAATAAGATATAAAATTGCTTTAGAAATTGTAACAGAGTGCCTAATACAGATTATACTCACTAAAGCCAAGTGACAAAGCAAGATTCAAGACCAAACAATTGTCAGAGCAAATAAACAATCAACTTAATGCTTTGCTTGAAATAAATTCATATGATAAATCAATAAAATAGAGTAATAATGTTTTACCTTTTATCAAACTCAAATCTATTACAAATTATAGAAAATAATAATCAATTAGCATGACTAATAGGTTATTGAATTTGTAATTATATTGGACATACCTTTACTAGTGCAGAAGGTATAATATGAAAATCAATCACTTCAAAATCCAGCTCCATATGTGCAACAGTCATATGTATTTATGACTCTTATAATATATATAAATTTATAATATCTTTTGTTAGTTCGTCTTTTGGAGAAGTTCCCTCGTACTATAAGTAAGACGTCCCCCTTCCTTTTCCTTAATTTTGCATCTTGAGAAAATTTTAGAGATGGAGAAAGAGTAGAGCTCTGAGACCGGTTGCCTTTGCTTTTATAACAACTTTTGTTACTTACTACAAAGAGATGAATATGATATAATAACTTGATATAATTAATCAATGTCTAGACTTCTCAATTAACTAAATAATGTTACTTGATTTGTTATATACTCCATTACAAATACAATTATCATCATTGTTAAAAATATATTTCAAATTGATATTTCAAATTAATAAACACAAGTATATAAATAAATATATTTCGTATAAAATATTAGATAATTGATAATACTGATAAGGATACTACTTTATATTCAAGCCATAGACTGCTTCTTAACACTTATCTTATTATAGTATTGTTGAGCATGAAAATCGATGTTGTATAGGTCCAAGGATAAGTATCCTAATTACTAGCTTTTTGTTGTAACTGATTAAGTGATTTCTAGATGTCTATCCTAGCTTGTAATTAGCTATATATATCTACTGATTCTATAGCAAATTACCAAACAAAAGTGAAGGCTTATATGCAATTAATGTTATAAACATGTAAAGAACAACTACTGCTTCACAACTATATAAAAATAAAATATACAACAAATGAAATTCTTGAAACATTGAGTTGACCAATGTGAACAATAACCCACATGCTTTGACAATATCAATTTGCAACAGAATATAAGACCCACAAATCCACTTACTTGAAAATATTAATTTGCGTCATAATATAGTGTAGTTATAATATTACATCCTAATTCGAATCATTGGTAGCTAATGAATCCAAATACTCATACTCTTTACATAAAACGATTTGATAATGAATTAATATAAATAGTATATAGTGCATGCGTACCTTTAATTGCTATTGGGATCTAAATTAGATAATCGGTCACGTAGAGTTTTGGTGCTGATAACGTGTTGTGAAATAAGGAGAAACATGATAGGTTGAGAGAAAATTAATTTGTGTGTATTTATTCCATATGATGGGGGTATATATACATACAATATAATTAGAGTTTGCTTGGATAAGAATAAACCCTATATCTAGTTGTTAAGGATACTAGACTTGAATAAACCTCACTTCTTTCACCCTTTAAACTACAATAAATTATCCATGACTAACTCAGTGCTCACCCTAAACTTATCACTGAAGGCAAACTCTAAGTAATAAGGAATACTCTTGATTTTAGACACACTCGAAAATCAGAAGAACGCAAGATTTTTGCTTAAAGTTTCAACTCTGATTTCTTTCCTTCAGTTACTTTTATTTATTAATACAAGCATGTAAAAGAAGTTAATAAGGTGGCTGAAAACGGCAAGGCTAGCTACACTACTTCCCCTTCCAAAGTTTCCTCTGTTATCTCCCCTTCCATTGAAGTTTCTGTTCCCATCAAAGTTCCCATTAGTCTTGTCTTTCTTATCACTCCTCTAAAAGTTCTTATTACTCTTCATTTTCTCTCTAGTTGAACCCTCTAGCTCTCTTCCTCGAATTCCATAAAGATGGACATCTCTTCTGTATACTTCAACTAAGGTTTCAAAAGTAACCCCAACCAATTTCCTTGAAGATTTAGGGTTTATCCCTAATGAAGCTAAGCCATCAACTCCTCAGTAGGCACTACCTCCGATGTGAACCTCATTAGATCAATAAACTAGCTATAATACTCGCTTATATAAATTTTTCTTATCCTAAGGTTGGTTAACTCAATACACTCCTATTTCTTAAAATAGGCAGGGTAAAATTTGTCCCTCAAAGCCTTTTTGTTAAATACGGGTTTGGGCCACACTCGCAACCAATAGAGAAAGAGAGTCCACTTCACAAGTCCAGGAGGTTCCATCCCAAAACCATATAAAAATAGGAGGAGTTTCCCCTTAGCCTTTATAAGTATTTTAACTTTCTCTTGCTTTCTTAATGTGGGACACTTACATGTAATATTTAAGAAGTTTATACTTCAACACTCCCCCGCACATGTAAAGTCTCTTAAAATTTCGTCTCATGTGATATTTCATGGGATTAGAGCACATTTTTTCACTCCCCCTCATATGGACCCACTCCGGTGACCAAGTGTACTCATTACTCAAGCCATTATAGGTCTCAACCGTGGGCTTAGCTCTAATACCATGTTAAATACATGTCTGGGCTGCACCCGCAACCAAGAGAGAGAGAGTCTACTTCACTAGTCCAAGAAGGTTCCATCACAAAACCATATGGCAATAGATGGAGTAGTCCTTTAGCCTTATAAAGTGTTTAATTCTTTCTTCTTTTCTCAATATGGGTTGTTTCAGAAGTTTATACTTCAACACTTTTTCAGTTCTTTCCACCAAGTTAGGGATTTCTAGGAGCTTCTCTTTGCTTTGACTCCACTATAAGTCGGCATCCTCCCTCAAATAGTACACAACATTATTAATTTTTAGTTCTTCAAGACAATTAATATCATTAAATTACTTATCCAATTCTCTAATCAGATTCTCAAGACTCGCAGGATCTTTCTTTCCAAGATAACTAGTAGGTTGTGCTGCTGTTACACTTTTAAAAAAATTTCCAAAATTTTCCAAATCACTGTTATGGTCCTATAGCTCATAACTTGAGTCATATTCTCAGCGACATTAGATAGTTTTTTTTCTAAGGATATAGCTCATTTTGGAGATACTTAAACATATCTTGACATGGATGAAATTAATAAGAGAAGTATAATACTTGCATCAAATAACTTAAACAATCTTGTTTTAAAATCTCAAAAGCAATACTAAAATGTATTCCATTAAATGCGCTTATTCAAAGTTAACTAACATGATACCAACTGTCACGGTCCGAATATTTTGATACCAAGTCAGTGTAGCGTAACCTCCTCTAGGAGCGATGAGGGTGCAAGCCAAGTGATTGTGGGGGTCGCAAGTAGGAGCAACATAAATAAGAGGGTCTCTTCGGAGCACTCTTGCCTTTAGACAACAAGAGTAAGTGCGAGGTTCAGTCGAGGCTTGTGAAGGACATTCAATTAAAGCGTTCATAGCCGGGTCCGACGAGAAAGGAATTTGCTTGGAGAGTCTCTTAGTTTAGAGGGGATGATTTAAAACAAGGCAAGCATAATATCTATAAAGGCTTAAACAACACACAAGTTTCAAAGTAAATATGTGGGAGCTCGGCCACTAACTAGCTTATCATAGAACTAAAACTACTTGCCATATTGGACAATTATAATAGCATAAAAAGTTGAACAAACACTTTGATCAATTGCTGTTTGCCGAGTCATACTCCTCTTTATCAAGATCATAGTCTGGGTTAGCATGGTTAGTCTCATCGTTCACTCAATAAGCTTCAATAACTAGACCGTGAGCAATAGGGTTCCGGTTGGGTAAACTAGAATGTAGTCACTGTAATTTAGAGCTTTGGGTGGGCTGTAATTTGAAATACCATTTGAACTGGATTCCTGGCGATAAGAGTTACAAATTTTTGTGACAAGATCATTAATGCTTAAAATTACGTATTTTTCTTTATTTGTTTTTAATATGTGTTTTTATTTGTGTATGTACATAAAGCTACAAAAGGACCCTTAAAATTGTTGTTAATCATCTTAAGTCTTGAATTGAACTTTGAAAAAGCCTTGGAATTGATTTGTGTTAAAAAGTAGCATTTAGATTTTATGCCTGCAATGTGTAGTTTTGACTTCGAAGTTGTTGAAAATCGAGGTAAAAGAGAGGATTGTATTCTCAAGGATAGAAAATTAGGGTAGTCGTGCACAACCGAACCCTAGTTCGCTAGAAATAAGCGTGCCATACTAGACTTCAGTGCACTTGCAGGGCATGCCACGCTAGTATAGTCTGACATGGATAGTTTAGCTAGGAATTTAGGGTTTTGAATGGATTTTAGGCTACTTAAATAATGTTTTGAGCTACGTCAAGCATAGTATTCCCTCCATTTCACAATTTGTTAGTCCCCTTTAGAATCAATAACTTAAAATAAGGAAGGGAGGAATCCTAATAATTTGGAATTTGATTGCAGCTTTGTAATTAATGTTTTGTCTTTGTAGACACCTGATTGTGTCTCCCCAAAAACCAAACCAGTGATGAGTACCTTTCACGTTATGATATACGAGTTCAATAGAGAGTTGAGGAGTCTTGCAAAGTTTTCTTAGACCTTGACCATATTCCTAACCTTTCCTAAAATGTTTCAATCCAAAATTACTCATTTCGTGCCTTTAAACCCATAACCATTCATTTCGTGTCCTTAAAAATCATTCATTTTGTGTCCAAGTCATAGAAACGTCCAAACCAGATTATTTTGGTCCATAATCTCAGTCCAATTATTGCTTAGTTGGATGGGGATTGAAAAGAGCTTTCCAACGATATATTATAAGCCCAAATCCGACTTAAAGTTATGGCCAAAATACTAAATTGAGCCCAAACCGAGCCTAAGTCCACCTTACCTACGACCCAATGATTATATGAGGGTCCAAATATTTTCCTAAATCAGTTAGGAACTTCTAGAATCCTCTAGAAGGTTCTAATTTATCCCTTCCGAAAAGATAAAGATCAAAGAAGTTCAAGATTGAATAAAACTTCTCGTAAGATAATCCTTGTTCTATTCGGATACGAAGACGTTCGGGTATCTTCTGCAAATACAATTCCATTAGAAATCAAACTTCGTACGGCTTTATTATCCTTTAAAACCAACGCACAACGCCAAGACCAACGCACTGCGACGGTCCCAGCGCGGCGCGTCAGCACCCTGCGCGGTGCGTCAAAAGCTGTTCTATTTTATTTAGAACTCCTGATCTTTTCCGATCGTCGAGACTCTCTTTTTTGCTTATAAATAGAGGTTGTTTTCCCTGTTTTAAAATCAGCTAGAACCATCAAGAATCCTTAGCTCTAATCATCAATCCTTATCAATCATCCATGTTCTTCGCTTAAACACATCCTCAATACACCCCAAAACAAACACAATACTTCCTTTGTGTGATTCAAATACTCCAAACCATACTCAACGTTGCCTTCGACCTCGACGTGAAAGCAAGAAGGTTGAGGCATCAAAGTAAGTAATTTAATTACATGATTATTCTTTCGATTTTGGAGTAGAAATCATGTTTACTATGTTATAATAATTCCTAGTATCATGTTTAGGATAACGATTTGATTTTGTTATTATTGACATGCTAGGATTTGTTGTTAATCCGTTTAGTACCATGCCTAAAATCTTACTACTAACGATATTTTGATGGTGATGATTGTTATATTAATCATATGTTGCTTGATTATTCATGATTTATTGTTATTGCTTGATCATGCCCTTTCTTGCAGGTTTAAAGGGAATTTGTACTTGAAATCACGCCTAATAAGATGACTAATAATTTGATTGAGGCTAATATGATTTTAATTCGAGTGATCACCAATGATAGATTTGATTATGCATTAATAATCAACCAACGTAGATTAAACATGTTTAGGGTTAATTGATGTAAGTATGCTGATCGAAAAGCGCGCATGAATATCAAAAGAATCAAGTAGAGGCCTATTGAGGGCGGGTTTGACTTTTCTTAGGTCAAACTCGTACCATCATCCCTGAACATCCAATCATGGTTACGGACCACTATGGAGTTAGCAATCTCTGTGATTATGAATAGGGTGTAACCTTCACACCCGTGAATGGTTTACAAGTTTCTAAAACTTGTTGGCGATCTTTTTCTCTAGCTTCTATTCCTTGGAGTGTCGTCATGCTTAAAAACAAGACCCACATGTAAGGCGAGGAAAGATTCCCAACAGTCTTTTCCTGTTTTATTCATTTTATTTATGGGGATTGACTATAATTAAATCGCCTAAAATAAATCTTGATTGGAAGAATTTGCCATGTCAGCAATCCACTAGCACATATATTAACCAATCAGAATTATTTGACTCTTTAAACACCCAATTAGATTTATTATTCAAAGATTATGAAAATTACTCCCTATAATAATGTTAGGAATATATTCCATATGGATTTTTCATTTTGAAACGCCCAAAATAACATATGGGACTAACAAAGTTAGATAGAGGGAGTAAATTTTTTTTTTAACAGGAAGCCTATTAATTCTTTAATATCTTAAATAAGGTTGAACTGTGTTTGTTTTATATGGAGGCTTATTTAAGGGCAATTTGGGTCATTTGGGAGGCTTGTCCATCTTCACTACAAACCAAGTCAAGCGAATTATATTCATTTTTTTCCATCGACGTTTGTTTCATGAAAATGACACAGATTAACAATTTAACACCCTACAATAGTCCATATTCCTTGGTTATAACTTGACAAGGTTAAGGAAGAGAGTTGAGTTAAAAGAGAATATTGTTGGGTTATTACTCTATTCTAATCATGAGTGAAGAAACAACCCTATTCCGAGATCCTTGTATAATAAAAACAATTATTCAAAGCATAAAATCTACTCTAAATATTATATCTTTGAAGCATGCTTGTTAATATAAATGAAGCGTAAGAACCGCAAGCGCAACCCCTCCTTCGAAAGCCCACCCGCACGATGAAACCCGCCTTGAGTGTACTAGCTTAGCATATCGGACATAATCCCTAAGGTTATGTGTTTAGATCTTAGGTTATTGCTTTTAGAGGCTACAATAATGTTCTTAACACAACAATAAATCCAGCTTTTTGCGATCGTCATAAGAGGTCATTGAAAGTACGAAAAACGGTCACTAAAATTAATTGCAACCGTTTCCGGTCGATACGATGCGGTCGTTATTTGTTTGGACGCAAAAAACAAAAGTTACGACTGGAATGCGGTCGCAAAAAATAGTTGCGACCGGTTTTAGTATTTTCAACGACCGTTACCTATTTTGTCGCAATAATTTGTTTACGACAGGTTTAGACGGTCGCGGATAAAGAATTTTGTGACCGAAAAGGTTGGTCGCAAACGTTAAAATTGCGACCGCCTTTGACATTCGCAATATAACAAAAATACGATCGTTTTACAAGGAAAAAAAAAGGACGTCGCAATTACCAAGAACTTCTTGAATCACATTCATACGCACCCAAAACAAGATCGCATGCATAACACACAACAATAACATAATTATAACTTTGAAGCGTGATTACCACGTTACGTGTGACTGATAATTAAGGAGAGAATAGAGCCCCAAGCGTTGCTCCTCTACTTAGTCCACGGGATTCGAATAAGCCGTCAACCAATGCTATATTGGTCGAATGAAGGAGGAAACACCATGATCACCACCTTTTCGGACAACCGGCCACCACCACGAACCACCACCACCGAGCACACTCCACCGGCTCACAAGAAGAGGGATGGACGAGAGTGAGAGAGAGTTTCAGATGGGTTAGCTTGTGTTTGCTAATTACGGTTTGATCTAATTATCATTTAAAATTGTTATGTTCAACCCTAGGCACCTAGTCTATTTATAATCATATTATAATTAGACTAGGAAGCAAAGCCTAAACCCTCTAAACCTACCCACATCGCCCGAGCACCTAGAGGGATGAGGCCCAACATGGGCCTCTTCCTCTTATGCTCAATCTAGGCCCTTTATGTGACCTTATAGGATCCGTTTAATTGGTCTTGGGCTATTTTACTAGTCCAAAGGTCGTAAGTACCTCAAGCTATGATAAAAAGACGACCCAAAAGAACAAACTTAATTATCTCCATAATTTGATCCATTATTTGTCTAGTAATTACACTTGACAAAGACATAAAACCTTCATAATCTTCTCGTGCGGAAGCTCAAGTCCCTAAAGAATCTTCTTCGTATCATAAAATGTTTTCCCCCATCATATTATTGTCGGGAATTGCTTCATTTAGTAATGAGTCAAAGCCATCAACACACCAATGTGGCAAATTGTATTCCGACTTTAAAGATATAGTTCGAGATGCCATTTCTAGCACAGACATGGAGCTCCCTTCGTACAGTGGTTTCTCTGCAGCCATTAAAAGCTCTTAAAATGCTTTTTCTTGAGATTTTGGCTCTTTATCTGAACCAATAGGACCATCGTCACTCGATGGTTCATGATTACTCCCAAGAGCGTTAAGAACCATTTCACTGTAAGGATTTGGTTGTTCTACACTTGATGTAGGGAGCCCTTCACCATGAGACGCCCACTCATAATACTCAGGTATTGTAACACCCCCAAATCTCCCTCTACAGAATATGTAGAAGAATATGTATAAATATCGTAGAGATAGACTTGGGCGTATTACCGCCGCGTAATAACGCAAGGCTTATACTTTAAAACAAAAATACTTTTGCAGCGGAAAATTCTTTATTCTTATTAATAAAACTTTAAATAAACTTGTTCATAAGTTTTGACACAAAACAAAGTCAAACTTTTCCTAAGCTAGGTGAAATTCCCGTGAACTCCCGTATGCATCAATTAACTTCCACCTGAAAAGTTCACCTACTTACCATAAATGGTAAACAGGGCAAAGCCAAAACAAAAGTACGTATTAGCAAATTATGCTAAGTAGATTATGTGTAAGATAAGTAAAATATAATTTAGATCATTTAAGTTTAATTCAAAGAATTCCAATGCCATACTCATGTAAGAGCTTTTCCAATTCAATGCTTTCAAGACAATTTTAAAACTCAATCGATTACGTTCCAAAACCATTTCCTCACTAAGTGTGCACACCCCCCAAGTGGTTTACTTTATGAACAAAGGCCAATCTTGAGGAAAGGTTAGGTCATGCAAAGTCCATAGCCTTCTCTAATCCATTCCCTAAGTGGGATTCATAACCATATCGATTGATTGCTTAAAAGCACCTTTTAAAAAAAATCAGTTATACTTGGACATCAATAAACTTGTAAATCATTTCCAATCCTTTTTAATAATTTCAATCATGATTCAAAGTCTCCTTTATTTTAAATCAAAATCATTAATTTCAATCCAACATAATTTCATAATTTCATACTGGACGTAGTATCATCGGAACATAAAGTATAATTTCATACGGAACGTAATAAAATATGATTTGATACGGAACATAATAAATTATAATTTCATAATAAATCATAGTTTTCGTACGGAACATAAAATATAGTTTCATACGGAATGCAAACAAATATAATTTCATACGGAATATAACAACTTATAATTTCATACGGAATAGATTATAATTTCATACGGAACATAAAATAGAGTTTCATAGTCAACTTACGAAGGTATCAAACCACATAACGTACCTTAATTCTGAATATCAATCAACACTTCGCACTTTCAAAGTTCAATCATGAATACACCTTGCAATTAACATAACCATACGGTTATCACAACATCTTTAGACATAAACCTAAATCTAATGTGCATGGACTATAAAACTCTTTTTAAAAAATAATACTTTAATATAAACTTATAACTGTGAAATAGGTAATTATATTTTAGAAAACTAACTATGAAGAAAATAAAGGAATAGGATTAAAGGAAATTGAATTTGCGTTGGAAAGGATAGGCAGAACTTGCAGAGGTCATAACTCCTTTGATATAACTCCGAATTGGGTGATTCTTGAGCCTAACCTCAAGTTATTTTCGAGAGGAATAATTTTTTGTGAAATAGAAAAATCCAAAAACTGATCAGAAGTGCCCGAAATTGGATCCAAAGATATACGGGCAGATTTTCTTTTAGAAAAGAGGAAAAGAAAAATAGGAAAAGTTTGAGGGAAAAGAAGAGTAAAAGAAAAGAAGGGAATTGAGTTTCTGGTGTGAAGAATATGAGAGGTATGAGGGGGTATTTATAGGTGTTTAAGTGATGAGTTTATAGCAATTTAGGGTTTATAATTTATGGAAGTTTTGAAGAATAGAAATTAGGGTTTTAAATATATAGAAGGCTATAATATTTTATTTGATCATGAAATTCTATTTGGTAGGTTTTAAGCTTGGAGTGCAAGTATGACATAGAATCAAATAATTTTAGATTTAAGAATAGAAGTAAGGGAATTTAAAGGATTTTATTTTTAATAAAAATAATTTGAAAATCTTATAGAAAAAATCATGAGTGGCCGAAAATATTGAGCTAAATAATGCTCAATATTTTCGGACCTCTTATGTTAGTTTGGGGATTTTGTAAAATAATTTATTTGACTAAAATTAAAGATTCAATAAGTTTATAAATATTTGGAAGAATAAAATCAATTTTCTTACTAAATAATTAGGGTAGCCGAAAATTTGGTCTATAATAATTAATAAATCAGATTTTTATTATATAAAATCTAAAATACTATTTGATTAATTTAGGAAATCATTTTATTTCATAAAATAATTAACTTAGCAAATAATTAAGAAAAATCGGATTTTTAATGTATAAAATCCGAAAATAATACTTCATTAGTGTAGGAATTAATTTTATTTTATGAAGATACTTTACTTAGAGTAAAAATCAGATTTTTAATTGTAAAATTCGAAAATGATATTTATTTAGTTTTAGGAAATTAATTTTATTTCATGAAAATAATTAGTTTAGCAAGATATTAAGTAAAATTGGATTTTATTGGAAAAATCCGAAAATTCTATTTACAAAAATCATATTTTTAAATCCGAAAATACCTCTAGTTTTATTAATTAATATAGTTTTGGTTTATTATTTATTTAATCAAAATACTGTTTATAAAATGTTTAGTTTATCCATTTAATTAAAATAAATGATTTAGGCGCCAAAATTCAAATATCATTTTGGCTCCAAAACTGAAATACTCTTAAGTTAGAAAATACGTCGAAAATACGAGACTAAATACTCTTTAATTTAGAAATTAAAATACCTTTCAAAAAAATATGGGGTATTACAGGTATAAACCCCTTCTTGTACAAATGAATTGTTACTGTGTTTGCATCATGAAGACGTCTATTCTTGCAAAACGGACACGGGCATCTTACTTCATCTATGCTCGGGCTCTCAGGATTTGCTTTACAAAACCGATGAATTTTTCAACACCTTCCAAAAACTCTGGCCTAAGGTTACGACCATCGTATACATCATACATCCACCAACGCTCTTTCCTTTTCATGGTGACAAGTTCTACAACACTATGACAAATAAATCACATTAATCATTCACAATCAACTTGTATTTTACAATCATTGTATAAGATGCAATTAGAATCAAAATGGTATCCGAAGGTCCTTATCACTCCAACCTAACCCATCCTTGGACATCTAACCCCGCTAGTGAATGTATAGCTAATGTTTAATTCTATGTAAAATCCGACAGCATTTCCCATGAGTTCTCCAAGTACACGATGTGAGCTCTTGTTAACTTACATATGTACCTGGAGAACAACATAGAAAACAACATCAAAGGATATCACGTATGATCAAAAGCATAGCATACATTCACCACCTAAGTGAGATTAGATGTCCAAGAATAGTCCCAACCATGGACTATTCAAGTCATACTCCTAGTGAGTATGACTTGAACGGGTATCCAGCATATGATGATGCAAATAAATTCATTTACACATTTAAACATATGACAAATTTACTGTTTATGCTATCCTTTATTATTTTATAATTATACTTATTTAGAGATTGAGAAAGTAAAGCAATGTTAATTTCACTGGTAAATGTCTTGACCATAAACTCTAAAAATTTGGCCCCACTTCACATTTCTCCATTTTAGTCAATGGTTATTATCATATAATTAATTTCGAAAATCTAAAATTATTCATTCTTCAGGAAATCCACTTAAACAATTAAGAGATTATTTACAAAGTAAGCAATGATAATAAATGAAAATCAAAATGCAACTAATAAAGATGCAATTTTTTACCAAATAAGATCACAACTCTGTACATTACTTGATAAATATGATCAATTAAGAATAGAAAACATAGATATGAATCAAATTGCACAATTATAGAAAGTAGTTAAACAAGGAGGAGAGAAAACTGACGGTGCCAAAGATGATCGGGTTAGCAGAGGCGATGACGAAGATGGTCCTGGTCATAGTTGTCAGGATTAGGATCCTACTTTGGATCGAAAAGGGGTGATAGGATCAAATCGGTAAAATCCGATTGTAAGATCCTACAAAAACTCATAAAAGTGGTGATTAAAGACTATAATAATACTTATTACACGTGATTCGCGGTAAAATTAATGCTAAAACCAATAATTTTGAAATAATTAGCCATGTTTAAGACAATGCAACCCAAAAAATAATTTAGATACAAAATTATCTTAAAATCTAGATAGGATCGTACGATCCTACACGACTCTACGCGATCCTATCCGATCCTACCGCGATCCTACCATAACTTGGGCTGAAATTCCTCAACATTTAGTTGATTTGTAGGTTCGGGTGGGATCGATGGGATCGTATGATCCTACCGATCCTATATGATCCTACCCGATCCTACTACGATCCCACCTTAATTACGATTTTGCTAATGATCTGGATCGTTTGGTAATAATTGGATCGTAAGATCGTACATACAATCCTATGATACAGATCGCGATTCTAACAACAATGGTCCTAGTATACGGTGGTGTAAGTTAGGGTTTTTAGAGAACCTAAAGAAATTAAAAAAAATAATTCAGACGACTTACTTAGGTGGCGATGACGGAAAAAGGAGGAAGGACGGGCAGTAGGGATCTCCAGCGATGGTGGCCCTGCGAAAGGGGTTGATTTGTGACCCAAAGTTAGGGTTTTTCGCAATAATTAACGAAATTAAAAAAAAAAAAAAAAAGAATTCAAATGACTTACCAACGAGTAGCGTCGCTGGCCAGAGATCGCCGCGTCGGTGGGAGGACTTGGTGGGGTGAGCAACCATTTTTTGCCCTTGATAATTTTTTGTTGAACAAAGAAAAGATAGGGGAACAAAGCAAGGAGATGGCATTGTATGAAGAAATGCTTGAAGGAAGTACGGAGGAAAGCATTAAGCAAGTTTGCATAGGAATCATAAGTCATGATGCATTTGAAGTAGATATAACAAGAGAAGGTAAGGGTGTCCTAATGGTAGAACTCAAACTTCTACCACCACACCTAAGGTATGTGTTCTTATTAGGTCCCAACTCAACTTATCCGGTAATTGTGAATTCCTCTTTGAATGAGAGCCAAAATCAAATGTTATGTGGTGTATTAAGAAACCACCATGGTGCTTTAGGCTATACCATTGATAACCTCAAAGGTATTAGTCCCGCTCTATGTATGCACCACATAACACTTGAGGAGGGTACTAAACCTTCCATTGAAAGGCAAAGGAAGCTTAATCCTCAAATAGGGGAGGTGGTGAAGAAAGAAATCACCAAACTCCTTTATGTGGGCATCATCTTCCCCATTTTGAGTTCTTGATGGGTTTCTCCCGTTCATGTTGTCCTTAAAAAGGGGGGAATAACCGTAGTTCGGAATGAGAATGGTGAACTCATTCCAACTAGAACGGTGACCGGTTGGAGGATGTGTATAGATTATAGACGTCTAAACGCATCCACTAACAAGGATCATTTACCCTTTCCTTTTATTGACCAAATGCTTGAAAGACTAACGAGGCACAAGTATTATTATTTTCTAGATGGTTATTCGGGTTTCTTTCAAATCCCCATAAACCCGGATGACCCGCAACCAGCAATGCACCAGCAACCTTTTAAAGGTGTATGATGAATATCTTTGGAGATATGCTTGAGGCCGAGATGGAAGTATTCATGGACGATTTCTTAGTTAAAGGGCTCTCATTTGAGGATTGTTTGTCCAATTTGAACAACTGTTTGGCAAGATAGGAGAAGGTCAATTTGGTCTAAATTGGGATAAGTGTCACTTCATGGTATAAGAAGTAATTGTCCTTGGTCACAAAATTTCAAACAAAGGGATTGAAGTTGATAAGGCAAAGGTTGAAGTGACCGAGAAATTGCCACCGCCAATCAATGAAAGAGGAGTGAGATCATTTTTGGGGCATACCGGGTTCTATAGGAGATTTATCAAAGATTTCTCCCTCATTGCTAGACCTCTTAATTCTCTTCTTCAAAAGAAGGCCGACTTTATTTTTGATGACAAGTGTCTTGATGCCTTCAACAAATTAAAGAAGGCTTTGATCACCTCTCGAATTGTGCAAGGGCCAAGATACGATTTGTCGTTTAAACTCATGTGTGATGCTAGTGATGTTGCAATTGGAGGTGTTTTGGGGCAAAGGTTTGAAAATAAGCTTCATGTGGTTTGTTACATATCTAAGACCTTTAATGAAGCTCAACGGAACTACACAACAACGAAGAAAGAATTTCTTGTCGTGGTACATGCTTTTGAGAAGTTTTGAAACTACCTCATTGGTTCCAAAACTATTGTTTACACTAATCATGCGGCTATCAAGTACCTAGTGGAAAATAAAGAGTCTAAGCCTCGTCTTCTTCGTTGGGTCCTTTCACTTCAACAATTTTATGTTGAAATCCGTGATAAGAAAGGGGCCGAGAATGTAGTTGCAGATCACCTCTCCTGTTTGGAAAATGTGCATGTAAGCAATGATGAGGTACCAATTTGTGATGAACTAAAGGATGATGTGTTCTATGTCTTGAGTGAGAAAGAGCTTCCTTGGTTTTCCGATTTGGTGAACTACTTGGCATGTGGGGAGTTTCCTCCCGATTTCTCCAACAATCAAAGGAAGAAGTTGAAAAGATAGGCAAAGCACTATGTGTAGGATGACCCCATTCTTTACAAGAGAGGAGCAGATGGCTTGCTCCGAAAGTGTGTTCCGGATGAAGAAGTGCAAAATGTGTTGAAGATGTGCCATTCCAATCCTTGTGGAGCCCACATGGGAACCAACAAAACGGCCTTGAAAATCTTGCAAAGCGATTTTTGGTGGCCTTATATATTTAGAGATGCATGGGGATTTGTCAAAGCTTGTGATTGAGGTCAAAGAATGGGACATGTATCAAGAAGAAATGAAATGCCCCAAAATCCCATTCTTGAGCTAGAAGATTTTTATGTATGGGGGATTGACTTTATGGGAACTTTTCCCACTTCTTTTGGGAATCATAACATACTTGTGGCGGTAGACTATGTTTCTAAATGGGTTGAAGCAATTGCATCACCATCTTGTGACCACAAAGTTGTGATGAAAATGTTCAAGAAGTACATCTTTCCAAGATTTGAGTTCCTAGAGTGGTTATAAGCGACAATGGATCACATTTTGTGCATCATTCATTTCAAAAGATGTTGAGAAAGCATGGAGTTCATTAGAGGTTTGGTATTTCCTATCATCCATAAACTAGTGGACAAGCCGAAGTGTCAAATCGTGAAATCAAGTTGATCCTTGAGAAAACGGTTATTTGAAATAGGAAAGATTGGTCGGAAAATCTTGATGATGCTCTTTGGGCATATAGAACGGCCTTTAAGACCCCAATTGACACATCTCTATATCGACTAGTTTATGGTAAATCTTGTCATCTTCCGGTGGAGCTTGATCACCGAATTCAATGGGCCATTTAGAAGATTAATTTCGATTTGGCTAATGCGGGTGAACAAAGATGGCTTGATCTTCATGATCTTGAAGAGCTTCGATTGGAAGCTTATGATTGTGCTAGCATCTACAAGGCTCGATCAAAGGAATGGCATGATCGAAAGATTGAACAATAAACATTTCTTGTAGGCGAAAAGGTACTTCTCTACAACTCACGAATGAAATTGTTTCCTGAGAAACTCTTGGCAAGGTGGAGTGGTCCTTTTGTTGTCAAAGAAGTGTTCCCTCATGGAGCCGTTGAAATTACAGATTTAGATGGATCCAGATTGTTTAAGGTCAATGGGCATCGCCTCAAGCTTTACTATGAGGGTGCTCATGTTGGGTTGATTAAGTTGTTACAATGTAATCTTACCTCCAGAGTGTGGGGGTCGTCAAGCTTTTGACGTTTACCTCGAGATCAGTAGCAAGTTCAAGATTTAGAGCGGGCGCTCCAAGATATCTGCACGCTCGCTCCAGCAAATGTCATAGCTAAATTCAATCTAGGAAAGAATTTCAGAACCTCAAACAAGACTAGGAGCGAGCGCTCCTACATGTCTGCACACCCGCTCCTACAAAAGCCGTAGCAAAATTTAATTTTGGAGCGGGCGCTCCTTGGCTTCTACACACCTGCTCCGAATCTAGCAATTGTATCAGGTTAATTTTCGAAGGAGCAAGCGGGCGCTCCTACCAGCATTGCACGCCCGCTCCTAATATGGAAAGCGGAGTCAGAATGGTTTTGTAAAGCAGGAGCGGGCGCCCCTTTCTCACTGCACGCCCGCTCCAAATAGATCCGGTAAAAAATAGGGATTTTCTTATCTCTTTTTACCCACTTTCCCCCATTCCTCACCATTCATTCTCCAATTCTTACTCTCTCTCCTCCTTTCATATACTTTCTCTCTCTAAAAACCCCATTTTTCTCCAACTTCTCTCTTTAAAATCCCCATTTTCTCATCAAACTTCTCACTAAAAATTCGCAAATTCTTGTTCTTCACTTAATTCTCTTTCTAACAATACCAAATTCATCCAAATTCAAGCACAAAAATTCAAAACCCTAAAACACCACCATTGTTGAAGCAAGGAAAGTTTGGGTTCTTGAAGAAATTGGAGCAAAGGAGGCAAGAGTTGAGCAAAGCTTGGGTGATTAAGAGTATTTTCATACTCTTTGGGTATAACCTTCCTTCCCTACTTCCTTTTCCCTCTTAAACCCTAGTGGTTTTTCTTCCAACTTCTTTGTTCTTGTTTGTTTTTTATGAATTGTGTAGTTTACTTCATAATTTGTTGAAAATTTGAGAATTATTTTGCTTCATGTGTTTAAGTGAAATCTTTGGTTGAGCTTGTGGTAAATAATATTTGGATTGCTAAGTATAGTGATTGAGAATTGTGATTTTTGTGAATTTGAAATTGTTGTGTGTTGGTTGGAAACTTTTGTTGGTTGTGTTGGAATATACTTGATTGATTAAAGCAGGTAATTGGATTATTTTGAGGGTTTGAGGTTAAGGTGGTTGTGTTGTGATTTTTGTGATTGAGTGAACCTCTTTACCCCTTTTCCCTTCTTTTGTCAAAATGGTATAGAGATTATTCGGAGGACGGGGAAAGAAAAGAAAAACTCAAGATATCGCTATTCCAATTAATGAAAACCAATCTAATGAGAACCAAACCCAAAACCAAAACCAAAACACTACTCCTCCCTCTATTAGAATCCTTGACAAGCAAAGTACATTCCGAGCTTTCAAAAATAAAAATTCTTCCAACTAGATTCTATGACCAAGAAGCATGCCAAAAATTAGAGGTCGATGAAGGGGTTCAACGTGTGGCAGAAAATTTCGGATGGTTAGAATTCTTTAAGAAAAGGGAACTAACCTACGAGTCGGTCACACTAGAATTCCTTTCATCAATTTCTATGCGTCGAATTAACGACGAAGGTGAGCCTCTTGAGTGCAAAATCAAATTTAGGCTTTTAAACTTCGAAAAGACTCTAATTTTAAAACGCTTCAATGAAATCTTCGAATGGCCTACCCTCAAGCAAATCTACGATCCCGATAGTTTCTACCTCTCGAGACTATGAAGAGCAAGTTTGGTGGAATACCATAGCGGGGTATCCCAACTTTACTACCCGGTCTAGCCATGCTAGCCACATTATCCACCCCGTACTCTGTATATTCATGAGAATTATGGGGTATGCTTTCTTTTCGAAGGGATTCTAGGTTGCTTTCGAAATTCTGGAATTGTGTTTAGGAGAACTTTGGTACGACATTGAAATTGAGTACAACATTTCACCCTACAACAGATGGACAATCTGAAAGGAATATCCAACCCTTGGAAGATATGTTAAAATCATGTGTGTTAGATTACCAAGGTGGATGGGAAGATAGCTTGGACTTGGTAGAATTTTCTTACAATAATAGTTACCATGCAAGCATTGGCATGGCACCATTTGAGGCCTTGTATGGAAGGAAGTGTAGGAGTCCACTATGTTGGAGTGACATTAGCGAGACAATAATTCTAGGTCCTCAATTGATAGAAGAAACAACAAAGCAAGTGAGAGAAATCCAAGCTAAGATTCAAGCTACTCAAGATAGACAAAAGAGCTACGCAGATTTAAAGCGTAGGAATTTCAAGTTGGTGACAAGGTTTTGCTTAAAGTATCACCAATGAAAGGAGTAATGAGATTTGAGAAGAAAGGGAAGTTGAATCTAAAGTACATTGGACCATATGAGATTTTGCAAAGAATAAGAAAAGTTGCTTATAGATTAGCATTGCCTATGGACCTCAGCAAGGTACACGATGTGTTTCACGTCTCTCAATTGAGAAGGTATATCCCAGACAAGTCGCATGTCCTACAACCTGAAACCATAGAACTAGACCAAAGCCTAACCTATGAGGAAATACCTGTAAGGATTCTTGACAGCAAAGTGCGTAGTACACGCAAGAAAGATGTCAAGATAGTAAAGGTTTTGTGGTCGAATCAAGAAACTGAGGAAGCGACATGGGAAGTTGAGGATGAAATGTGATAGAAGTACCCAGAATTATTTGAGGTTAGTTGAGTTACGGGGACGTAACTCATTTTCTTTAAGGGGGGTAGAATGCGGTAGAATTTCGCGCTTTTTACCTTGTTTTCAAGCATTTTTGTGCATTTTAGTACATTTTACACAATTTTATACAAAGTTTAGAAAGAAAGAGAACAAGAAAGGTTACAAAAAGTACATCAACTATAAGTATTAAGAAAAGTTTTTACTAAGTGGGTGAAAAAGTACAGTTTTAAATAAGTTTTGAACAAAGTTTTATGATTTTCGTGCTCAAGTTTCGAGGACAAAACATCTTTAAAAGGGGGTAGACTGTAATACTGCGTATTTTTATAATATTTTTATATATAAAAAAATTATTTATTTTAATTATTTTTATAAATTAAAATGATTCATTTCATTTTAAAAGAAATTAATTATTTAAATATTATGTAAGTGTGTATAAAATAATATGAGTCATTAATTGAGTCAATAAAAGTATTTTGAATTGGGTCATCTTAATTTAAATAGTTGGATCAACTTGTTGGGAAATTAAGGGCACTTAAGAGCCTAACAAGTTGGCCCCAAAGGAAGAAGTTAAGGGGGAGTAGAATTTAGTAATGACAGTTTTGTAATTATGAGTTTTGTTTTAAAAAGGGAGTATAAATACTTTAAAACCTCAAGATTTTTCTCTCTAAAATCATTATTGTCAGATTTCACAAAAATTCCAAAAGTTTTCTCTTTATTTTCTCTCTCCTTTTTCTCTTTATTTTTCCTTTCTTTTCCACTCTGTTTCCCACGCCTCTCTCTCTCCTCTTCCCCCTCACGGCCGACAGCCATCGGCGGCCAGCAGCAGCAACCGGCAACCACCGCCGGCCACCCTCCTTCTCTCTTCTTTTGTTTTTGGTTCGGTATTATTATTAAAAAGAAAAAAAGAAAAAAAACTCTTTTTCTCTTCCTAATTTAATTCTAGTTGTTTTTAATTATTTAAAGCATGATTTTGATTATGTTTTGGTGTTGATTTTTGCTATTTCATGTTGTTAAATTATTCATATAATTTTTAAATTTTTATTCAATCAAAAACCCTAATTTACAAACCATAGAAATTGGGAATTTATGGTTTATAGTTAGGGTTTGATCCTAGGTTGTTATTGTTGTTTAATTAATGGTTTAAACATGTTTTAATGAGTTTAAAGCCCTCAAATTAATGGTGGAATTTATTTATGCACACTACTTTTTAATTATTGAGTTAGGGTTTGATTACCCATAAAAGGGAAAAAGGTTTTAATGATTTAATTATGATTTGCTAGTCTATTAGTGATGTTTTATATTAAATAAGTATGCTGGAATTTTATTTAAGTCATAAAAATTAAATCTTTTTAAAAGGATTTGAAGTACCCGCTTAAAGAAAAGGTTTTATGGCTTTAATGTCATTAAATTGGGCTGATTAGTAAGGTTAAAAGTGTATTATAGTTGTTGGAAATTTGTGAGAATAGTAGATTAATTATAGTTATGTATTCTTATTTGTAGGAAGCTTCGAGCTAGGTGATTTCTAACGAGTGTGGCCGAGTTTAGGCATTTTTCAAGGTACGTATGTGCACAAGAATATTAATGTATGCGTAGTATCATGTTAAGATTGTAAAGTATGATTTAAGTGATGAATTAGTAGCATCTTTGGTTGATTATATGCTTGGAATTGATGTTGGTTGAGCATGAATTGTTATGCAAGCATATGAATATATTATTTGAGACATGATACAAGTTGAATATGTATGAATCATGGAAGTATGTTTTATTTTCAAGTATTAAGAATGCATGTATTTAATAAGTAAGGCTTATATATGAATTAAAGAGCTAAAGTTAGAATTATTATTGAGCATGATTCATGAATTTATTTCTCACCCATTTATTATTGGTGTTGAGTCAAGAAGTTAGTTTATTTATTTACTCGCTCATGTAAGTTGAGTTCGAGTCAAGGAAGTTTAGTAGTGCATTTTATACACCAAGGTAGTAATCGTGCAATTTTGTGCACAAAACTAGGCAAGGAACCTTAATTAAAATAAATAGTATGTGCTCACTAATTAATTCAAGAATGAATTGGAAGTATGTGTTGAATGTTGTTATGTTTATTCTTGATTGATTGGTTGGATTCATCACATGTTAAATTGGTAAATCACGTAAAGTGTAAGAGGATACGCACCAAAACTCTTGGAATGTATATACCTTGAGTATGAACATATGGGGGGAGTTATGGGGTTTTATATTTAACCATAGCTTCTACAGGGGTGATGGGCGTTAGAATGGTCGCACATTCCACACTCATTCAAACACATTTATAAGAAAATACCTCACAAACAAAGCACAATGATAAGTAAGAGTTCGGTCCACAAGGAACAGGGTATAATTGCTAAAGATCTTAACACTCAAGTTAATTCAAAGTCTTTTGTTAAAAGGGGTGTATGTTCGTCAAGTAGACAACAAACTATTGTTCTAAATCAAGTAATTAAAAGCACTAGGGAATGAGATCCACTCAACCATGGCAATTAGGCAAATTGGGAGTAAAAGAGACAAGAGATAGCAAGGACTATATGTAAGACCAACCTCGTGCAATTAGGAAAACAACTCACACTACTAAACTTAGATCCCTCATTAGTTTAGCAATAAGAGATACATAATAAAATTGCAATAAGTAATGACATACTTAATCTACATTTCCATGTCAAACTAAGCATAACATTCCATTAAGCTCCTAATTTAAGGGTAGCTAATCCTATCATGAAGAACTAACAAGCAATCTCATACAATCAATTTAATCACAAATCAAACATCAATACTTCTCCCAAATTTTCTTAACTAACCATTTGGTTGAGCTTCACCCAACCCCTAACAAAGAGGACTATTCACAACTCATTTCAAGTGACATGCAAACCAAGATTAGGGTTCTAACTAGTTCAATAATTAGGGGAAAGTGATTAACTAATGATAAAACTAACATCCAACAACAAATTATCAAGAACTAAAGAGATTTAAATGACATGCATTAACAAAATGAAATCAGAAATTAAATAGAGAAAAGTGAAAGAAGTTACTAATTGAAGCTTCAAATGTTGAGTACAAATGTTGAATCTTGAGAATAATCTTTGAAACTTGATACTACAATGATTAATTTGAGGATTTCTAAGCTAAAATACCAAAGATGATTGTAACACCCTAGACATTCCTTTCCTTTAAAAACCCAATTTTGCCCTTTTAAAATACGAAGAAGGAAAATCTAAGACATTACCGCCACCGTGATAACGGCTAAGGCTAACATCAAAGACTCACACAGCCGGAAGACTATTTTTAAAATCATTTAAAAATCAAGTCAACTTTAAAAAGTCAAACCAAACGAAAGTAAAAGTCAAACAAAGTCAATCGAAGACAACCTACAACTTGGAACCATTGTAGGCCCTTAAATCAACAATATTTAAAAACCTTTGCGTTAGTCTCATGATCAATATAAATAAATAATATTTAAAGCAAATAAAACACATCACACTCCTATGAGAACTAAGCATGATTCGCTCTTCACTCATGCCCTTCATGAATATGCTTCATCACCTGAAAAACTTCTCTCTACTCGTCCCCACTACTCGCCGTTAGAAGTGGGTCGTCGTAGGGCCAAGGTAAAGACAAGGCCAACAAACATGCAAACACACAATCAGCAAAGCTGTGTACATAAGCGTATTAAAAACACACTAACATGCTTTCACCCTATCAACACACAACTTACCTTGTTGTACCTATTCACAAGCACACAAGACATCCAACACCTAACTAGACAAATACTAATGTTCATTTAATTTGATTACGCATCGAACGCGTTTCCCCCTAACCTGCCCCAATAAAGGGGTACTAACACGGGAGCTAACCGTGAAAGTATAAAAGAACCACTCGTAAGTGGCGGAATTCCTGCGCATAATAAAAAGGAAAATACAGCATCCTGTACTCCTAGTAGAAGTTATGGTCAAATATAAAGTTGCATAACTCCCCCCATATGTTCATACTCAAGGTATATACGTTCCAAGAGTTTTGGTGCGTAATCTCTTTCACTTTACATTATTTACATATTATTAGACTTGGTGATGACTCTCAAACACAACACAAATCAAACACTATAATTTATTCAATCATTCAAACATACCAATTTAAATTCTTGAATAATTAGTGACCACATAAATTTAATGTTGAACCCTTTTTAAACTACCTCGGTGTCAAAGACACCTTAAACGCATAATGCGCCACAAATCCTATCCCTCGGTGTTAGAAACACATTAAGTGCACTTGGGCATAAAAATATAATTTAATCCTCGTGTACTTAGACACTTAAATAGCTCCTTCCTCATGCTTATAGCATCAATAAAAATTATATGAAACATAACAAAATTTCCTTTTCATATTCTCAACCAAATTAAACATTTAGTTTAATTACACATGCTCCCTATCATACCAATAATAAAAGTGTGGTTCATATCCAACATGTCAATACAATTAATTCCAATCACCAATTCACCATAAATAATTCATACATCACAAATCATTCACCAACATCAATCCAATCAACAAATTCCAACCAACACTTATCATGATACTACTTGGAATTAATTAAATAAAACCTAGCATGCTTCTACATATTCAATTAATCACCAAGTACGCGAGCGTACCTTGAATATGATCTCAAAATCGTCACGACTAAATAAAATCACTCACTTGGAAAACTCCTACAAACCAAAATTACAAAGAAGTATTAATACCTCTTTCACACAAATTTCCAACAACATATACTCTCTTTAAATCACTCATAAACCCTCTAAAATAATCTAAAATTTAATTAAAAACCCTTACTTTTATTCCCAATTAATGGGTAATTAAAAATCCTTTCAAGAAACATAATTAAAGATTATATATAAAAAATCCAGCATTATTAAAACATCAAAAATCGTTGTAATTATGTTTAAAAACATTAGTTTTATTAGTTTTAATTAACCACAATCAATTTCCATCAATAAACATTAATTTAGAAATCTAGGGTTTTCAATTTGGGGTTTTTTGATTAAAAACTAAATCTGAAAATTATATTAAAACATAATTCCTTCATTAAAAATCAAAAACTGCTCAAAAACCATATGTAGAGGCTGAATTTGGCCACGAGAAGGTGGTACTTACTACCACAGGTAGTGAGTTTTGTTTAAAATGTTGTTTACACACGAAAAACACTATTTTTTTTTGTAAAAATCGGACGAGTTAGAACCTAAACGTGATTAAAACGTGATTAAAAAATTAAGAACGGAGAATAGGCAATACGCAACCACCTAGGCCGCCGCTGCCACTGCCTGGTGGCTGCTGCCGCCGGCAAAGGTTGGTGGTGGTGGCCGAGCGTGTGTGGTGGTGGTGTGTGGCGTGTGTACGTGGTGGTGGTTAAACAATAAATAATTAAATTAATTAATTAAAGGGGAAGGGGAAAAATTAAGGGAAAATTAAAATAAGAGGAGAGAGAGAATTTACCTTTGGGTGCACTCCACCCTAGGCATATGATGGGTATTTATACCCTCTCTCATAACCTCCTACTTACTACCCTTAATAATCCCTTTCCTACTCAAACTAGGATTTTGACTTTCTTTAAAACTTTGAGTTTTAAAAATTATCTTTTATAAAATAATATGCCCCAATATTTTTAAATCATTAAATAAAATATTTTTAAGATTATTAAATAATTTAAAATACACTTTTAATAAAAATCATTCTTTTTAAATTAATGAAAAACCCTAAATAATTCATTTCGAATTATTTAAATACTTTTAATAAAACACTTATTTAAATTAAAATACGTATAAAAATACGGGGTATTACAATGATTGTTCCAAACTAAGAGAAAGTTGTTAAATACTATACTAAGACTGCTGTCTTTAAAATGAGCCGAAGGGGTAGTATTTATACTCCCCGAATTTCATAGGGAAATCCGTCAAAAGCCAGTCAGGAACGCCTTCTCCTCCAGTCAGGAGCGGCCGCTCCAGAAGTAAGAGCGCCCGCTCCTCCAGCCAGGAGCGCCAGCTCCATAATCTTGCACGCCCGCTCCCCTGTTCTTCAATATATGGCAGATTTCAGCCAACAGGGAGGAGCGCCCGCTCCTCTAAGGGTGCGCGCCCGCTCCTAATATTCTCAGCTGGAGGCAGATTCAACTCGATACGGGAGGAGCGCCCGCTCCAATGAGGGTGCACACCCGCTTCTCCCTACTTCAGAAAGTGGCAGATTGTGGTGCCAATATCAGGAGCGCTTGCTCTGAAGGGAACGTTCACCCGCTCCTGCCAGACTCTGAATGATGGCAGAATTGTGTAAACTTGGTAGGAGCGCCCGCTCTTGGGGAGTTGCATGCCCGCTCCTCCCGGAGCGGTCTCTCCCTCTTCATTCTTACTCCATCTTAAACCCTTCAAGATCTATTCTTGCGCCAAAACTTCACCTACACCTGCAAGTCCATTAAGTACACAAACACACAAAGGGAGGGCAAAGCCAAAATGCAAGATTTATATACAAAAAGGGGTTAGAAAAAGGGGAAAAGGTTACAAAACCGGGTTAAAATCACCACAATAAGTGGTCAAATAAACCACTCATCAAGGGGTACATGACATTGTACTTTCTTTTATTATTAATGCGCTGGAATTGCGTCACAAGTGTAACATAGTAGGTGCCAATTGGGGTAGCTCCTGATTGGAAGCTCAATATTTAAATGAGCTACTTTCAAGGAAGGAAACCCATTCGATACGTAATCCAAAATTATTTTTAATAATTAATATTGCTAGTTATGAGTCAAAGGTAAGTTGACTTGTGATTATATGGCGAACATGTTTTAATTATTTTATTTTGATGCTATGATATTCATGTTAGTGTGGTGCATATGCACTCGATTTTCTCGCGCCAAGTTCTCGCGGCATTAGAAATCCTCCCCAACGGAGTCGCCAAAAACTGTAGAGAATTTTTCAAACTCAACTTTGAGCCCCACTGTGATCATGCCTTTAAGCATGGTGGCGTCCAAAGGGAAAGAAGTTAGAGATAAAAGAGTTGCCAACAAGTTTTAGGAACTTGTAAACCGTTCACGGGTGTGAAGGTTACACCCCATTCACGATCACGGAGATCGCTAACTCCATAGTGGTCTGGAACCATGACTGGATATTCGAGGATGATGGTACGAATCCAACCTAAAAGAGATTGAACTCGCCCTAAATCGGCCTCTACTTAATTCATATGATATTCATGTTCGCTTTCTGATCAACATACATACATCAAGTTAATCCTAAACCTGTTTAAATCTACGTTGGTTGATTATTAATGCACAAATAAATCTATTATTGGTGATCACTTGAATTAAAATCATATTAAGCCTAAAATCAAATTATTAATTATCTTATTAGGCGTAATTTCAAGTACAAATTCCCTTTAAACCTACAAGAAGGGGGCGTGATCAAGCAATAACAATCAATCATGAATAATCATGCAATGTATAATTAATTAACACAACAATCATCATCATAATAACAGTCATCAATAAAATATTATTAGTAAGATCCTAGGCATGATACTAAACGGATTAATAACAAACGCTAGCATGTCACTAATAAAAATTATGAGCAAAGCATTAGCTTAAACATGATACTAGAAAGCATGATATTAGAAATATTAATTAACACCCTAAACATGGTACTAGGAATTAAAATCAACATCCTAACATGATACTAGGAATTAAAATAATATCCTAATAGAGAGTGAGAGATAACTCAAGTGGTTAGAGCTTCCCTCCCGATTCCAAGAGATCTTAGGATCGATTCTCATCACCCGCCTTTTTAGCTCTCTAAAAAAAATAAAATAAAATAAAATAAAATAAAAAATCCCTAACATGATCTCTATATCAAAGGAATAAATATTAGGGAGATCAAATTACTCACTTTGATGCCTTGTATCTTTTTCTATCAAAACAATACACAAGTTAGTAACTTCAAGAAAGATTAAATCAAATATGTATCAAATAAGAATTGAAATATAGATTTGGGACCAAACCCTCAGAACTATCAACCTTTCACGTCGAGGTTGAAAGCAACTTCGAGATTGGCTAGGAGTATTCAAAGCTCGTGAAGGAGGTATGGTGTTTGTTTAGGGAAAAGCATCAAAAGATGTGTGTTTGGATGTATTGGGATGTTTAGGCTAAAGGCTAGAAATCAAGAAAGAAGAGAGAGAGAAAAGCTTTAGCTTAGAGAGAGGATTAGATGATGATTGTTGGTGATCAAGCTTGTTGATGATTGAAAACGGGGTAAAACGACCTCTATTTATAAAAAAAAAAAAAAAATGAGTCGAAGGATCAGAAAAGAGTCAGAAATCAAATCAAAGTAAAACAGGTTCCATCATGTCGCGACAGCTTTGTCGCAGCGTGACAGGTCCATCGCGGTGCGATGGAACTATCGCAGCGCGATATATAGCAATTTTTGCGGTTTTTGTTTTTATCATAACTTTTGATCTAGAAATTGAAATAAGATAAATAATATATTGTTGGAAAGATATTGAAGTTTACTTTCCAACCCAATTAGAATAAGATTAATATATTTTGTAGAATAAAATATATGATCAAAATAGTGGAACAATGTCAGTTTTAGATAGAGTTTGGTATTTCATTCATATCTTTTTCATTTCCAATCGGAATTGGGATTATGATATATCATTGGAAAGATAATTTCAAGGGCTATCCAACCATCTAAGATTTGTATAAAAATTATGAGGCACGAAAATCATATCTGAACGTCTTTAAATTCAAATAGAACAAAGATTTTCAAAAAGAGAAGTTTTATTCAATTTCAAACTCTTGATCTTTATCTTTTGGAAAGGATATAATAGAACCTTCTAGAGACTTCTAGAAGTTCCTAATGAATCCTAATTGGTTTATGATTAGGATTAAGGTATTTTGACCCTCACATGATCATTGGGTCATAGGTAAGGTGGACCGAGGTTTGGTTTGGGCTTAGTTTAGTATTTTGGCCATAACTTATTCGTTATAAGTTGGATTTGGGCTTATAATATATTTTTGGAAAGATCTTTTCAATCCCCATCCAAATAAGCAATAATTGGACCAAGATTATGGACCAAAATAGCCTGTTTTGGACGTTTTAAAGGTTTTGACATGAAATGAATGATTTTAAGGACACGAAATGAATGACTTTAGGTTTAAAGGCACGAAATGAATTATTTTGGATTAAAATATTTTAGGTGAGGTTAGGGGTATGGTCAAGGATAAAGGGAAATTCACGAGACTCTTCAACTTTTCACCTAACTCGATAATCAAAGACATGAAAGGTAGTCATCACTGGGTTTGGTTTTAGGGGAGACACTATCAGGTGTCTACAGTATTCTTCGTTTTTAGTCATAAATTTTGGAATAAATTACCCTTGCTTTACAATTTTAATACTCAAATGTCCTTTAATTTTCTATGTGCAATTGTACTTTTTGTACTATTTAGTTGGTTTTCCAATACTCATTATTACTTTCTCTCTTCTCTCTCTTCTAATTTCTTCAACCCACATGTACAATATTCTTTTTTTAGATAGAATTGTATTTTCAATGATTGAATTATTCCAAAACACCTCTACTTTACACAATTTCTTACTAACTGCGCACAATTCCAAACGTCAAAAACAAATGGGAACAGAAGGAGTATAAGATAACTTCTAAGCCATATTATGTAACTTTAATTGTAATAAGTATAACTTCTAAGCCATAAACTGAACAACACTTATATTTGTTTAAATTACAGTTATATTAGAAAAAGTTAAATTAAATAATTATGCAACTCTACCGAATTTTAATTGTACTTTTCAATTTTAATTAGAAATTTCAATTTAAAAAATTTTGCAACTGTTACCTTCAAAAGTTGAATCTTCATCCGGCGAGATTTGTTCTTCATTAGCCGAGATTTGTTATTCATCGAGATTTACTCTACTCTCATATGAATCTGCATTGAGATCGATGTAATTCAATATAATTAGAGTTTACCAATTTTTTGTAAATTTGCACAAATTCAAATACAAAATTACATTCTTGAATTTAGGTTTTGATGCATTGCATTGTCGTCGATTTCACAAATTAGGTCAATATTATTGCCACATTGCCTGCAATTTAGTGTTTGTTTCACAGAATCGTTGTTTTCGATCAAATTGATGTTTAAATCAACATCAATCACAGAATCAACATCAATTGCTTTAGAAGTTTGTAAATCAATTGGAGCTTGAATTTGTTTTTGAGATTGTAGTACTTTGTGAATTAGGGAATCCATTGATGATCAGAGAATTAATTTGCTAAGAATTTGAGAGAAAGTTACGAAAAAGACGATGTTTTGCATGCGGCTCTGCTTTCTCTCTCTTAAAATGAGCGATATTTATAATAGAATTGGCATGTGCGAAATCAGACCTTACATTAAAGTTAGTGTAAGCCGGGTGCATGTAAGATTTTTTGGACTAATTCATCCCAATCCAAGCATATGGGAAAAGCCCATAATTATTACCTCATTAACTGTTATCCCCATTTCTCCCAATCCAGGCGGGCCCTTAATGATTTTATTTTAGGAAAGCTTTTCTTATCCCCACTTTTACTAGGATTTGTTGACTTTTGAAAATCAAAATAGAAGTTGACTTAACTTAGAATCCTTTAAAGAAAATTAAACTGCCCCAATAAATAATTATTTTATTAAAATACTTTTAAAAATTATTAAATTAATTTATTAAAAGCATTAAAATACAGGGTATTACAATTCGTTGTAGAGATTCATATGGATTCCTATAGATAATAAAATTACTCTTTTCATCTCATGTTTTACATAAAAAACTTTATTTTGGTAGGTAAGAAGAATTGTCCAACCAGTTCACAACTCTCACTGATCAAAATCGCTCGGATTAACGGCGAGCACTTAAATGTATGGAAAAATATAGAAGAATTTCCACCCTCAAAATTCCCCTAGTGAAGATTAAACCCTCAAGATCACAAGGTTCCATGACTTTTATTATTAATTATATCACTACATCAACATTTGTAGTACCGTCCATTCTAACTTTTTTTTTTCCTCTGTTAAACTATAGGATTTACTAAACCAGCAACTCTCATACTACCTCCGTTAACAGTTATTTGCAACATTTGCCATAAACAGGTGCTATCTATTATGTGCAACAAATGTTTTTTTTCCTCTTTTAGTAAGTTTTTTTTGTAAGAAATGACCAAACTGCCCTCACTTAACCAACTTACTCCCTTAATCATTTCACTAACCATACTCTATTATAACCCTAACTTAACTCATCTAATCTTCAAAAATAAATAAATAAATAAATAAAATCTGTAAAAAAAAACCAAATATCTCAACATTCATCTTGTTCATCAAATTTCTCACTCCTCCTTCATCATCAAAATCTCACTCCTCCTGGTGGTTCATCATCAAAATTTCTATCTCCTCTTTCATCATCAAAATCTCACTCCTCCTTCATCTTCTGTCCAGATTTGGAGGTGGTCACCTGTCACTACACGAAAAAAGGTCTTTAGCACCGGTTCAAACCCCCCTTTGCGCACTGATTTTGAACCGTTCCAGATTTGAGGGATGTCAAATCTCTGAAGATTTGGCACCGGTTCAAAACCGGTGGCTATTTAAAGATTTGGCACCGGTTAACCGGTGCGAAATAACCTCTTTAGCACCGGTTAACCGGTGCTAATTACCCATGGCGCTTTTTTTATTTTTATTTCAATACAATAGGCACCGGTTTGAAGCCTGAACCGGTGCCTTTAACTGTGGGTTTTTTTTTCGACAATAAATAATAATATTAATATTGATACTAATAATAATAATGAGAACCTGTACATCCTACATTTCCTGCATTTCTTATCAAATGAACTCATTCTTTCTCAAAACATGTCATTATTACTTAGTTATAAGCACCTAAGGCTTGAAATCACATGAAAGGAGCAATTTAAGGGTTTTAGGGTTCATTTTCATCCAAATTGGCCCAAGTAAGGCCTATTTGACTACTAGGATGCCTATTTCCTACATTTCTTATCAAATGAACTCATTCTTTCTCATAACAATTTCATTATTACTTAGTTATAGGCGGCTAAGTCTTGAAATCACATGAAAGGAGCAATTTAAGGGTTTTAGGGTTCATTTTCATCCAAATTGGCCCAGGTAAGGCCTATTTGACTACTAAGATGCCTATTTCCTACATTCTTGTCAAATGAACTCATTCTTTCTCATAAAAATTTCATTATTACTTAGTTATAGGCGGCTAAGTCTTGAAATCACATGAAAGGGGCAATTTAAGGGTTTTAGGGTTCATTTTCATCCAAATTGGCCCAAGTAAGGCCTATTTGACTACTAGGATGCCTATTTCCTACATTTCTTATCAAATGAATTCATTCTTTCTCATAAAAATTTCATTATTACTTAGTTATAGGCGGATAAGTCTTGAAATCACATGAAAGGAGCAATTTAAGGGTTTTAGGGTTCATTTTCATCCAAATTGGCCCATGTAAGGCCTATTTGACTACTAGGATGCCTATTTCCTACATTTCTTGTAAAATGAACTCATTCTTTCTCATAACATGTCATTATTACTTAGTTATAGGCGGCTAAGGCTTGAAATCACATGAAAGGAGCAATTTATGGGTTTTAGGGTTCATTTTCATCCAAATTGGCCCAAGTAAGGCCTATTTGACTACTAGGATGCCTATTTCCTACATTTCTTATCAAATGAATTCATTCTTTCTCATAACATGTCATTATTACTTAGTTATAGGCGCCTAGGGCTTGAAATCACATGAAAGGAGCAATTCAAGTGTTTTAGGACGCATTTTCATCCAAAATGGCCCAAGTAAGGCCTATATGACTACTATTACTTACATTTCTTATCAAATCACATGTTACGAGCAAATAAACTAAGTCAATGGCATACCTCATCAAGCTGTAGTGTGTCTGTACAACAACTCACTATGTCAAACATGAATCTCATCACGTATAGGCCACAATTAACTCCGTTATCCTGTTGTGCGCACTAGCATAGGAACAAAGTACATGAATCAAACATGCATATATAGCAAATTAGTAACATTTTACGCATTGTTTATTACGAAAATCAGAATATCATGTGGCATTACCATCGGTGATCTCCATGTGGGACCTTGAGGAGCTCGACAATTTATCTTCTTCATAACACTATAGAAAAGTAAAGTCAAATTTGATTAGTATGACTAATAAATGAGTTAGGTAATGATAATCAACACCAGGTAGCTTTATTTACTTTTGCAGTATGGACTTCACGAGGAGCTTTTTTGGATGAGGCAATCGAGCTGAATCAAAAAGGAAGATTGTGTTACTGGAAACATAAATCACCAGCAGGGTCCAATGCAAACTACATAAACTCACAATAGACAAACAAATCAATTATTAGCCATATACAACATATAATCAGGGGAAACAAATCAATTTGACATGGTTAGACGTACTCCTCATAACATGGGGCGAATATGAACTTGTCTCCCGCACGCACTGATTCCTTGATACTCCGTTCAACATAGTACAACACGTCAGGGTGGTAGCCTAAGATTCTAGTAGTGGAGATCGGCTCGGGGCATAACCACCCAACTTGACACGGAGAATCAATGTCACGTAAGTGCTCCTGTAGTGCTCTGCATACATGATAATAGAATATTAAAGGAAAAATAAACGACAATCACCACTAATCTGAATAACATACTTTGAGCGGCATTGAATTACCTCATGAATGTTTGAATGAGGGAAATGTTAAGCATTGATCCACTTAGAAATTCCTTCACATCTTCATTGCTGAGCCATGCAATTGCATCGTCATCATAGTGGAACAATGCCTTAGGTAGTGCAACTTGAACGGGAGTGTCACTGGGCAACATACTAACACGGTTGTGTAGATAAGTTAAATCTTTAGAGAGCGATTGAAGGACTGTGTTTGCAACAAGTGGAGTAGCTTGCATAGCTGAACCTCTCGAAGAGTTCTTCTTCGACGCATTTTCACTCTCTGACCGTTGTTCACTCCTCTTCTTTGGCACCAGTTGATCAATGCTTTTAGGCTGCTCCACTCTCCTTCTCTTTGAAGTTTGGCTTTTCTTCGAAATCTGATAAAGCAAATCACGCAATTGGTTAGAAAATAAATCCATCCAACTCTTGGGAAGACAACCGGGCATAGAGTAAAGAGTGAACCCAAAATCTTACCTCGTTGATCAACCTTACCCAATCACATGGCCATTGCACAAAGCTACCTTTCGCTTCCCAGAGTGTAGTAATCCCATCCTCCTCTACGGGCACCGGTACTCGGATGTACTCAAACCCCGCAACCACAGAATTGATCCCGACCGAGTAATGTTGTGGCCTAATAAGCAGTCGCGAATGGACCGTACCACTGGTCGGTTGTGCACTAGCATACGCAACCAACTGCAAAGGTCCCCTGTTTGATATCCTCGGGTGTAGAAGTGCACAACGGGTCTCTTCCTACACCAATTTGGAAGATCACTTATAATTAAGAACCAAACATATCACAAGTGCCCAAGCATCCACCAACAATCAAACAAAACCGAAAACAAAACAAGCAAAGGCAAATAACTTTTTTAGTTAACACCACAACACCGAACTCACCTACACAAATAAGCAAACAGAAACTGAAATCACACTCAAACAGCAAACGACAAACAGCAACACACACAGCAGAGAGAAGCAGCCAGCAACACAGCAGCTAGCAACACAGAAAACAGCAACACACTCAAACAAGAAACAACAACACAGCAGCCAACAAACACAGAAACAACAACACTCAAACAGAAAACAACAACATAGCAGCCTGCAAACAGCAACACAAATAGAAACAGAAACAGCACCACAGAAACAGCAGCAACACAGAAACAACACAGAAATAGCACAACATAGAAACAGCAGCAACACAACACAGAAACAGCAGCAACACAGAAACAGCACAGCACAGCACAGAAATAACAGCATCACAGAAACAGAACAACAGCAGCACAGAAATAGAAACAGAAATAGCAGCAACACAACACAGCATAGAACAGCAGCAACATAAGAACAGCACAGCACAGCATAGAAACAACAGCAACACAAAAACAGCACAACACAACATAGAAACAGTAGCATCACAGAAACAAAACAGCAGCAGCACAAAAACAGAAACAGAAACAGCACAACAACAGCACAGAAACAGAAACAGCAGCAGCGCAACAACAAAAACAGCACAACAGCAAGCAGCACAGCAGATCAGAAGCAGACAGTAGACAGTAGCAGACTGTAGCAGACAACAGTAGCATATAGAAGCAGTAGACAAAAGCAGGCAGACATAGGCACACAGCAGACAGGCAGGGGCAGACACAGCAAGCAGAGGCAGACACAACAGACTACAGCAAAACAGAAACAGCAAGCACAAAAACAGCACAACAAAACAGAACAATGAACCCTGGCAAACCAGCAGCCAACCGAAAACAGAAACGAAGAAACATCTAGCAATCTTATCAAGTCAACGTTTAAAACAAGCTGATTTAGAGCTGACTACCCTAGTGAGAGATTAGTTTAGAATTAAAATACAATTAAAAGTCATTTTTTCTCTATATTTATCGAGCTATCTTATCAAGTCAACGTTTGTCAATTCGATAGTAATTAATACTATCACCCAGCAGCACATTGTAGCAGACAACAGTACGACTATGGTCACTCTCTCAAACACGTCCAACATAACCGAGAACATTTACAAAGAACTAAACAAATTACCTGTAAATCTGGAAAGTCAACCGGTGTTGGATTATGAAGCTCCCTCGAGTCCGCATGTGTAGGAGTACGAACCTACAATGGTAAGTTAATAATGCCACGTTAGATCTCACGTAACTCAATATGCCAAAACTAATAGATATGAAACTACCTCATCATCGTCTCCATGTATCTCATCATCATCTCCATGTATCTCATCATCGTCTCCATGTATCTCATCTTCTCCTTGTCCTTGTGGGTGACTACATGAGTCAACCGGTGTAGTCGAAGGGAAAGGCAAGCCCAGCAAGTTCAGTTGCTTAGCCCAAGAATTGAATTCTTCTCGCATCTCGTTGCGCACTTGTTCCTTAATTGATGCCACCGTGGCATCCATGTCATGTGGTGAGTTCACACTTGCTCGGGATCTTCCTGATTTGGTATATTCTTGACCCATCACCTTTTCCCAACCTAGCAAGGTCCCTCCCGGACCTAATACCCGTCCTGGATGGTAGGGCTTTCCCAAAGCCAAGGTGAAAGGGTCCTTCTCTATTGTTGGGACGAGCTTGCCTTCAACCAGTTCTTCAGTGTACTCAAGCTGTAGCAAAAACAAAAAGGCAACATGAATATAGTTAATGTTTTTGTAAAGTGATATTTATGCAAAAGCTTCATAAAGTTCACTAGTTCATAGTTGCTTACGAGTTTATCTGCCATTTCTTTGGTTTCCGGAGCGTTGATGACCCATTTTCCGATTTTCTTGTCACGCGAATGCAAAGAACAAATGAAATCGCCAGCACGACTCACCAACGTAGTGGTCGTGGAATCAGAGGCTTCTTTGGAGGACCCTAGAAGCGCAGTGGGGTATACTCCCTCCTTCACCCACGTTTCCCTCCATTCACCAAATGTCTTACACCTCATACGATGGGTGTATTGCCTCTGCAATGCATTTTTGGAATTTTGCTCCCTCAATTCCTACATAATTAGACATGTTAGTATCATTACTTAAAAATGAGTTAATATATTATACAATTGTCATCAGATTTACTTAAACTTACAATTGCTTCCTTTTTACTTTTTTGAAGAACAAAGCTTCCCAATCATCCTTCGATACGCTTGGCCATTTTTGCCATGGGAGTTGCTCTTCCTCAATGACTTCATCATCATTTCCATCTCCTTTCTTGTTCTTTGGTTTTCTCACCCTTGTCTTTGTGATCCACGTACGAACTAAGGTGGTCTTGAAGCCTCTGAATCTTTCCGCCAGTAAAGATTCAAACACCCCTCGCCTTTTTCTTAGCCGGTGCCTTCACCCCCCCTCCACTTTGTCCTTGGCTTTGAGTGTGGGAAGTAGGATTCTCACCAACCGTCTCAGAAACTGCATTGTCGATAGGAGGCGCTTGTTCAGCTGAAATCTCAAAGTCATCAAGCCTACGCTCCAACTCATCCTGAGCCTGATCTTCTGCCTCACCCAAATCAGGCTCCTTGTTCACATCATACAGCTCGTCATCATCCTCAGATAAATCATCATCATCATCCTCTACATCCTCGACACAAATACGGTCCTGATCGTCTGCCATGAGATGTAAACACCTGTCATTACAAACATAACATGTTATTAGTTGTAATATAAATAAATCTGTAAGGTAAAGTTATAATCAAATATAAATTGCTAAATTATAATACAAATCAACATACAAAATGGGCAAGTGTAGGTCGTTTTTATTTCGTATTTCAAATGTTTTAAACGTTACTTCATTCATTTAAAAGAAAATGTGAAAAATGGGCAAGTAAGTTAACACTTTCATTTATTTTCACCTAACCTATGATTTAATAATACTTTCAACGCCTACAATTTCAAAATTGCTGAAAAATATTACCTCAATCTAATATTCCTTCGTTGTGGTCTGATCGCATATAATTGGCTTGGTCGTCTATGTCATTTGTTACAACAGGTCTAGGAACAGTGAAAGGTGCCGAGTCATCAAACGCATCATATTCTTCCTCATCCTCGACATCTCCAATGCCTAGGATTCTTCTTTTACCGGCTAGCACAATAGACCATTTTGAATCGGCTGGGTCAGTTACGTAAAACACTTGCTTAGCTTGAGTTGCAAGGATGAGTGGTTCCGCACTATCATTCAGATGGCCAAGATCTACAAGAGTAAAGTCATCATATTTGACGTTACGCTTGATATTATCAACCCACTTACACTGGAAAAGAGCAACCGTGAAGTTACAATAATCAAGCTCCCATATTTCTTGAATTCGACCATAGTATGACAACTCTGCATCAACGGGTGATTTATCCTTAGCACTTGCAAACTCCCTTGACGATGCCACAAGCGTTACACCACTGTTTTGGGTCGAGGAAGATTTCAAATCTTGACGCTCAGTCCAAAAAGTGTACCCATTTATGTCATATCCCTCAAATGAGCGAACATCATCCCTAGGACCATAAGCAAGCCACCTAACTGTATCAGTGACACTCTCATCCATTCTACCCATCACTTGATCACAAAACCATCTCACAAACCTCTTATTATGCAACTGCATCAATGCCCTTTCACCTTTCGATAGGAATTCATCAAGCAAACTAGTCATGTGCTCATCTAAGTATGGGTGAACATCTGCAACATGGTGCAACACATATAAGTGTGCTTGTAAGAACTTATCTCGGTCAGGTGACATTCGTTTCGACCCGATTGTGCCCTGACCATCAAGTCTCCCTTCATGTCGAGAAGTAGGAAGACCAATAGGTTCAGCAACAGCTATATAGTCGGCCACAAAATTACCAATCTCTTCACCCACGGTCCCTTGAATCATACTTCCTTCCGGGTGAGCCCGATTCCTTACCTTATCTTGCAATGTACCCATGTGTTTTTCAAAAGGATAGCACCACCTCATGAACACTAGACCGCACAACTTAATCTCACGCACCAAATGAAGAATAAGATGCACCATTATGTCAAAAAATGAGGGTGGGAAGTACATCTCAAATTTGCACAAAGTCACAACCACATCCGCCTGCAAAGCATCAAGTGTACAAGGATCAAGCACTTTGCTGCATATTGTATTGAAAAACGAACAGAGGCTTGTAATAGCTTCCCTCACGTGCTTTGGTAAAATACCACGTATTGCAATTGGTAGGAATACTTGCATCAGAACATGACAATCATGGGATTTCATACTTGTCAGCTTCAATTCTCCATTTAAGGATACAAATCTTTTCATGTTAGATGCGTACCTTGATGGAACCTTAATGCCGTACAGACATGCACAAAACATTCATTTTTCTACCCTTGTCAATGTGTAGCAAGCCGGAGGTAAATAAGCCTTGTCATCCTTGGCTTTTCCCTCATATTTCTTCTTCGGCGCATCCGTAGCCTTTCCCTTTCCCTTGCTCTTCCCCTTTCCTTTTTTCGAACTCATTTCATTTTCCAGTTTCCTGTTCCTTTCCCTTTATAACCTTTTCCTGAGCCCACAATTCTGGACAAACCCCCATCTTTTCCAAATCTAACCGTGCACCCTTTCCGTCCTTTGTTTTGCCTTGAATATTCATCAGCGTTTCCACAAGAGCATCACACACATTCTTCTCTATATGCATGACATCAAGACAGTGTCTAACGTCATGTTCTTTCCAGTACGGAAGCTTCCAAAAGATTGATTCTTTTTTAAAGAGAGCGGTTGAGTCCGCAGCTTTAATCTGTTTTCCCAAATATTGTTCGTATGCCCTTAACTCGAGCATAAACCTCCTCCCCAGTCAACGGCCTAGGCGCAGTCCCCTCTTCCACTGTCCCATCGAAAGCCGTTTTCTGCCTACGGTACGGGTGATTGCGCCTGAGCAACCTTCTGGTCCGCACGTACACCTCTTTGTGAGAATGATCAAGGCGAATGCTTGGTGTGTCATCAATACAAATGGGGCATGCTTTTTTCCCTTTGATCTTGTACCCAGACAAGTTTCCATATGCAGAAAAATCATTAACGGTCCACATAAGAGCTGCACGCAATGTGAACATCTCATTCTTATGAGCATCAGAAACGGGAACCCCTTCGTCCCACATCTTTCTCAAATCGTCAACAAGTGGCACAAGATAAACATCTATGTCGTTTCCAGGTTGCCTTGGCCCCGTTATCAAAAGTGAAAGCATTACGCATTTCCATTTCATGCACAACCAAGGAGGCAAATTGTAGATCACTAAAAGTACCGGCCATGTGCTGTGTTTGGTACTAAGAGTGCCAAATGGATTCATCCCGTCCGTGCACAACCCAAGCCTTAAATTTCTGACTTCATCACCAAATTCCCCAAACTTCATATCAATGTTCTTCCATTGCGGGGAGTCGGCTGGATGCTTCAGCATTCTGTTCTTCTTTCTTCCCTCTACATGCCACCTCAAGTTTTTAGCGTCTTTCGGTGTTGAGAATAGACGCCTAAACCTTGGAATAATGGGAAGATACCACAACACCTTAGCAAGAGGTCCCTTCGTACCAGCATTGCAACTCATGCGCTTGTAGCGCGACTTCTTGCATCGTGGACACTCCTCCAATTGTTCATATTCATTTCGATAAAGAATACAATCATTAGGACATGCATGTATCTTCTTATACTCCAAACCAAATGGACACATGAGCTTCTTTGCGTAATAGTAAGACTTAGGAAAATCATTTCCGTCAGGCAACATCTCACTTAACGCGGTCAACAAAGAAGTAAAACTATTGTCCGTCCACCCATGCTTCAACTTAATGTTAAAAAGTGTTAGCACGACTGATAGTTTGGAGTATTTTTTGCACCCAAGATACAAAGGCTTTTTAGAAGCCTCCGATAATGACTCAAACACGTCACGTAACACACGTAACCGAGTACCCTTTTACTAACCTGCAAAATAAATCAGAAACAAGAAAAGAGAGAAAACTCCCCAAAATCAGATAAACTGAGTAATTCCAACTCCATCCCGTAAAATAATAATTTTAGTTCGAAAAAAAATATTGTACACAACACAATTTTATCGACATCATAATAATAAGTCAAAATCAAATTGTCACATGAAATTTATTACTTTAGTTAAGAAAGGGAAAGAGAACGCCAGTAAGCCGGGACTAGTCCCTGTCACCACCTACTTTACAGAAGGTCGCGCGTAACCCCAAATGGCCATAAATTAAACAGAATGTCCCTAGTGTGCACACCCCTCACTAATACCCATTGATTAGGAGGAAGACTAAACAGCAATATACGTTAATTTAAACCAACTAGTAGCAACCATAACTACTAGTGGGCAACCTGTTCTTCACCCTTTCGGGTTTCATTTCCCTTCTTAATTTAATGTACATCTTAATAGATTAAATTGTCCGATCACATTGCACACAAGTATTGCACAAAATCAATTTAATCCCAAGTAGCAATATTTTAATTTCAGTATTAAAACATAGTCATTTTACAAGACATACTGGTTACAACTCGTTTCTCAATAGGTCTTGGAGACCATCAATCACATATAATCAATCATCCAATTCCCAAGATTATAATTATATAAAAACTCATACGATACCAAATAATCAAATTTTCAAAAATATTATACTAGTACACAATTATAGAAAACTAGTATATAATATAATTCCAAAATATCATACGGTAACACATCCATCACATATAATTACGTAAGCACATAGTTGGCACACAATAATTTAAAACAATTTCCTAACGGGATTCTAAAGATGATGGACATTGAAAATTACCTTGAATCGCGCTTAAAACTTAAGGTAAATGACCTCCAAAATGTTCTCCTAGTAGCCTCCGTCTACAACAAACAGATAAAAAAAACTAATTCAGTCCTACTCGTATTTTTAATACCGAGAAAGTAGTAGTATGTGGGTTAGGACTACTCGTAGCATACTATCTTCATAATAAAAAAAATATTGGAGGAAATAAAAAAGATATTTTGTAAGTCAACAGTGATAAGAAAAAGAAGTATTGGATGTTAGATAAGGGGTCTATAATCTATCCCACATTCCCACGACTGAAAGTCGAAATCCAACAGCCTTCTTCCTCTAAATAATTTCAATGGTGTTAAAATTTTTTTTTCCGCAAACTCTTTGTCACTTATAAAATAGCTTCTCGTCTTTTCCACCATTGATACTACTCATCCACTATAAGACTATGAGTTTGTCTTATAGTTACGAAAGAGAACAACAAAACCCTTTTAATTTTGTTTCTATTTTTTTTTTTGAAATTATATTCTATGAATCGGAAAGAAAACCATATGAAAATATAGCTCAAGGTTACTGAACGAAGACGAAATTCGTAGAGGGTTGGCTGACAACTATTTCAAGAAAGATGAAGGTGAAGAAGAACCATGGCTTACTGTTGAAAGATCGGTCGGGAATGACGACTTGTGAAAGGTTGAAAGAGATGGGTATTATTTGAGAGTGTTTGTATACGGCAGATCAATTGGGATTTAGAGTATATATAACTTAGAAATCTTAGGTTTAATTGCTCTAGAATATTCATAAGATAAGACCCAATTTCAAATTGAGTTTGTTGCTAGTTCTGAAAAGATAAGCTTTAAAAAAAAATTTGTTTTCAAAATCAGTTTCTGCGAAATAGGAAACTAGTTTTTTTTTTTTTTTTTTTTTTTTTTTTTTTTTTTTTTTAATAAATCCGAAAATGGAAATAAAAATAATAATTATTAAATTTTTTTTTTCTATAAATTTGAAAATAATTATTAATTTAAACTTTATACTAGAAGAATCGTTGATTAAATATAATCAAAAATTTGGGGTATTACACGTCACCTTCAACACCACGCATCATCTCATCCACACCTTCATCCTCGACCTCATCCACCTGATCATCCTCAAATCCATCCTCATCACCATTATCAATAATATGTTCATCACTCCAGTATTCCTCGTCCACACGAATCTCATTGCTTCTATCATGCACATCATTCCCATCAACATCCCCACTGTACTCTCCTTCTTCACCGTGCCAAATTCACACATGGTATTTAAGCCTAAACCCACGACAAATTATATGATCTCTAATGATTTCAACACTATTGACCACCTTTACATCATTACAATCAACACAAGGACAGTAGAGCCAATCGACACCCATTCTGCGCTGATAAGATGAAGCCTTCTCGCAAAACTCTTGAACCCCATTAAAGAATTCCAATGTATCACGTCTACCATATATCCAGCCACGATCCTTCTCCATTAAGTATATTGTCTCTAAACATAGCAACATATTACGATTAATGTATAATTGCTACATCTATTATATATGTAAATCAAAATCAAACACACAGCATGCATATAATATTCATATAGATTAAAAAATGCATATATGCTTCCAAAGGGTCCTTATCACTCCAACCTAACCATCCTTGAACGTGTAATCTCACTAGTGAATGTATGTCGACTTTCTAATTTTAAGGAAAATCCGGCAGCATTTCCCCCCAGTTTTCCAAGTACACGATGTAGGTAATTACTTACCCACATATGTACCCAGAGAACAGGGTGAGGAAATGCTAAGCCAAGATGTTCCTTAAAATCGAAAAAAAAAGACATACATTCACCACCTAAGTGAGAGTAAACGTTCAAGAACAGTCCCAACCGGGGACTATTCAAGACTTTCTTTTAATGAGAAAGCCTTGAACGGGTGTCTAGGCATATGATGATGCAAGCATTTCAAATAGCATGTTTACTAAGAGTGATTTAACCAAAAATAATTGTCAAATAGCATAAAGTTTCTATTCACATCCATTCATAATCTCAATAAAAGGAACAATGAAAAAAATAAGCAAGGTACCTTGATCTCTGCACCGTCACAGCACCGTTGCTCCAAAAAACCAATGCAGATTGAGACACTGTACAAAAAATATACAGAATAAGACAACTAAATTGAACCATTTAGAAAATTTATAAGAAATTGGAAAATGATAATATTGTTTACCCTCTCCACCTACTGGGCTAGCAACCACCAAGATCTGTCCCATACCCCCTCCCCACCATACCATCACCACCTACAACAAATATAGTCTTTGAGCATATAACAACACAGATAACAACAATACTAAAGAATCAGTGTTAGAAGCGGTATTGAGATACCAGCATTTTATTCTTGCAATTTTATCAGTCTATATGACTCAGAATGCAGCATCTCATCATTCATATAGTTTCACATGACACATTCTCCACTTAAGTTGACACAAAAGGATTTACTTACATGGAAATAGTACTATCAGAAAAATAGAACATGAACTAATGTGAGATTTCACGAGAACAAATGAAAGCTCAAGCGGGGCTTCATCCAACTGTCAAATATCAAAATCCCCTATCACAGTTTTTACCTATTGGGTACTAAAACTGCTATATCAAAGTTGTTGCTTGATTAATGTATAAGTGAAAATAAATTTATAGTTTCATACCAACTTAAATGTATTCCCTGGATGATGAATTATTCTATTTCTCTATCACAACCTTCTTCACTACACTAACAGAAACATGCAGGCAGAGTAGAATGGACAGAAGAATCATCATGAGCAATAAAATTATATGTATCTTTAGTGATATTCTACGCTAAGACTATGTACACACAAACACAGATAACAACAATACTAAAGATAGAGCTAATTAGACCAAACACCCAACTCAGCCAATAGAAAAAAACAAAGACAAGCCCTAAATTACCAGAACCCTAAAATTACAAAATTGAAAACCAAATCAACAACAAACCCTAGGTTGCAAAGGAATTCGGTAGATTAAGAAGACCACAATGGCCCAAATCTTACCTTGAAGCTGCTTCAATGGAAGTGAGAAAACTCAGAATGCGCTTCACTGGAGAATAGAGAGCACGAGTTCAATGAAAGAGAGATATGGAAAGAGAACGAGGTGCATGCAGCTGCTTTAATGGAGTGAGAAAGCTCAAAAACGGCTTCAATGGAGAAGGTGGGAATTCGGAGGTGGTGGCCTGGAAGAGAAGGTGAGAAGGAGGGAAAAAAGAAGTTGAAAAAACAAGGGGAAAGAAAAGAAGAAGAAGAAATACAAGAACAGTACAACCCGAGTTTTTTTTTTTAAATGCGCACCGGTTTGAATCGGTGCTAAATTCACTATTTTGCACCGGTTTGGATTGAACCGGTGCCGAATCCCTTTCTCCCTTTTTTTTTTCTTCTCTTTTTTAATTGGCACCGGTTTGAACCGGTGCGAAAAGGATAAATCCCCACCGGTTTAATAGGAACCGGTGCCTAAAGTCTGTATTCCCAATCCCGCCCATTTCTTTCCCACCGGTTTTCAAAATCCGGTGCCAAAAGTGCGATGCCGATTTCCTTTTTTCTACTAGTGTGTGGGTTTCATGGGTGTGGTGATTCTGGGCGACACGAGTTTCGTGGATGGTGGTCTAGGTTTTGTGGGTTTCGTGGGTGGATCTAGGTGTCGGGGGTCTAGGTTTTGTGGGTTTCGTGGTGGTGGCTTAATCGGGATTAATTCAATTCGTGGTAGTAGTGGTTGGGATTAATTCAATTCGTGGTGGTGGTGGTTGTTTTCTGTGGGTTTTGGTGGTTGTTTTCGACGGGTTTTGGTAGTGGTTTTCGGTGGATATTGGTGGTTTTCAGTGGGTTTTGGTGGTGGTTTTTAGTCAATTCATGGGTGTTGGTGGTTTTCGGTGGGTTCTGGGTTTTCGGTGGTGGTGGTTTTCGGTGGGTTTTGGGTTTCGGTAGTGGTGGTGGTGATTCTGGGTTTTGGGTTTGGTGGTTTTCGGTGGGTTTGGTGGTGGTGGTTTTTGGTGGGTTCTGGGTTTCGGTAGTGGTGGTGGTGATTCTGGGTTATGGGTTTGGTGGTTTAGGTTAATTGTGGGTTTTTTTTTTGGATTAATACTTAAGTACTACCCTTATATTTCAATAATCATATTTAAAAGTTTTTGCCTAAAAGTTCGTGTTACCCCATTTGTTCCAAATAACTGTTAACGGAGGTAGTATATAAAGCCAGACCACTTATAGACGATGCAAAAATTTGAGTACATGAAAACAAAGTAGACTAGAGAGTAGAGGAGTATATCCGATTATTTAATTTTCCAAAGGAAAAAAACAACCTTTCGGAAGAAAGAGGGAAAGTAAAATACTTGTAAGAAGATTCCAAACACCAGGAGAGTCGTCGCACCAATCTCTCTCCTACCTTCCTCGCCTGCTGACAACCATGATCATCTCCAACACCTTCCATCTTCGCGCCGGAGGTACTGGTTGCGCCGTCGGAGGCGGCAGAGGTCGAGATTCTCCCATCATTATCTCTTTATCGCGCGCAATTCTAATCATTGCAACAATTGTATTCATAACAATCTCTTCAACTGTATCTTCAAGTGCAATATTCAGTTTAAAGTTCAGATATGCAGGAACTAATCGGTCTTTGAATTCTCTCAAACTTCATGATACTAATCGTCTTCAAATGCTCTCTAATGTTGACCTTCCTTTGGGTGGTAATGGTCGCCCTGATTCTTCTGGGTATCTTTTCTAATCCTTTCTTCTTTTATTTTTCTTGTTTTTTGACCTTCTGATTTCGACTTTTGCTGGGTTTTTGATTGTTGTATGCTTTAATTTTAATTGTGTTTTTTTTTTTAATTATTTATTTATTTATTTATTTATTTTTATTATTTTTTTTTCACTTGATTAGGCATTTATTTTTCTGGGTTTGTCTTAATTTGGTAAATTTTGTGGTTATTTAGCTATTTTGTGCGATGGGTATTAATTTAATGTTAATTGAATATGTTGTAACTGTTGTGTAATTTAAGTGATCAATAAGAGATCCAATCTTTCTATTTTAGGTTGCCTTTGCATTAATGTTTATGTTGTTAGAGATTCATTGATATTGTGTCCTAACGTGAATTTTATCACCCCCAAATTCTGAGAAGCCCCAAACTCGGTGATTCGGTCCCGCTTGTGCCTGCCTTGACCCGCTTGGCTGTCATAAGCCCCGAACACCACGTGCCCTTGACCTTGTCACCAATAGGCAAGAGTGCCCTTGTCGAATTAGACCCTCATTTGTGTCGTGACATGCTCACAAGCCCCTTCTTCACTAGGCTCGCGCCCTTGCCATCGGGTAAAAAGAGCGCGTGGCATGATCCAGTGTTAAAACACTTGGATCATCATGTATTGCATTTTCTGTTTTTGTTAGATTTATTTTGTCTTGTGCTATCTTATTTGGTTTATTGGTTTCCTTTTCCTTGATTTGCAGGTTGTATTATGCAAAGATGGGTATTGGTACGCCTCCAAAGAACTTTTATATGCAAGTTGATACAGGGAGCGATATTACATGGGTGAATTGCATTGAATGTACTGAGTGTCCTAAAAGAGGCTATCATGGTGTAAGACTCATTTGCTCATGTCGTAGTCATAATATTTTGCATAACCCTTTTTTTTTTTCCTTTCTTTACATTACAAGAGTTTTGTTTTCTCATGCATTAGGACTGAAAATTTTGGGTCCTCTTGTCCATGGAAGTGAGTTTGTAGATTTTAATTTGTATCTTGTTGAAAAAATGACTCATTATCTAATTGTTAACAACACTCTACCTTGTTTCAGTTGTTATAAAGAGTTCATAGATACTGTTAATTTGCTATGCATTTGATGAAAGCTGTCAACTTGCCATTGACATTTGGGAAATAACATCTGTTAAACTTTTTATCTTGTGGACTAGACTGTGTGTTTTGTTTTGGCCTTTGGGGATGTGTTTTGTCTGGGTTATGTAACTTGCCATCCCCTTGATTTCAATTCCCTTCAAGGATGAATACATTGCTTATCCCTATCCATTCAAGAGAAAGAAAAAATTCTTTATTTCCAGAAATGGTATAATGGCTGCCAATTATTAATAATTAAAGACTGCTAACCTGTAACTTCCCTAAGTATAAAATGTTTGAGCTTTAGAGAGTGGCTTAGGGTGCATTTGCTACAGTTGGAAGTAACATAATGTAATGGAACCGAATGCGCGAGGGAATGAGTAACAATAATCATTGCTTTTATGGATCGTTTGGTATTACAGTTAAATGGAATGGAGAAAAATGACGGAGGGAGAAGGGATATGAGGAGGGTAACATGATTTGTTACCATTGGGTAGGGGAGGGTAATTGGTGTGTGGTGTGAATTATCCTCAAGTAAGGGAAAATGTTATGGCACCATTCAAACCAAACTACTTTCTAACATTAATATTTTAATGATTCAGTTTCTATCCAAAAATGCATCATACTAAAGATGCTTTAATGTGCTGTTTGAAACAAAAAGGGAAAAAGAAAAAAAGAACAAGTGTGAGTCTGGTAATAGTATTGAACTATTTTAATCATAGGCTTAAGCGGTTGCTCCAAAAGTAAAATTATCTGTTTTGAACCTATAAGTGGCCTAGTAGGCATACCATTTGTGCAAGAGCTGCTGATGATATAATGATATATTTACAAATTAACCTAATACTACGATAGATCAGTTTGATTATAAATTGTTTGATGAAAAATTTTCAGAGCAGGTTATGGACTGCTATTAACATTGTAAGTGCATCAGATTTTGCTCAGTTAAGTAAATTATGGATCAAGAAACTTGTTATGCACTTAGGATCATCGTCTAAGCAAAACTAACATATTGTTACCTATAATGCTGATTTTTTCTGGCAGATAGAACTCACACTCTATGATCCAAAGGACTCTTCAACTGCTCAAAATGTCTCTTGTGATGAACCATTCTGTTTAGATGTAAATGGTGGTCCTTTTCAAGTATGCAGAGCCAATGAATCATGTTCATTTGCTGAGTTTTATGGTGATGGGAGTTCTAGCACTGGTTACTTTATGGAAGATATTGTGCACTATGACCAAGTGTCAGGGGATCTCCAGACTACTACTGCAAACGGAAGTATCAGTTTCGGGTGAGATGTAGATCTATTTTCTGGAAATGCATACATGCAGTTGTTATATATCTGGTTTTTACTATGCTGATAGTTTGACAATTGACATAAAAAATTCTCTATCCTATGTACCAAATTTGATACAGTTTTGTTTTTATTTTATTGTTTTTATTTAACTGTGACAATTGTCTTTTATGGAGATTTCACATCAATTGTAACAATTCTCCTCTGGGAAACAATTAAAACCTGTAGAACAAATTCCCCTCAATTCCCAGCTTTTTTCTCTCCTTTTGTATAATCTCATTGGTTGTTTGGACCGCCCCATATCTCTTTTCCCTTTTCCTTAATCTTTGTGCCATACCCAATTGTTGCATGAATAAAGAACGGTACTAAAAGAATTATGTAGTGATGTTATGTTTGAATTGTTAACTTGAAAAACTGTTTAGGTACTGCATGGGTTGGAAGTACCATGATTACCATTCCATCAATTTAAGAAAGCAAGAACTTTCTTAGTGTTGATTTGTCCATCTTAAAATATTAGTCTAATCTCAGCAAGGAATGTTACATGGGGAAATATGGTGTATAGCTCTAGGATATTTTGTTTAGATATCTTAGCTTAGGTACTTGGACCCTTAGTTCCTTTGTACTGTGATATTTGTCTGAGGGTTCAGAAAAACTACCATGGATTACTGTCTGTAGCTTTTCATGACATGCCTTTCTTACTTTCAATTTGTCCATCCCAAAATAATAGTCTAATCCCATCGAAAAATGGTGTATAGTTCTAGGATAATTTATTATGTTATTCAAACAAAAATTGTATGTTGTGAGTGAAAGGCATGAGGAAATCCATTTAGTTCATTGTAAATGGAAACCAAACTGCAATTTAGGAGACGTAAGTACAATATTGCCAAATTTTCTTCATTATTAGTCATTACTTGTAGTAGTACTTGCATATGTTTCAAAGGATATTTTTATTTTAAGGGTAATGCTATATGAGCATTAATTACACTTTCTAAAATTGTACAAATTTAGGAATTTATGACAAAAACACGCGTAGATCAGTGTAATTAATGCTTATTTTTTCTAAAAACATGCGTATATCTACATTGATTTACGCATGCTATTGTCATGGATTTCTAAATTTACACTATTATAGGAAGTGTAATTAATGCTTATATTAGCATTACCCTTATTTTAATATAACATTATAGATTAAAAATTATCGTCTCATGAATGATATTATGAGAGCATTTCAACATACCTCATAATCTGGAGAATTTGATCACTACAATAGTAAAATTGCTAGGTGTCGCATTATTTATCTTCTTGTTTCTGATTCTCGCTGTCTTCATGTTAGATTTTTCAATGTTCTTTAGTGATAAATCATGGATATGACTTGTAAATAGTCAGTTTTATCTGTTTACCTATTGTTCTGTGACTCTTTTCTCTTTTATGATCAGATGAGAGCTTGCATCTTATAACCAAGAAAGCCTGCATGCATCTTGTTAATAAGGTGGTTCACAGTGTATATGATTCGTCTCTCAACAGGTGTAGCGCTGGACAATATGTGGACCGAGGTTCACCTAATGCTGATGAAGCCCTTGATGGTATTCTTGGATTTGGAAAGTCAAATTCATCTGTAATCGGACAACTAGCTTCATCAGGACAAGTGAAAAAGATGTTTGCCCATTGTCTAGATGGTGTAAATGGTGGGGGCATCTTTGCTATTGGAACTGTTGTCAAGCCGAGGGTTAACACAACTCCATTGATGCAAAATGAGTATGTAGCTCTTCTACTTAAATTTAGATGATGTAAAAATGTTGAATATTAGGATTCTCTCATCATTTCTAAACTTTCTCAGCTTTAAATCTATTAATTTGACATTTCATGCTCTTAGATTTCCGGCTTTTTGTAGTGGTTGCACTCTCTATTTTTTATTTGCATCATTACGTATGTGAGTGATTTTGTAGACCAATGCCACTATCAAGTTTCAATTGTCTATTAGGCTATGTTGTATTGTTGCCTGAACACACTTCAGATATTGGTTAGGTCATATTAAAATTGAACATGGTGCGAGAATGCTAAAGTTTTTGACAGAAGATACTTGCTAATATACAAACTGCCAGGTTAGTAGTTTATAGTGAAAGCTATGGTTTGTTTAGGATATCGTAATATTAGTATATTTAGACCCTTCATGCTCACCTGTACTAAGGTATGTGTGCAAAATAAATAAATAAATAAATAAAAATGGAGGGGGGGGGGCGATCAATCTTTCAAGTATGAAGAAAAAGGAGTTGGTTTTTAATTACACTTTTATGGAAAAAAGAGTTAGAAATTCTTACCAAAGGCTGGAAAGATTAAACATTTACTTTTTCAGTCTGTTGGTTCTGCTGTCATGTTTAAAAGATTTTTGTTCTCCATGACTGCAAGGGGAAATATTGGTTGGTGGGTGTCACTAGGAATTTATTTTATTGACTAGACCCTAGTAGTGTTTGAACTACTATGTTGTAGGTTTTTGGAAATCATAAGAGTTTCTTAAAAAAGTCCATATTATAGTTATAATCATCATTTAACTGGGGTTTAGTGATAAGACTGATATAACTGTTACAGTAAAACTGTAACAGGGAGGTATATAATCTGTTAGAAGCTGGTAAAAGAAAATGTGGCTGTAAATGCTCTCATGTGCTCCAAACCCCCTATCACAGGCGCACAGAAAATGATAGATTGGCGTGAATGATTTTGGCAGTCTGGTCTATTTTAATACTAGTAGATTTTTATAAAAATGGAGAGAAAGTAGCATATAGGAGCATCAATAGGTGTAGAAGTTACGAAAGAATAGTCTGCAGGGAAAGCATTATTGGTAGACAACTAACAGTTGCTGATAGTGTTATAGGCCTATAGAGAGAAAAAGGCTTCACCAACGAAGCTAAAGGCTCGACCTCATGTTGGCTGTTCCAAAGTTATTAAAACTATTAAGGACTCTGAACTTTGCCTAGTCATCATACTAGAAAAGCTCCCGGCTCTAGAAAAGCTGTAAAACTGTCCACGTCTCTATCAAGTATCAAAACTTCTGAAGATCTCTTTTCTAGTGTCACAAGGCCCAGACCAAGGCTTAAAGATTCTCATTTACTTTGAACGAGGTTTGAAAAGGTGACTTATAAGCTGCTATCACCAACTCACTAACCTAATGGCTATAGCACCCTAAATTAAATTTTTTTTCTTATACATTACCTAAGGTGCATCAACACATCCTATCATATGCTTTCTCAACCTTAACTTAAAGCCAAACTAAAATTACTACGTATTTGTTATGTTTTCAAGAAGTCTCAACCAACTAACGTTTAGATTATACACTGTCTCTTATTCAGAACAGGTTATCTGAGAGAGTGCTATTATTGATATGATCCTTTGGTTTCCAATATTATGTTTTGAAATATTGAAACAAAGGAAGTCATCAATCTCTTTTTTTTATTGTTATTGGAACTTTGATTTAGCTCTTCTGCTGCTCTGTGCCTCAGCCATTGGTAGTTTGTGTTGATAAAGATTATGACTCGTTAGCCACACAGTTTTCTCTTACAGCATCTTTGCCTAGATATCTAAGCTTGGAGGTGAAATGGCTCAAGTGCCATAAGCAAGCCATGCAGTTTTGTGATGATTCTGGAATGGCCATGAATTTTCATGTAATTTATTTTATTTGTAGCCAGACTGCTATCTGTGAGCAGACCATAATCTATTTGTTTCCTTAGCAATTCCAGTGTAAAGTTTGAGGAGCAGCAATTAGGGGTTGTAAGGTTTCACTTTGGAAGGAGAGGGAGACCTTAAAGTGGCAACAATTGGCATCTTCAATGTAATGAATAGTGCGTCGTCCTAGTCCACTGAAGAGTTAACATAAGTAATGAATTGTCACAAACTATAGGAGCTCAGCAAGTGGCATATTCAACTGATTGGCCATTCTTTCAGAAGTTTATGTGACAAATTAAAAATAGGATGAAAGGGCTGTATGGATGTACTTTGAAATTTGCCGTGGTGGCTTTTGATAATATGCTGCAAAAGAAAAATAAAGAAGTAGCTGTGGGTGATGTTTCAATTTAGGTTGTGAGCATAAATTCTGTATTTCTCATTCCCTCCTTTGTTCCTGGTTCAGACTGATTTTTTATTTATTTATTTATTTTATTACTCATCCCATTAAAAAGATCTCTCAGTAGCATCCCCTGCCTGCTGGATCTTTAGATGCTGCATTATAAGATGTTTTTCCTAATTACTACTATGAAGTGCTTGCTAAAGCATTTGCATTTTGTTGGCATTGCATTACTTTGTTGGTTCTTGCTATCTACTCTTTAATAAGATTAGATGAATACTCTATATCCTCTATTTGAGCGAAACATCTTCACTGATAAAAATGAAGTAATTATCAAGCGCGGTGCATTGACCATAGGTTGGGAAAGTGGGTCTTTAATTCTAATTGGCAGATTAAGGTGTAAAAAATTTTCATGCTCATATGTATCTTTGTTAATGCAGGTGTGTTGTGTATTTTTCATGTGTGTGTATTTTGGGGGTGTGTAGGGAGGAATATGTCTTGACTATCCATTTTCTTTTCGTTATGGTCACTGTATTTTGTCTCTAATTTTTTATGCAGATTCAGTGCTAATATTAATTTCTTACAAACATTTTCAGGCCACACTACAATGTGAACATGACTGGGGTAAAAGTTGGAAATTATACTTTGAATCTTCCATTGAATTTATATGAGTTAGGAGGCAAGAAAGGAGCCATAATTGATATTGGTACTACCCTTGCTTATCTTCCTGAGATTATTTACGAGCCACTTGTTATTCAGGTATTTATTGGCTTGCTCCTGTGAATTCATGTTATGCATTGGTGTTGAATGTTCATATATTTGAGAATGCTTCAACAGATACTCTCGCGACAACCTAACGTGAAATTAGTTACTGTCCAAGACCTTTATACATGCTTCAAGTATTCTGAAAGGTATAATTTTTCTGATCAGATCATTTTAATGCCTTTTTTTTTTTTTTTTTTGCATGGGTGCTGATACCAATGTATAAGAAACTCATAGCGCACTAAAACAATAGAGGTATTGTCACGCCAAATGCGCCTCATTAAAGTATGGCACACTATGATCGATGTGCGCTTCAGATGCGCCTCATGTGCTTTTGGAGTACCTCACGCACCTTAGGTGCTCCTATATTAGAGCAAAAAAAGCTCTCTACCCTAATACGCCTCAGTGTGCCTCCTGCGCTTCTGGTGTACCCCATGTGCCTCTTTGAACGCACCTTGCCTAGAGCAAGACAAGTACTCTGCCCCAATCGCCAAGTGCCTTGCGCCTTAGGCACTCTCTTTTACACACTTACTGATGCCACATATGGTAGTAATGAAATGGGTTACTGTTTGTGAGAGGCAGTTCCCCTTCAGGCTGTTTGAGTGTTGTGCTGCAGCTGAAGGTATGCAGTAGATTACTTTTTCAGTCAAGATCGCTTTGCTTTCTTTGTGAAAGATGCTTTTGGAGTGTATGAGGGTTTACAAAACTTTTTGGGTAAGCCACCAGGAGGTATTTATAGAGAGTTTGCTAACTAGTGAAAAACATGAGCTGGCATATGTTAACAGTGATGAGCATAAGATGTGAAGGGATAAAATTTAATCCTATAGCTTGTTCAAGTTAGTTAATTGAGAAAGATGATAATATAATAAAGCTTGTCAAATCTTCTGATAGAGCTATTCTTACTATGTTGAATATCTTGATTAACTGTTGGAGAGTGAGTGGTTTGGCGGACGGTGGGGACCAAGAGTTCTGTATAACATAAAATATACTTCCTCCATCTCATACAGGGGAATAATTGCTTTACCTACTATATTAATTGTGTGATGCAAGAAGTTAAGCCAATTTCAATTGCATTTTTGGGAGAACTCAAAATGGAATTTTACCTACTTTATGGGGCAGAGTATTACCTTTCTGGGTTCTGGGTCTACTGAACAGAATGAATTGTCAGAGAATAAATTTTCCTCAATCAGAGTTACCAGACATTTTGCTTTTCTTTTGGGATTCAATGGCTGTTTGAGGTCTAAGTCATATCATCCCCTTATACACGTCAAGTTAATGAAAGTGATTTTAGAAACTTGTTCAACTTGAGATGCACCTTCATTTCTTAAGCCCGCATCATATGATTTTGCAAGGAATCAATTGCAATCTATGGTAATACTATCATTTTTGACTTTTTGGTGATGGGAGGGGGGGGGGAATCAGGAAGAATATAAGAATATTGATATGCAATTTAAATACCTTTGATGGCTCACTAACGTCCTTCTTCTCTTGGTTTCTCCAGTGTTGATGATGGATTTCCACCTGTAACATTTTATTTTGGCGGTGAGCTCTCGATGACAGTTTACCCCAATCAGTATTTTTTTCCTGTTGTAAGTATTTTTTTAAGCCATTGTTTGTTGTAATCAATTCAATGCTATTCTTGAAGTGGGTATTGTTTTTTCCTCATTTGATTTGTTGCAAAATTCTTGCTTTTGTGCAACACTATGCTCATTTCTGAATTCTGCAGCTACTTATTCCAACTTAATTATTTATCAATCTTGATTTTTGTACCATGAATGCTGCTTTGGAAATTAAAATGTATGCATTTAGTAAAGCATGTTATTCAGACTCTGTTTTTCCTCAAGGACTCATGTCCATTACTTAGCACTCCAACAATTTGGACTAAATATGCAAAACTAAGACGTCTGAGTTTGACTTGTCAACATGTAGACATGTCTAACATGTGTACTTGAGTCTCACAAGTCTGGGTAACATAGCTGGTAACTAACTAGCCATGTTTTTTTGTTTTGGTAGTGTAATTTTCTTTTGATGATGACTTGATTTCTAGAATTCTGTTGCCTGTTCCCAACGACTACCAAAACCTTTTTATTTATTGTTCCCAGTTGATTGTAGAATTTTTTTTACACCATTGACAATATTACTGTTCTTATTTGTCACTGTACCATGCCTTTTGCCTTTCGTACAGCAACTTTGCTGGCTTTTGGCTGTCTTGACTCTTGAGATCTCATAAAAGTTTCAAATCTTCTCTCCAGTTCGTTCTAGTAAGAGAAATTAGATCACACTTCATATTTTTATGTTTCAACTGAAGTTATGCACATGCATTTGGAATTGCACCTCGATGATGGTCATTGCTATATGCACCTCGATGATGGTCATTGCTACATGCGACTAATGATACTTTGAAAACTGTAGAGCACTTCTGACTAAACTTTCTTGGCTTTGTTCTCCACTGGAGTGAAAACTTAAATCCATAGCCAACAGGATATGTTAAGGGATACAATAACTGAGATGTAGAAGTCAAGTTTGTGAAAGGAAATGTTTATGAAATATAGGTAAATTAAATTAACAAATATAGTTCAGCAAAGTGGGATCAGCCGTGGCAGAAAAAATCTTTTGGTTTCACCCTCTTCCCAGAAATGTAGTGAAGAGGAGATAAAAAATCATTTCTGAGGGAAAAGAGAAGAATTGCAATCTTAGTCAATTTGATGACATTGTACACCAAGCTTTAAGGGTTGTTCGGGTCCACTTATATGATAATAAAAAAAAAAAAAAATTAAATTTGGGATTCTAGTTTCTGTTGTTTCATGTTTGGTTGTTATTATCCATTTTCCTGAGCCATTGTACAACCAATAGTTTAAATGAACAGCTAAACTATGAAAACAAAAAATGTGATTCTTAAAATAAAAAATAGGAAAATCACTGATGCAAAGCTATTGTTAATCCAAATTCCAAGTCTGATCTTATCTCTCATCCTTATATAACAATAGTCGGTCTGTGTGGTTTTGATAAGTAGTCCCTCAGTTGGACCCTATTTCCCTACTTTTTTGCTCTTTTTTACCTCAAACCTTGCTGTTATGCCTTGTGTGATTTTCAGTTGATTTTATTTAACTTCAGCCCTGGACATGTGATATTGGAGAATAAATCAAAGCTTAGGGCTGTAATTGGAGGCTGAACAACTAATCTGTATGTATAAAGTTACTTCCTTTTGTATTTTTTGGGGAAAAGGGGGGGGGGGTGGATAAAGTTCCTCTTGGGAAAATTCATGATATTATACTACCTTTTTTTTTTTTTTTTTTGGTTTGTCGGACTCATTACCGTAGATATGTAGTTTAAGAAAATTTTTGGGAAAAGATGATTGAGTGTAAGATAATAAAGTAAGAGAGTGTAAAAAGATGGGTGGATGTAAGAAAAAGTAACAGTGTAAAAAGATGGGTGGGTGTAAAAAAAAAACAAAAAAGAAATGGAGAGACTATGGGAAGTTGTAAATATATTGGGGTAAGATGGTAAATGGGGTATGCAAAATATGAAATAATATCAAGTGAGTAGAACAACAAAAAAAAAGACAAACTTTTAATGGAAAGTGAGTACATACAGAAAAGCAGAGGTAGTAATTAAGTTCTTGAAAGTACTCCGTATGCTGTTAACTCCACCCCCCCGCCCCCCCCCCCCCCCCCCTCCCAGTGGTCTTATACAAATTTAAGGTTTTGCATTCCCCAAATATGCTCATTTCCTTTCCATGCTATATATCATCTACATTGTGTAAGAAATAGTCTTGTGAGGGAACTAGTGAGAAATTGATGTTAAAGCTATCTAGGAGATGAGATTATAGCTGGCATGTTGACAAAATCTATTTGAAATATACATGTTGTCATAATATTAATTGCTTCGTGTGTTTCAAAATAGATGCGTTGCTTTGACTTTCATGCTTGCAATCTTATTTTTGACCATTAATATCTTTTTTAAGATAATTACATTTGTCAAATTTGGTATTAATCAAAATGCATTTTACATAATCACATTTGTTACTTATATACCTTCTCTGTTTCATATAATTGTCATAATTTTCTTTCTTTTTTTTTTTTTTTTTTTTTTTTTTTTACAAGAATAATTGTCAGACCTCTGCTATAGATATAACGGAGTATGTTCTAACTTTGACCAAATTTTTTTAATTTTACATATAAATCTATATGTAATTTTAATTTTTTTTTAGAGATATTGATGATCAAAGTTGTTCGTGGCAAACGTAAACATCACATTGTTGCAAATTTTATGAAACAGAGGAAGTATTAGCAAAAAAAAATAAGGTCAAAATTTGTACATGAATAGTGCAAAAGTCAAAGTGTAGTATTGAATGATAGTTATCCATATATTATGAAGTTCAATCTTCATCATTAACTGATTTTTATTTTCCTCAAAATTTTGTAGGATGATTTTTGGTGTATTGGTTGGCAAAATAGCGGAAGGTTGTCAAGGGACAAGAAGAATCTCACTCTTTTAGGAGGTACAGATAATTACTTGTGTTGGTCTGGAAATACTATCTGTGCAGCTTAAGAGGTTTTCTATTTTCTTTTTATTAATTATATTCATTTAAGAACTTAAGATGGACTCTGGGTCATCCTCAAATATTTTTTTGGTATACATTCAAAGTTTCACATTTATGCACCTTTCTAGTGAGAGCAACTCATTTATACTTATTGATTTGATAAATTCGTCTTTACTCCATCCATCTGTCCTAACTTTTATAATTTTGGGCTACTTACAAAGTAGTTTTTCCTATTTTGCATGGTCAAAAACCACGACTATTCTTGTGATTTCTTTAACTCCTCAAAATAATGTCAACTTTCTGTCTCCAAAAAGAAAGACATAAAAGTAAAGAAAAGAGTAGTGTCAAAATTAGTTTTTGATTGGATGATGTATATCCATTCTTTGATTTGAAGTATATACTACCTTCTGGCTAGGTGGCTATCTGGATTTAGAAACATTTTCCTATAAATTATCGTAGTCTTTTTGGCTTTGTCTAGCCGCAGTTTTCTGAAATGTTGTAATTACTAAAATTCTTCTTTTAGCCAGCAAGTTTGAAATCTTTCTAATAATTTTCTTAAAAAAAATTTAGAAACAGTTTTCCTTTTCAATGTACACTCATGCTCAGAAAATTTGGTATCTAACAAGTGGCTTCAGTTATAATTGAGAATTGAGATATGTGTGTGTTTGTGTGTGTGTGTGTGTGTGTCGACTGGCCAGTAGTCAAAGGCTTTGAAAAGGAATAAGATACAGTAGCATAGGTTTTATAATAATTTAATGTTTAGTTTGTACATTTTTATTTTAGAATTTATTTTGACTTTTCCCTTTTCTCAACCCGTGGATACATGATCTCTTTTCCCCTCTTTCCACACTTGCAGATCTAATGCTTTCAAACAAGCTGGTTGTATATGATCTGGAAAACATGGTGATTGGATGGACAGACTATAACTGTGAGTATGATGACATATCATCCTTATCAGTTCTTGATATTACTCCCGAAGTATATTGTCAGTGTCCAAATGCATGATAGTAGCATTTCAGAGTTATCTTCATCAGTGATTTGAATGTCACGACTTGAGATAATAGATGTGTGCTGCTCTTGCTTGCTTTAAAGGCTTTTCTCTCTTGTTTTTTCAATTTGGAGATGGTACATTGTGTCTTCTGCCTTGCCATTCTTAGGTTGAACTGTGTCATTAACAGTTTGTTTGGATAGGCATATAGGAAGGAAAGGGAGGGGATGGAAGTTAGAGGAAGAGAAAAGTAAGTGAGGAGAGCAAAGCGAAAAAAAAAAACCCTATGTTTGGGTAGCAAAGAGCATGAGGGAATTTAAGGGGAGGGAACATCACATGAGTTTATTTTTCTTTCCATTTTGCTCCTGCTGATTCACACACCGTCAATGGAAAAAGTAGCCATTGTAAATTTGTGATAGAGCTTGAATGAACTGATCAATTATATTTAGCACTCTAAATTCATCAATCGCTTGAGTTTTTTTTTTTCCTTCCATTTTGCCCCTGCCAATTCACGCACACCGTCGATGGAAGAAGTAGCTATTGAAATAGAGCTCAAAAAAGCTGACAATCAGCTGTAGCACTTCAAATTCTTCAATGCCTTCAAATCTCCTTCCACCCCTCCAATTTCTTGCCGTCGGTGGTGGTTACAGATGTAAAGGCACCGACCTTTATCACCTCTGAACACTTTCCAATGTATGGGTGATTATTGCATTTAAGATTCCACCCACCTTTGTTCTTGTTGTTGGCATCGTGATTTTTTTTTATCAAAGATGAAATTAGAATCCAAATTTTGAATTGTGGAAAGTAGTTTGATATTTTCAGTTGTAGGGCAGAGGAGAGTTAAAGTGGCAGATCATTTGTAAATAGACAAAAACTGAGCGAACAAAAAAGAGATGAACTGGAATGTGGGAAATGGCTGTAAAGGAACAATAGAAATAATAAGGGGGGAAAAAAAAGGTTTTCATAATTGTTATGCCTAATTTCAAATCATTATAATTTTGGAGGGATATGTTTCTTAAAAAATTAAGGTGATAAATTCACTCCATTTCCCTCGACCTCCTAATGCGCTATCCAACAAAGGAGAATGCATTTTTCCCCCTCCAAATATTTCTATCCAAACAAGCTGTAGGTGTTAATTTTTAATTTTTTTTCTTTTTTGTATGCATTTATCCAGGAACCTTTTAATCTGTTCTATATAATAAACTCCAGCATGAAGCTCTTCTCCAAGCATTAACTGGTGTAGATAATAGTCTAAGCTTTTTTTATGGTCATGTCTTTTCTACCATCTAATTTATATGGTGTACACCCTTCACAATTATAATCAGTCAGTTTTTTATTCCCGCAGTTTGCTATTGAATTATGGGTTTAATAGAAAATTGAAACTACTGATTTCACTTAAACAATTCAAATGTAGATTATAGATACATAAAACTGCACTATTGTTAAGGGCGTATATGCACTGTTAATCAGTATGCTGAGGTTTTATTGAGCTATGAGAACTCCATGTGTCTTAGATTTGCTTCATCTTCTTGATCAGCCAAAGTTTCAAGTACTTTTTGTGGTCCTTGTGTAAATAGTCATATTGCAGAAGTAGATCTCAATCTTTGCCTGAAAACCATCAAATAAGATTTACTTCAGAAATAGTTTAGCCCTTTTAGATGTATGGATGAATGATATAATTTTTACTTTCTTGAACATTCCCTACCTTTTTCCTAAAAGTACACAGTTTTAAGTTTACTACCTCAAATTACGGCTGTATACTTGTCAAACTGGTTATCAGAAACCTTGTATTAAAGTGGTTATTGGATGGAGTCTAATGGGTTTATACTTGATGTGGCAGGCTCTACAAACATTCAGGTCAAGGATGAGCAAACGGGAACAGTTCATCTAGTAGGCCCCCATTTTATATCCTCTGCTTCCATTGTAGATATTCAAACACCCTTAATTATGCTGTGTATAAGCTTAGCTCTTCTTTTTGCGTCGTCATTAGTCTGAGCTGCTGATGTTGATAAACTGCATATAATATGACACAACATGAGCAGTTTCAGAAAGTTAATACAGATTACAGATATAGGAACTCGGTATAAGATTTCTATGTAAATATTCCGAGTACTGATGCAAACCATTTTTGCAAACAAAGAATGCAAATCATATTTGCACCAAAAGAGTGCATATTGTAGCCTTCGTCCATTATGCAAATCTATTTTCACTCTGAGTTGTATGCATACTTTTTTTTTTTTTTTTTTTTTTTTTTTTTTTTTGTAGGGAGTTGTATGCGTACTTTTCCTCACTTTACTTCCTACTTTCTTGTGCTCCTTGCTTGACAGACATGAGCAAATTGTTCATTTGTCAAACTAATTATTCAAGTTTGCTAGAATTTATTAATTATTTCCAAAGTATGGAGGTTTGTTTTTATGTTAAACTATCCAGTAAAATTGAATTAAATTAACTGATTATACTGAATTATTTACATTATTACATCAATATACTAATGAAACTGTACCTTGAATTTTTTTTTGTCTAATTTTTTTTTTTTTTAAAGGGACATAGGAAGGTTTCATTAATGGATATTTATATAAATTTGACTTAATAAAATTTATGTGGACTAATCGATGCAGAATATATAGTTTAAAATAGAAATTAGTCTATTATCTAGTCTAGTGAAGACGGAGTATACATAATGTAGTTATATTTAAATTGAAAGTTGTGGGTTTCAAGCAGAATATATAGTTTAAAATAGAAATTAGTCTATTATCTAGTCTAGTGAAGACGGAGTATACATAATGTAGTTGTATTTAAATTGAAAGTTGTGGGTTTCAAAAAAAAAAAAAAAAAAAAAAAAGAGAGTTTTGTTTGATTGGTAAAACATTTTATTAAATTAACTTTTATGTAGTTACCCTATGAAAGTAGTTTATCATCTCAAATTCAAAATCTATGCATTTTATGAACATAGTTATTCCTTAACAAAAAAAAAAAAAACAAAAAATCTTTAGTATTGGTACATTGCTACATTTTACCAAAGTGAGCTTTAATGGCAAAGTAATTACCAAATTGGTCTCGTGGCGAAAGTATTTCCCAAACTAAGCTTCTGGGGTGAAACGCTGTCTCGGACAGCGTTTTACACCCAGAATTTTTGTAAAAAAAATTCAAGACATAAAACACTGTCTCAGACAGCGTTTTATGGTAGTTGACTTGTTGGTATGTATTTTGGAAAAAAAATACTGGAATACACGTATTGTATGTATGTGGACAATAAAACGCTGCCTGAGGCAGCGTTTTATGCTTTTAGTAAAACGCTGCCTGAGACAGCGTTTTATTTAAAGCACAAAACGCTGCCTCAGGCAGCGTTTTTCTGCTGGACTGCATCACCAGCAGCCAGCTCCTGTTTCTGCCATCTGTTGCTGTTCCTGCCATCTGCTGCTGCCCCTACACATCACCCTCACCCAGCAGCCTCAGCCTCAGCCCCACCATCAACCATCAACCACCACCCCCACCCCCACCACCATCAACCACCTCCCTCACCACCACCGGCCGCCACTCTCGACCACCCCTATGCAATCCAAAACACTCTAAACAATGCAAGAGCATTCCCACCACCAGTCCCAACCTTTCCACCAACCTTGACCACCACCGTCCACCGACAACCATCAAACACTAGAAACAACCCCAACAGCACTACAACTATCGTGAAACAACACTTTAAGTGCAGCTGACCAAATATATGCTGTTTGGTATATATAACGGCGATGAAAGATCTAGTTTTACTGACAAAATTCAAATTCGGACAAATAAGAGAAATAAACTTCAAATTGTACAGAGAGTCATTTAAAAAACATTTCTTGTATTAATAATGTAAGCGTTATATACTACATTGTTAGATATCTGAGTACCACAAAAACATCAACTAACTAATATTATCCGGACTCATGTATTGGAGTTAACTGATCTCCATCCTGTGTGTCCTCCGTCCGTCTACGAACACGCCTCGGACGCCTGCTGTAATGCCGAATGGTGGTAAATGGGTCTCGGGACGGTGGAGTCAGCTGGCTAGACGATGAGTCATCCTGAGTATGGCCGGGAGCGGTGTTATGGATGAAGTAATCCTCTGCCTATGTAGAACCCGAAGTATCACCTCCACCACTGCTCTGTCCAAAGTCGAACTGTGAATGGTAACCACCTGCGCCACAGCTCTGTCCGAAGTCGAACTGTGAATGGAAGGAGTTGGGGTCATGATCGTCCCTGGGGTGGACGAGATGGCCATGGCCATATCTCTGCAAGCTATGTATGCCCATATCTCGCACCCGCTCGACTTGGGCTCTGGTGGGTACAGCTGCTAAGGCATCTGAAAGTGCATCAACCATCGCACCCATATCCCCCGCCTGTAGTAATCATCCATGACTTAGTAATATGATATAGAATTTCAAATAATTTTGGAAAACAAGAAAATGAAATAAACTCACAAGTCCGCTGATAACATCATAAGCTGGATGGTAGTGCGTGGACGGTGGCGTGTAGGTAGGGTTGATGAAAAGGCGTGTAATATGCCTGTACCCTACCATGTAAGGATCACGCGGATCCATAACACCCTGAAACAGGTGACCGTCAACGACGGACTCCAACCGCTGGTCCCAAAGCTCAATGAATTGATGATGCTCCTGTGCCCAGTTTGTCTCCAACTTTCCCCGACGGTCAATGTCGTGGAGGCGGATACTAGTGTCATAGGCCATGGGGATAGGCTGGTGAAGTCCGAACTGTCGCAACACTCGGTCCGGTAGGTGGCTCTCCACGACCTCGAAACAGATCATGGGGTCCTGGCAAGCCACTCAGCACGATGCTCGAGCAAGTGTTCCGGCATGGCCTTTACCAACACAGCAAAATAAGGATCCCATGTCATCTGCAATAAGGAAATATCGTAAATAGGTTAGGGCAATGCCAATAAACAGTATAAAGAGTAAACAAAAGATTACAAATTTATTGCAAGATTCCACTTGTTCATCCGTGAGTCGGTCGAGGGCGTCACGGTAGTAGAGAAGACCTCTCGTTGTATGCGCATGTGTCAGTCTGGGAACCACCCACCTATGGCGACAAATTATTTAAGAAGTTGTACTAGCTAATTATAACAAAATGCGGCAACACAAGTGTAATGTTACGAACCTACAACCGTATGCCTGATCGGGTTCAGGGAGCGGGGGAGCATCGTACGCTGCGTACTGATCGTCCTGGTCCAGCTGCCCCGGACGGTGTACAACAGGCCTACCTGGTCTCCCTACATGGATGTGCTCCCAAGCCCATAGCTGTTTAAAAAATAAAATAAAAAGGTAAAGTATAAATAACGTCAAGTCATCATCAAACTAGTCTTAAGGATAATGATGAGGTTTACCTGTAGCACAACCAAAGGACCTCCGATCAGCTGTGCTCCACGCTGTGATGCTCTACACAGATGGCGATACAAGACCGCCAAACAAGCACTACCCCAACTGTATCCACGGATCTCATCTTAGTCGTGGTCTTATAGCTGCAGGTAAATAATTTGAAGATGGCTTCCGCTCTTGTTTCCAAAGAGCACGCCCGAGATGAGCAGGAACAAGTAAGCTCGCGCGTATCTCTGCACTGTGGCGTCGCTGTGCTGAGGTAGGACACCAAAAGTGTCGCGTAACCAATCGATCCTCAGCGCGCTGCCCCTGATCTCGTTTGGCTCTGGCTGAACCCCTAGAACCCGACCTATTAAACCTACGGGGTCAACCACCACACCCCCTGTCACCGCATTCCCATGTATGGGAAGGCGTGTGAGTATCGCGACGTCCCGCAGCGTGACAGTCGCCTCCCCCACAGGAAGATGGAAGGAGTGTGTCTCCTGTCTCTATCTCTCAACTAATGCAGTGATAAGCTGTTAACTCTGTGGAAAGTTAACTCAACAAGGGACATAACTGGCATGAACCGAGCACCTTTCAAAACATTGTTAAATGTCTCAGAGAAGTTTGTTGTACATATCCCATGTCTGCGACCAGCGTCGTGAAACAAAGACCACATAGGAAACGACACTTGGGCAATATACAGTGACGATTTGGTACATGCCTGACCAATCGAAAACAAATCAGCTTGCAGTTTTCTCTCTTGCCTTTGGTACGCAGCAGCCTTGAACGTATCTCTCGTGATTGTGCTTCGCACGTGAGATTTCAAGTTTGAAGCCAAGTGACGAACACAAAACCTGTGATAGGCTCTGAGTTGAGTGAATCCAATGTTAGGATCATTCATTGCTGCAATGATCCCTACATGTCGATCAGATATAACACATAAGCCATCTCGTTGCGTAACTCTTTCTCGAAGGCAGCTCATAAACCATGACCAGCTGGAAATGTTTTTCCCCTCAACCAACGCAAAAGCTAGTGGAAATACTTGGAAGTTTCCATCCACACTTGTAGCTACCAAAAGTGTTCCTTTATACTTCCCGTACAAGTGTGTCCCATCGATACAGATAACAGGCATACAATGTTTGAAACCTTCGATACAAGGACCAAATGCCCAAAATACTCGTTCAAACACTTCCATGTTGCTGGTATACCTACCCTCCACTAGAGCTTTGTGTTTCCATATGACTACGGTTCCCTGGTTTGATTGTTGCAGTGCTTGCATGAACCGAGGAAGTCTGCTGTAAGAACTCTCCCAATCCCCAAAAATTTGAGTGATGGCTTTGTCCTTGGCATACATGCTCGTTTATACAGAACTTCAAAATGGAATTGCTTGGAGATGAGTTCCTATATGAATTCAACAAAGGACTTCACATACTCAGATATTATGGACGAATCCAAGTGTCGGTGATCAGTACATAGTACTTCGGTAACACAGTTCTCCCGGTGCGGGCCTTTGTATGTGACTATGGTGAAGCCACGCGAGTGCTCACTTGTCCTGGTACCCCTTAGAGACCATCCACATTTCTTCTTGCAACGCAGATGAAGGACACTCTCATTTGAGGTCACTGTGGTGTAGAATTGATTTCTCTGTATAGAATACATCTTCGCCATTTCCTGAAGTGTTTTCTTACTGTCATCCCCTTCTCGAATTCTCCCCCTGGAACAAATGATGTATGACTACCCGAATCGGCCCAATACTCATTAACTTCATAATTCTCATTTATCTGACTAAACCAGGGTACTGCAGTTCTAACCAAGGGCTCATCAATTTCCATCTGCCCAACTTCAAGATCCATGTCATCAAGTCCATCATCATCCTCCCCATTATCGTCCTCATCATTTGTATCCGCATACACATCGTGCACCGACAATTCGTTATTCACAATATTATCAAAATTACTTGGCTCTTCTTGAGACGGTGATGCTTGCACCTCATCTCGCATCGGTGACGGAGCCACGGTGTGTGATGTCGAAGGACCGGATTGGCCGAACATTGTCACACAGCCCCCCGCATGTGCATGTGATGCTATATGAGGACTAAACGACATCTGAAATTGATCGTCATGCAACAAGCGACTGAACGTTCCCATCCCATATTCATTCGATGGAATGTGGATTGAGGGGCCTTGGAAGGAAGCGGTGTTGTAATCGGAGACATATGTAGGATGTTGTTCTGCCCAAGTACTTTGTTGGGTACATATAGGCACCGTTTCTACATATATCTCATTGGGAACAACCTTCATTGCAACAATGCTTCTCAAAGCTTTTAAATGTTTGTTTGTGGAGACAGGTAACACTTGAACCCCATGGTCAGTCTCACACCTCATTTTAAGGTTCAGTTCAACATTCATTTGGTTTGAGCCAATACTACTGTGAACCTCATTCATCAGATCATTCACAATCATGTTCGGTTCAAGTGTTATAAGTTCCATATTCCCTCCACTGTACTCAACATTTGATCCATCGCACATAATTTCACCTCCCCACCGGCATAACAACACTACATTTTGTGTAGCCATATTCTACATAACAACTATAACACATTTAAGGATAATCGAATGCTAAAACAACGTAAAAAAAACCCTAATTTAACAATGCATAGCATACAACAATGCTTCTCACCAATTTCATTAACTCTTAGTACTGCATACAACTATCAACATACTAGTACGGCATTACCATCAACAATTTCATCATTATTTTCACAAAAATAAACCACATTACCATCAACAATTTCATCAAAAATAAACCACATTATTTTCGTCAATTATGTATCACATTACCATCAACAATTTCGTCTACATTGTTCTTCAATAATGTACTACATTATCATCAACAATTATCAACAATTTATCACATTTTTATTACTAATTAGCAACAAATTAATACAATTTACATCACATTTTGCTACAACATACAAAAACTACCAACTATTCAATGTAAAATTATACTACGAATTTAGGGTTTACCTGGATTTAGAGAGTGAGTGAGTGAGTGAGTGAGAGAGTGAGCAACAGCTTCCCTTCACTTGGGCGGCGACTGCAGGGGCGGCGGTGGTTCGTTATTTGTGAGAATGAGAGTTGCTTTAGTGAGAGAAAGAGTGTAAAATGCGGTTGTGAGAATGTGAAAAACGCACCAGAATCTGGGTTTATGCTCCGCAAGAAACGCTGCCTCAGGAAGCGTTTATTGTTCAGAAATAAAACGCTACCTCAGGCTGCGTTTTATTCCGTACAATAAACGCTGCTTGAGGCAGCGTTTCATTTAAACGTATAAACGCTGCCTCAGGCAGCGTTTTACAGTATTGGGGTATTTTTTTTTTTAATAAATTATGAAATACGAAGTTTGGCCAACAAAAGTCAAACAAGTAAAACGCTGTCTGAGACAGCGTTTTACATCTTGAATTTTTTTTTAAAAAAATGTGGGTATAAAACGCTGTCTTACCCCAAAAGCTTAGTTTGGGAAATACTTTTGCCACGAGACCAATTTGATAAATACTTTGCCAAATTAGCTCACTTTGGTAAAAAGTCCTCTAGTTTTATGAAGACAAGGCCACAAGGGAAAAAAAAAATTGATATTACCATAGAAAACAAAATGTCAAAGTTCATCATTGAATCAAGGTGCTGGAATTATAGTTTGTGTCTGCTCCCCATGTGACTACCAGCAGTACCATTAGTGGTTTTTTTTTATTTAATATCTTTTTTATTTATATTTAATTTTTAGATATTCTGCAAAGTCAAGTAGTACCATATTATTCCTAAAAAAAAAAAAAAAAGTAGTACCGTACTACCATATGAAGACAGAAACCACAAAGGTTACAAGAAACACTTTGTTTTCTGACATCCAATATATTTATTTTGTTTTCATGTACTCTGTATAGAAGATGAATTACAAAATCTTAAAAAAATTCCAAATTTTGAAGTCAACTGAATAATCTTAGTGGTCGATGGAATTATTATTACTGCTTCAGATTAATTATTGAAGTCTTTTGATTTTTGAATATATAAAATGAGTCGTTTCATTGAATTAATTATCTACTGACAGGTAATAATACATACAAGTAAGTAATAATACATACAAGATAATACATTGATATTCTAAAATCAACAGAAACAAACCAAGTTAAGTTTAGCCGATAGGTAGGTATCGGACTGCGGACATATTACAAGCAGTTAGAGCTCTGAATTACTTACTAATAATACAATTCTTCAATATGTTAGAAACAACATAAACTTAAAATTTGATGAATCAAATTACAATAATACTCAGTAACACAAATTACAATACTCATATTTCAATCTTCCATCATCATCTAAAAAACATTAAAGCAACTTAATCATAAAATTCGCGCTGTTTGAGATTAATCACTCACACTGAAAGTACCAAGTGTTGGGGTGCAAAGGATATTTAGTAGGATGAGAGTAATTAAAAGAGATAATCTGAAGTGGAAGCAATGGCATGCCATAATTAACCACACAATCATCAAATTTCAACACCATAAAAAGCTTGGGATCAACTTGTTTTTGTGAAAAATTGCCACATTTGATATGAACATCGATCACCGGACACGTTTCGCAGTTGTTCTTCACATCGACTCGATACTTTCCTTTCCCTACTTGTGTCTGTTTGATACTTGGTACGTTTTTCTCGCACCTACTTACCGTGTCATTACCTGTTACATAAAACCAAGATGATTAAATTAATTCTAAACTGACCTAAAGTTACTGACAGAAACTCAAACCCAACCTGAAACAAATTATAATAACAAACTCAAAATTGACCAATCATATTATTTTACATTATATATATAATATGTATAATATATTTCGACAATAAAAGTAAACACAAACACGACACGGTTACTCAAATGAGAAAGGAGGGAGGGAGAGACCATTTGAATGTGTGACTAGAAAGGCGAGGAAAACAAGAGAAGAACATAGGAAGAACTTGAACAAGGCTGAAGAAGATAGTTGTTTCATTTTGTTTATTTTTGCAAATGTAAGTGTGATGAGTAGAGTGATTGAGGTCCAATTATAGGTTTGTTGGGGAGGTCAGGTATTTGGTATTGGTGATTAATATTTTGCAGTTGGATTGTGTAGATGGAAATGAGAAGGGGTCAGGTCACGTGCAATTTGCATGGATAATTGCAGGAGTTGGGTCAGATAAAATGGGGGAAAAGTCGGAAAACTGAATTTGTACGTAAACATATAAATCTGTTAGTTGCCAGGTTTGGCCTATTTTCACTTACTCACATGAATTAAGTTAGAGAATACTGGCAAATGGGTCGTTCGGATCGGGTCAACTTCGGGTCAGTTAACATTCGAGTCGGGTATGAGTCGGGTCACGTATCGGGTCAAGTTCGAGTCGGATCAATTTCAAGTCGAGTATGTTCGGATCAGACCATTTTCGGGTCAAGTATGTAAGAGTCATATTCGGGTCGGGTCAAAATCAGGTTGAGTCATGTTCGGATTGTTCTAATTGTGGATCAAGCTCAAATCAATAATTTTATATTTTGATATTGTTATAATAAGAACTAACAATTCGGTTTATGAGCTTGGCTATAGTTGAAGATGAACAATTTGAGTTATTTTTGGCACCAGACATATTTAGTTCAATTACTCGTATAAGGTAATTTTAGTTTGATACATTTCAGGTATTGGGTCTAATCGGGTTAATTTCGTGTATAGGGTTTGTTCGGGTCAAATACTTCGGGTCAATTTTGGGTCGGGTCAATTTGGGTGTCGGGTCATGATCGGGTCGGGAATTTCGAGTTTTGGTTCGATATTTTTAGGTCAGTTTCGGGTCGCGGGTCGGGTCATTAGGTCTAGGTCAAGATTGTAAGGTCTTGAGAATACTAATGAATGGAGTTTGGATTGACCCATAACGGGTCGGGTATGTTCGGGTCGGGTATTTTTGGTCAAGGTTACCCTTTTAACCTCCCTCGGGACGGGTCGGGTCACTTTGGGTCAAGGTCGGATTTGGGTCGGGTCAACTTTAGATCGGTTCATATTCGGTTCGGGTTCAAAACGGGTTTGATCGGGTTAATTTCGTGTCGGATTTTTTTGGGCCAGGTTCATTTATATGTGTATTTTATATGCAATTTTATTCCCCGTCTCAAGGTCATTTTTATGTGTATTAGAGCTTTTTGGAGCTATTTTTGTTACTAATATGTGGTTTATAGTATTTTGCAGAGTAGGCATTTATTTATTTTGTAAGAATTTTCGGATTTTCGATGATTCCCGAGCTTTCGAACCACTATGAGATATTGAAGCCAAGATCACATTGATGATTGTTCCTTGTAGTCCAAGGCCGAAGATTTCGGTGATGAAGGCCTCGGTTCGTGAAAGACGGTCCAAGCTTATGGAACAAAAGAGATAAAAGAGTGGGCCAATTGGAAGACTAAGGGTCGCAAGAAGAGTTTTGGCCTTAAAAGAGTTCGGGCTTGATCGAGCATTCATCCTCCAGATCAAGCAGATGCCCAACAAAGGAGTGAAGTAAAAAAGACGGGCCCAATCGGGCGCGTGTTTTTCCAAAGACAATTAGCTTTAGTTGTTTTCTTCTTTTTCGGATCGGGATTAATAAATAAACCCTAGTTTTAGTGTTATTGTAGACATCTACTTTGGTCCCCTATCCCGACTGGAAGTGCTGTGACGATAAATAATTCCATCTTTGTGCTAGATTGGAGTAAGGAATGCTTATGGACTACTGATTAAGGCCTAAACACATTAAACTAACTAGCTTGACCCAAACGAAATGAACCAATGCTCATTAACACTAAATCCGATAAGAAATTAGGCTTAATCTCGAGATTAAACCTTATTTCGGACGGATTTAGAGCGCCTAGGTTAAAATCTAGGGCTACCGCAGGAAAAATCCGCGCGCAACTCAAGGAGTCGCGCTGGCCTGACGTGCGCAACTCACTAGTTTGCACGCAACATCCAGTGCAACCCTCAGAGATGCGCTCGCGGAAGATTCATAATATCATTAATATACTGAATCGAATCTTACTGTAAAGCGACGTGCAAGACCTAAGGCTGCGCTGCCATGAGCAGCACAACCAAATCACTTGCGCGCAGCAGCCGCGCGCAACCTTCTGAGTTGTGCGCGCCACCTGCTGCGGCAGAATCTCTGAAACCCTAAACTCACTCATTCCCAATAAATAGAGGTTCAATACGAGCTTTGAACACACAGAAAATTAGCCTAAAAGTCAGCAGTAACATCATTGTGAACTTATGCAATAATCAACCCTCTTGTCCTAAACACTCACCCTCTAATTGTTTTTTTCTCACGGTGGAGGTTCCCCTACAAGAAGGATTCCATAAGTGTTCTAAACGAAGATCTAGCAAGGAAAAGTGGTAAATTCCCGAGCAATTAGATAAATCACATTAGTTTTCTTGTCCTAAATAACTTTAATTAATTAATTAGTGTTGTTTGAACACTTTAAATAAACTTTAATTAATTAATTTCACATAGTATTCTAGCGTTAATTAAAGACTCGAAATTGAATAATCAATTGATTGTTTTATCACCTAAGCTAAGGCGAATCTTGTTTATTTATTGTTCTTTTCACGAATTTGGAATAATTAAGAATTACGACAATAGTTGCAATGTAATCTTTATGTGATTGACGCGTGTACATAAAATCAACTAACTTAGTTTTAGGTATCACGTTGCATATATTGTTTGGTGATGAAATTGTTAAAAAGGAAGAGCTAAGCTAGTAGAGGCCGCACTTGGGCTAGGATAGTGATTCCCCCCTAAAGGGAACGTTATTTTAGTACCCTTGCTCCCGAACTCATTTCTGGTACAAGTAGACCAATTTGGGCATGAGTAAACTTATTATTCATGCTATATATCCCTTGAACTCTACTTGGGAGAAAGACATGAACGAGGTTATGAGTTTTCCTAAAACTCATTGGCGACTCCCTATTAGTTTGTTACAAAAAAGCGTAATGATAGAATCAATTCTAGTTCAAGGTCCCCCAAACAGTCAGGAATTCAAATCCTAACACACCTTAAAAAGTGTAAAGTCCTAGGCTTTAAAGGGCCATGGGTATAGAGGCAGTGGGATCCTTTAACGACGGGCACACTTTCTTCAGAGTGGCAACTCCACTGGGGACTTAGAGGTTACAAGATTAGCTTTTAGTTATGCTTCAAGGTTTCCAACTTAGGTTACCTATGAGTTTTAACGAGGGCTAACTTGGATAATCTCTTGTTAGAGAGCGAGACTTGAACGCATAATATCTTCCTTCGTCACAAAAGCAAAAGCCAAACAAGCAACATTGCATCATGCATAATCATAAACACCTTCTAACCATTGGGGATTGGCTCATTGACTAGGGGTCGCCAACACCAGGCTTCTATCTCAAAATCAATAACAATCATCCCACCCATATCGCCAACAAAATGGTGGGAGAAGTATGTCATGGGTCAACACGTTGAGTGATTGATTCATACATCGTTTCTTAGGATATGGTACCTTTGGACACCCAAGCCATAACCTTAGTACGACATCGTATGCTTTGACGGTTCCTCTCGTATGCTTATGTGTTTGCATGATTATTTGTGATGTGTATCGGATAGTCTTTTTAGTCTTAACTTAGGTTCCCAATTACGAAGTTGTCCCTTCGTAGTTTTGAGTCATGTTCAAGGGATACCATATATATTAAAAAAAAACGTTCAAAAAATCATTAAAAAAATAATAATAAAAAAAATCAATCGTTCGAAAAAAAAAATCTTGATCGAACAGGTGTTGTACGCAACGCAACTTATTGAGTTGCGTGACCACACCTAGCGCAAGTCCAGAGGTTACTCTGAACCTTGCACTTGCCTTCTGCTACGAGATCACTTTGATTCTTCATGAACTATTACCTCGTCCAAACAATATCATTATTTATGAATTGTTGAAAGGCGATGATATCCCTTTGAACGTAATTTGCGTCTTTTTTCTTTCTTCCTCTTAATTTTCTTTTTTCTTTTTTCTTTTTCAAGAACAAGCGTGTCAGTTTTCTTAACTTCTCGTACTCCTTTTAGGGCTGGTTACCAAGCTTGGGAACAAAGACACCCGGGCACTTGCATTCTACGTTTACCATCTAATAATCCACCCCTTTCGAACCATCTCCCTTTGTCAACTCATCCTAGTCCAACAATGTCAACTATCGAACAACTCCAAGAAGAGATTATTCGTATGAGAGAGGAAAAGGCTCAAGAAGCTGAGTTTAGAAGAATTAAGACAATTGCAAAGGTCGAAAAGAAAGAGGTCGAGGCTCTAGATTTAAAACAAAAGATGGATGCTTTAGCCGAACGACAGAAGACGTTGGAGAAACTTGTTCTTTGTTCTACTATGGAGAACTAGTACTTTGACGCAGAATAATTTGCTCCTCCTATGGGACTTACTCTACCTGAAAAGTTTGTAGCTACAGACTTACCAATGTTTAAGGTGACCAATAATCCAGAAAATCATTTGATGAGTTTTACTAGAACCATGGCTTTAAAGGGAGTTGATCCTAAGCTCTATGCTTTGACATTTCCTTTATCTCTAGACCCAGCCGCAAGAGAGTGGTACTATGGGCTAGATGCCAAATGAAAAAGTACTTAGGAAGATGTAGTTTCGGCTTACATCACCCAATATGAGAGTAACGTAGAGTTCAAATCAACTTTACGTGAACTTGAAATGCTAAAGCAAGGCGACGATGAAGGTTTCCTTGCTTTCTATGGCAGATGGCGTGAAAAAGCGGCCCACCTGAACGCGAGTTAGTACAACATTTCATTGACAATTGTCATGAAAAGTACAATAAACATCTACGCTACCTTGGTTTAGACACTTTTCAAAAGGTCTATTGGTGGCCACTAGGATTGAAGATGATCCTGCCAAAGAAAAGGCAAACAAGCCTCATCATCATCAACCTAAGAACAACTACAAGAAGGGGAATGATAACACTTCATCCTCTATTGATGTTTTCGCAACGTCCACACAATATAATAATAACAATAATCGAAGAGCATGGACGAAAGAAAGAAAATTTACACAATTAGAAATCTTGGTAAAATTAATTGAAAAGGGGATACTCTTTCCAACTTGGCCAACACCTCCTGCTTCCATAGAAAAAATAAATACTCAATGGGATGGCAATGCTTATTGTACTTATCATAGGGGTGTTGGGCATGATACTGAACGTTGCTTTGTTTTGAAACACAGGGCTTAAGATTTAGTAGACGATTGGAAAATTCCCACGCCTAAGCCCAATAATAATGTTTCCCCACTGGGAATATTTCACATTGATGAGGACCATGTGAGGAGTGATGTGTTCAATCCCTTGGATTACATCACTCCCATAGGGAAACCTGTAACCACAACACTCATAGGGGCAACTAATGAGGTGTGTGGATTATGGAACGACGACTTTAAAGACTTATATGTCTTAAAAATATGCCGCCGTCCCACCTCCACCTTATCTTCAAGTCGAAACAAGTGGAGCACTTGATTGGGATCAATTTCTTGGAAGATCACAAGAATTATCAAACCTTTCCCTAGATGGACAATGGCATCAAGCACAACTCATGGAACATTTTGAAATGGAGACACATGCGACACCTTTAGAAGAAAATTGGTTCATGAGTGCTAAGACTAACCCAAACGAGATCGATTACTTGACTCGTTCTGGGCGAATCTATCAAACACAACCAAATGGATCTTCGACCAACCAAGGTGAATTTCAAAATCCAACACCACCTCCCCCTGAGGTAGAGGAGCCATTGGTAAAACAACTTTGCCAATCTAAGGCGAATGTTAGCATTTGGGAACTCCTAAGTACCTCTAAGGAACATAGGAATTCTCTAATGAATGCTTTAACTACTTTGTTTGTATGTACGGACACAACTCCTGGGGATCTCGTTAGCTTGCTTACTAGCAAAAAATCCGATACATCAATCATCTTTACTAGTGATGATTTGCCATCAAAAGACACCGCCCATAATAATGCATTATATCTAACTGTGGGGGTGCAAGAGATACAATATCCCACTTACTTTAGTTGATAATGGGTGCGCCGTCAATGTGTTCCCATTACGAACAGTGAAATATCTAGGCCTAAACCTAGAAAAAGATTTTCATGCAACAACACAAAGCATTAGGGCCTATGACAATTCAAGGAGATCAGTGTGTGGGACTGTTAAGCTACCAATTATCACAGGCTCAATTCAAAAGATGGTTGAATTCCATGTCATGGATATTAAACCTACATTAAACCTTCTTCTTAGACATCCTTGGATACACGAGTTTGGAGCAATACCATCTTCGCTCCATCAAATGATTAGGTTGAACTATCAAGGTCTTCCTATGACTATACATGCTTCTCCTCTAAAAGTCGCAATATACAAGCAATCTCTTTTAGAGAAAAATCATGACAATGATGAAGAAGATATGTGGGGATTTGCCGCGGAGGCTATCTGCATACTAGAAATGGATGAAGATCTTGAAATCCCCTTCAAACTTGATCCATATTCCACCCCAATAGTAAACAACATTTTATTCAAGAGTAGTTACTTTCCTGGAATGCCTTTGGGATTAGGAATGCAGAAATCTATCTTACTTCATATCCCTAACAAAAGTTTCTCCTTTCGATTAGGATATAAACCAACCAAAGAAGAACTTGAAGCTCACGATGCCAAAATAAGGGCACGTAGGAACAACAACAAAGAAGGGATAATTCCTTTACTCCCATCTTACAATCAAACTCTTAATGGACAATTCATTAAAGAGGGAGAGAATTACCCATGCTATGACTTTCCGGAACCACTAGTTCTGGAAGGTATCAAGAAACTTGGATTCGAGATTTTTCACGATTGCTACTTCTTGAATGATGACTTAAGTGTCACTTAATCAAAACACCCAATCCCAGGGTGCTATGATAGGAAAGCCTCTAACTTGCTATTTAGACTAGAGTAAAATCATGTTGCTATCGTAACCAACCAAAATGCTATCCAAGACGAAGCTTTCAATCCTACTTCATTGATCACCCCTTTCAATAATACCTTTGAGCATGGATGGAGGAAGACCTTCAAATGGACTAACCACAAAGGCTCCAATTAAAACCTCCTAGTCTGTTTGACCACTTCTACATTAGGTGCTTTTCTCTTGGCTCTTTTTTTTTTTTTTTTTCCCTCTTTCTCTCTTTTTTTTGGCAAGTTTGGTTTCGAGTTTAGAACGATTTTTTTTTCTTTTGATTGGATCTTTCTTTTTTGGGTTTAGACCAACTTTATGTCCTACTCTTATGCTTCGTTCCCCCAATTTTTTATTTGTATTCCTTTGAACCATTCCTATCCCAAGTTTTGGAATAATGTAGGTTGAATAAGCAAGGCTCAATTGACGAGGCTCAAAAGGGTTGACAAAAAGATGGAATTGTTCTAAGCTTAAAACATGGGATCATCTTTGTGGAGTTTCAATTTGTCTCTTGTGTTGGTGTTTTCGTCATATCCCTTTTTAGTGGGCCAAAAGATGGGCCTCTTTTCATTCGATAAATCTTGTAAGCCAAAACTCATCAAGATTCTTAAAGTGTTGAGTATGTATGCCTTTTGTGTTGTTGCCTATTTATATGTATATTTCATTAAATTCGAGCTAATAACAATTAAAAGATTGAAAAGAGAAATAGATAGACGTACTTGAAAATATAATTTTTTATTCATTAATTAATGAGAGTACATAATAAGTAGATTCGACAGCATAAATCTCTTAGTCTATCATCGAGAAAACAAAAAGGAAAGAAACAAAACAAGACCTAGGGTGCTACATCTTGAATTGTTGACAACTTCTTGAGATTGCGTCTTCGAGCTTTGTCCGTTTCCAATGTAGGTGAGCTCATCTCTAAAAATCTAGTCCATCTATATGATTATTCATGGTTTCATTTATCAAGTCCCTTTCAATTAATGTTCCCACAGTATAAACTTTCCAAAATGTGTCTAAACCAAGGTATTGTAAATGACACTTGTATGGTGGAGACATGTAGTCTATGAACTTTGGGACAAGTTCATGATCCGGAGGTCTTTGTGAAAGAAGAGAAACCTTTGATCGCCACCTGGAAAAGAAGTTAATGAAGCCTTCTTCTTCCCCTTGCTTGAGTAATTCAAGATCGCGCAAGGTAGTTGTGAGCTCGATGTTATCTCCATATTGGGCTAAGAACACTTTTACAACGTCCTCCCAAGTGGAAGTTTGTTTTGCATCGAGGTTATAAAACCATGATCTAGCAGTTGGGTCCAACGAAAGAGGGAAAGTAAATGCATATAAGTTATGCTCGAACCTTTTCAATGGCATCATTCTAAGAATGCTCATTAAGTGAGTCCTAGGATTGTCTGTAATCTTAAAGGTTGGTAAATCCGTATTCAAGAACTTTTCTGGGAGAGTCTTGCTACTAGGTTGTGGTGCAAGCTCATAATTGAAGAACTTAGTCCCTGAGCTAGCTCGAAGGACAAGTTTCTCCAAGGCCTCTAGTCTTTTGGCTCTTGCTTTTTCTTGCAGAATTTTTCCTTTTTGTTTTTCTGCTTTTATTTTAGCCTTTTTTGCTTTTCTATGAGCCTTCATTTGGGCTTCATCTTCTTGTAGGGCCTTTAGGTTTTGGAGTTCCTCTCTAAGTTTCTCCAATGCTGCTTTTTCACCCATGATTGGACTAGGATGCGAATGTGGAATATGATCTACTAATGTGTATCACGAGAAATTGAGCACGTTTTATTTTAGCCTTTTTTGCTTTTCTATGAGCCTTCATTTGGGCTACTTCTTCTTCTTGTTCTTGTTCTTGTAGGGCCATTAGGTTTTGGAGTTCCTCTCTCAGTTTCTCCGATGCTGCTTTTTTCACCCATGATTGGACTAGGATGCGAATGTGGAATATGATCTACTAATGTGTATTACGCGAAAATGAGCGCGTTCACTTAAAACATTTTTTGCCAAGCATTCAAACAATAAACCAAAGTCGAAATGATTGTTTTTTTTAATCCTTGTAATACGAATTCACTTTAAGAAAGTTTGTTGATGAAGAACGTAAAAAAATTCATGAATAATCATTAATGGAATGTCATGATTTGTGTTGACTTCAACAAGGTAATCATCTAAGGATTTTACTTTAAATGAACTGTTTTCGAAAAAGGTAGAAGAGAAAGAAAGGGGAAGTTGGATTGACTTGTTCATCAAATTTTTAGAAATATTAATCAACTTGAATACACTCGTTAAAATGATCAATACACTAGAATGTGGTATTTGTTGATCATTTAGATTAAAATAGAGATTTTTTTTTTCTCATCTTTAAAGGATAATAATATTGGTTTAAATAAAATGGTTGCCTCGGAACCTAAAATCTAAGAAATAATTAAATCATTTTCTCGGATTTATCATTCATTATTCTCTCTTATTTTTTGTTGAGAATAATATATATTTTTTTTTTAGTTTCTCTTTTTGTACCATACTCTTTTTTTTAGGACTTCTCGAATTTTTTTTTCCTTTTTTTTTTCTTTTTTGAGGCAATTATCCCAAGTAAGGTTCTTGGGAGTTTCTTTTATAAACCATAGAAGAGTTATATAAACTATACTCTTAAATCAAGGTTAATTAATTACAACTAGAAGATGATGATCATGAAAATAGGCATGTTTATGAATGGGAATATTGATGATGTCCTATTAGGGGATGCAAACTTCTAATTGAAGGATTTATGTCTTCATCAAGTGCAATTACTGGATATATCATGGATCATTATTATGGAGATTAGTTAATTCTTTTGGGGTGTCATTGTCTGTTGCTAGATATGATAAATGATCTTTGGGCTAGTCAAATAGTCCAAAGCCCAATAGAATGGATCCTATAAGGTCGCACATAAGGGTCATGGATTGAACAAAGCATAAAGCCCATTCATGGGCCTCATGAGGTAATGACAAGCCACATAAGAAGTAAGGTAGTAGTTTGGGCTTGGTTTGGACTCTAATTATACACGTGATGTACAAATAAAGGCCTTGCCTAGGGTTTGCATAAAACACTTAAGCAGTCAATTGAGAATTGATATGCAAGCAACCAAACCCTAAAGTCTCTCACATGCCTCTCTCTCTCTCTCTCCCCTTGTCCGTACGTTCGTACGGACCATCGCGAGCAACCAACGTACGGACCACCCAAGCAAGGTGGTTGCTCGCGGTGGTGGTGGTGGTTTGTGGCTTGTTCGTTTCCTCCCCTCTCCGTAGAAGGTGGCTCAAAGTGTTCGTGCCCGACTAACTAGCATTAGTGGAGGTTCAATCCTAGCCCGTGGACCAAGTAAAAGAGCAACACTTGGGGCTCTTATTCTCCTAATTGTTCGTGGTCGATCGCTTATGAAAATCACGCATCAAAGGTATGAATTATGTGATTCTTTATGTGTTATGCTCATAGATCATGTTTAGGTGCTTATGAATATGATTCATGCAATTCCGCTTATAGTACCTAAAACCCTATAGTGGTATAAGTTAGCCTCTTGCATTTACGCATATTGATCATAATTCTTTGATGTCCAAAATTTTTATTCAATTAAGAAGGAGAATAATTTAATTATGGGTCAATTATTATTTCAAATGGTGATTTAGCATATGAAACCATTAAATATGATTTAATTGCTCAGTTTTGCCTAATATTTAGACTGAATTAAGCCCCTAAGTGTTCAAAATTTTCGTACCCCCTAGCCCTAGATTCGAATTTTTCGGAACCTTAAACCCTAAATTTTTTATTTTGAGTTTTGAGTTTTGTGTTTTGATTAATTTCAATTGTTTTATGCTTCGTTCACGAATTTAATCTAATTGGTTTGATGCATAAATTATGAATTTTGTATAATCAATGTATTTAGTTTAAGAGTTAAATTAAATTAGGGACTATTTTCATGAAGAACCCTAGAAATTAAAATTAGATTGTGAATTTAATTTTAATTGGATGAATTAGCATAAAAGTTATGTTTTAATTAATCATGGACCACATTAATTTTATTTAACAAAAGTTGTTAACTAAAATTGAAAAAAAAGGGTTTAACGGCAGATTTCATGCGGCAGCCGCAGCTGGGTGGCGCAGCCACGGTGGCAGCCGCCGGTGGTGGTCCAAGAGGGAGGGCTAGGGCGGGGCTGCAGGGGTCTGAGAACAAAAGATCAGCAGCAACACCTTGCAAGGTGTTGTGGGGCACTGCTGCCGCTGCTGCTGCAGCACTGCTTCGGCAGTGTACACCAAGAGGTGTATGGCCACCGTGGCCGGCTTAGGCTAGGCACACCACTGTGGCTGGTGCACGGCTGTTTTTTTAAAAAATATATTTTATTTTAAAATTCAAAATTAAAATCAGATTTTATTTTGAAAGATAATATCAAATTTAAAAGTTGTTATTTTGATAAGTTTTCAAAATTATAGTTGTTAATTTTGATAAGTTTGTTAGGATATTTTGAGCAAAAGATTCCATATAGATAATATTTGATTTAATAATATGATTATCCCATAATTATTTTAGGAGATAATTGATTTAAAATTTTGTGATTGGCTAGTAATTAGGATAGAATCTCCTAAGTTTGTTAGGATAATATCTAAAGATAAATAAGATTTATCTTTTAAAATTAAAATAAGATTTGATTCTATCTCATGCTTAAATATAATATATGATATTATCTAATTACATATTAAAATATGAGATATTTTGGTATCATGTTTCCTTAATTATGAACATTCGATGTTGTAGTTTAGGCAAGCATGTTTACGTGATATTTATTATGTGGCAATTTTATAATATATATGATATTATGTTGTTATATAATGACTAGTATGGCCCAGTAGATTACTTAATACAATTTGCGCATCGTGATATATTTTTGCAATCTAAGTATGGTATGTGTACCGATTAAGTATTTTTGTAATTTATCTATTTTATTTAAGTAGTAAATAGATTAGATTAGAATTATAGGTTGCAGTTAATCCAAGAAGTCCATGAAGTGAAGGCTCAGGTGACTTAGGGATGGTGATCCATGAAGATTCAAGTGGAAGCATTTACTTTATTAGTTTTCTTAGGATTAGGGGCCATACTATGTCTTGTTTATGCATTCAGTAGATTATGCATGCATGTTAGTTTTATTGATGTTGATGATGATGCATTAGTGTTCACTAAATGAATCATAACATAATAAATCTAGGTCCTAGAAATATTGAGATTGCTTTTCCAATTAGATAACCAACAACCCTTTGATCACGAGGGATGGGTCTGCCTCCGTAGGGTGTCACTTGTTATCTTAGGTAATTTGGGGTAGATCATCTACACATTTAATTGGTTGTGCTCAACAAGGTTACCTAAAACGTTTAAAACTTTGAAGCAAAGAGTAATAATTAAACATGAGATAGTTAATTATTCAACCAAGAGTTGCAGGAGTTATAATTAGTAAAGAGTTTACTTACCTTGAAAATGTAATGCTTGATGGTAGGGCTTCAGTCCGGTCAACTATTACACAAATAAATGATCTTGGAATCACTTAATTCAATTTGGACAATTTAATATTGAATAAAGTATTAGAGTTACCTTAGCTTTAATTTAGGTGCTTTATAGATAAACATAGTTGAATTTTGCGTTTATTAAGTAAGTATTATCTATATTCTAGCTTTATGATTATATTATCTCCTCGATTGAAAATAAAGTTAAGAGATGTTCTCAAAAGGTTAAAAGAAAATCTGTAAAGTTATATTCCAATTTTGCTAAGATGGTTCTAAAAGGCAAGTTTTAGAAACCCATGTCACATGTCTAAGGTTGGTTTTCTTCAATTCAAAACATTTGAGTGAATCGCCAACACTATCTTCATTTTAAAAAGTGTTTCAAGGGTTATAATGAGATGGGAGGTACAAACCCTCTAAAAGACAAGTATGGAATTTCAATAAAATCTCTTATTTTCAATGTGATTGAATATAAGAAAGTGATTGGAAGTTTATATGATGAAAAGTTGATCAAATGACATTATTCTTCATTCATTTCATATGGAAATAAATAGTTGATTAAACTCTAATATGAATAATGATTGAATAGACTTAGCAAAATCATGAAAATGTTTAAAGAAGTTAAGCAAAGTATTATTTTGAACCTAAAAGAAATGTTCTAAGTGGTTCAAATGGGAAAGGTTTAAGATTATATGAGGGTTGCATTAAGAAGTTATAGGCCAAGAAATGCAAGCAAGTTGCTACTTCTCAAACCTAAAACTACTTATATGCTAAAAGTTGTTATGAACAACAAAAGTTTCCAATTAAATGGACCAATTTCAATTGATTAGAAACTACCTTATACAGTTGGAAGGTAAAAGAATGAAAATGTTCCAATTAAGAAGTATATTATAGAAATTTAATTCGCATATTACTACTTCTTGGACATGCGATGTTATGTTTAGTTTACTCATTGAAGAATGTGGTTGAATTAAAAGAAGAAGTTTAGCTAAGGGAGAAATAAATCTACAAGTTTAGAAGCAAATGTTGCTACTTCACAAGTAGAATCTACAAATCTAGAAGCAAAAGTTGCAACTTTACAAGTAGAGCTTACATTTCACCTTAATTACCTAGTAATTGGCTAGAATTAAATAAATTTTATTTATTCTTGCCATTATCGAAACATGATTTAATGTCAGTAATCACTAAGGATTGAAGATTAAAAAACATGGAGTAAAATGTTGTTCTATGCTTTATTGAATCACAGTGTTTTGAATTGCTAAATATGTTAAAAGTTCTATATGGTATATATAGATAAACTATTTCTATATATATAAATTGTCTTTAAAATGTCAAATGGTTCAAATGAAAATGAACATTGCATACGAAAGATCCAAAGGGATGGGCTTTCAATATCATTGGATTGTGAATCTATTGATATATGTAAATATCATTCTAATTTGACAATGGACAAAGTCATTCTTTAAAGAAATGATGACATGAACTCGCGGCCCAATACATATTGATGTAAGAAAACCTAACGTTTTAAGGCTAGAGACGGACAATGAAACTTCATTTATGATATGATCACTTGTGCTTAGTTGAAGCATAAGTGTGAGAGTTTTTTTTTTTTTTTTTTTTTTTTTTTTTTTTTAAGTTCAATAAGGTCCAGTATGAAGTTCAGAATTAACTTGACAAAATAATAAAATACATTACAATATGATTGTAATTGTGAAAGTTTGAGTCAAGACATTTACTTGGCAAAATATTCAAAATATAGCGATATGATGGTAAAAATGAGAATTTAAGTCAAGACTTTGATAAACATGCAAGAGTTGTGAAATTGTTTTACAACATACTCTGAAAGGAAACATTGTGAAGTGTTTATGAAAGGAGCTATTAATTTATATGAGATATATTTGATAATGGATGAAAATATTATATCTTCCAACAATTATTCAAGGGGTATAATTTAAAGATGAGCTACAATACTAAGACAAACTACATACGTCAAATAAAAATATAGCAAAGGCTTCATATGTGATATGGACAAGAAAAGTTCTTATAAAGTCTTTATACAAAGCAAGGAATAAAATTTGAATTAAATCGTTTGATACACGTTCAATTCCTATACAGAGAACGGGGTACTACTACACAAGTCATACTTACCACAAAATGTTTGTTGCTCAAGTAGATTCCATTATGGAGAGAAAGAATGAGTTGATTTAATAAGAAATGTAGGAATTAGGCATCCTAGTAGTCATATAGGCCTTATTTGGGCCATTTTGGATCAAAATGAGTCCTAAAACCCTTAAAATACTCTTTTCATGTGACTTCAAGACTTAGCCGCCTATAACTAAGTAATATTGACATGTCATGAGAAAGAATGAGTTGATTCGATAAGAAATGTAGGAAATAGGCATCCTAGTAGTCATATAGGCCTTATTTGGGCCAATTTGGATGAAAATGCGTCCTAAAACCCTTGAATTGCTCATGCCATGTGATTTCAAGCCTTAAACTCCTATAACTAAGTAATATTGACATGTTATAAGAAAGAATGAGTTGATTTGATAAGAAATGTAGGAAATAGGCAAACTAGTAGTCATATAGGCCTTATTTGGGCCATTTTGGATAAAAACGCGTCCTAAAACCCTTAAAATACTCTTTTCATGTGATTTCAAGCCTTAGCCGCCTAAAACTAAGTAATATTTACATGTTATGAGAAAGAATGAGTTGATTTGATAAGAAATATAGGAAATAGGCATCCTAGTAGTCATATATGCCTTATTTGGGCCATTTTGGATGTAAATGCGTCCTAAAACCGTTAAAATACTCTTTTCATGTGATTTCAAGCCTTAGCCGCCTAAAAATAAGTAATATTGACATGTTATGAGAAAGAATGAGTTGATTTGATAAGAAATATAGGAAATAGGCATCCTAGTAGTCATATAGGCCTTATTTGGGCCATTTTGGATGTAAATGCGTCCTAAAACCGTTAAAATACTCTTTTCATGTGATTTCAAGCCTTAGCCGCCTATAACTAAGTAATATTGACATGTTATGAGAAAGAATGAGTTGATTTGATAAGAAATGTAGGAAATAGGCATCCTAGTAGTCATATAGGCCTTATTTAGGCCATTTTGGATCAAAATGCGTCCTATAACCCTTGAATTGCTCTTTTCATGTGATTTCAATCCTTAGCCGCCTATAACTAAGTAATATTGACATGTTATGAGAAAGAATGAGTTGATTTGATAAGAAATGTAGGAAATAGGCATCCTAGTAGTCATATAGGCCTTATTTAGGCCATTTTGGATCAAAATGCGTCCTATAACCCTTGAATTGCTCTTTTCATGTGATTTCAAGCCTTAGCCGCCTATAAATAAGTAATATTGACATGTTATGAGAAAGAATGAGTTGATTTGATAAGAAATGTAGGGAATAGGCATCCTAGTAGTCATATAGGCCTTATTTAGGCCATTTTGGATCAAAATGCGTCCTATAACCCTTGAATTGTTCTTTTCATGTGATTTCAAGCCTTAGCCGCCTATAACTAAGTAATATTGACATGTTATGAGAAAGAATGAGTTCATTTGATAAGAAATGTCGAAAATAGGCGAAGTAGTAGTCATATAGGCCTAAGTAATAAATTTTTGCCTAAGTGAACTTGTAAATGTAATTTTACATTCACAACATAAGTGATTAATTCTAACATAATTTTTGTTTATTCCAAGTTTTGCAAGGTACAAAAGGGAGGTCCGCTGACAAGCAAGGAACCTAATGAAGTTCGAGACATGTTGGCGTTTTTCATCACCTTTAATTTGTAAATGTCAATTCTATTGGAATTTGTATTTTGTTAACTTTTCAACTACAATATTAATTAGTATTGTTTGTAAATGATACTTCTTTTTTTTTTTTGAGGAATTGTAAATATGACCCTTCATTGTATTGCATTTAGGATTATTAATTAATATTTATGTATTGTTGTTATTATTTCAATTTAGAAATTATTATTATTATTATTATTATTATTATTATAATTTTTATTGTTATTATAATATATTATAGTAAGGGTAGAATAAATGCAGGATGTACAGGTTTTTTATTATTATTATTAGTATTAATATTATTATTTATTGCCAAAAAACAAAAATAAATAAAACAGTTAAAGGCACTGGTTAAGGCTTGAAACAGGTGCCAATTATATGTTAAAAAAAAAAAAAAAAAACTCGCTAGGTACTTTTAGGATTGGTTAACCGCTGCCAAAAAGTGTAATTCGCACCGGTTAACCGGTGCTAAATCAAAGAATTGGCATCGGTTTTGAACCGGTGCGAAATCTTCAAGTTTTTGGCATTCCTCAAATCTGGACCGGTTCAAAATCGATGCTAAATGGGGGGTTTGAACCGGTGCTCATTACCATTTTTCGCCTAGTGTGATAATGTATGTGCTTATATGTGATGCTATTTTGTGCATATATTGAGAAGTGTGAGTTTGTACGTGGAATGTTTGGCATGTAAGGCTTGGTTTAGCCTTTGGGACTTGTGGTTGGTTTCATATTGTATTATGTTCTAGTTTGCGTGCCTACTTTAGGTTGGTTGTTGTTTTTTTCATGATGATATGGCGCGCCTAGGCTAGAACGATTGCATATTGATGTGTTTGTCTCACTTCTCTACTATATGTGCATGTGCATTAGAGCGTGTTTCTTCTATGATTAGTTTTGGTCTATGTGTGGTAGGTTTTCTTGATGGTTGAATGCATGGTATGGTTGGCCTGCGTTTGGTCTCTTTTGATGATGATATTTTTGATGAATGATGAATTGATTCTTTCCCCTAAAAATCCAAAACCCTAACATCCAAATCCTTTTCTATCTCCTCTTTTCTTTTCCCTAATATCCAAATTTCATTCTTTCTTCAAATCTTCTTTTCCCTAATATCCAAATCCCTTGTATCCAAATTCTTTATCTAGTTTTCTTATCCCCCATTCTTTCAAAAAAAAAAAAATGTTTTGCCTTTGATTGGTTTGCGATGATGATATTGGATTGTATGTGGTAGATACTTGCTTTCTTTTTGTAATAAAATTTCGAGCTTGGTTTAGATGCCCTTGGTTGAACATAGAATTGGCTAGTTAAGGCTAGTGTGAGAATAACCTTACCGAATGTACGAGATTTAAAGTCTAGGTTTGTGGTAAGATGGTGTCGCCTGTCTCAAAGGAATTTAGGTAGTATTTGATCCCACATTTGTCCTAAAAAGTGAGGTTTTATGTTTTCAAGCCATCAACATTTTGAATGAGCGGCAAGGATCCTCCTTGAATTAGTACCTAGATCGAGAACTTGAGCTCCAAACTTGGTGTCGAGATCCTCATATTTTTGTGTATTGTTAGAAAGAGTAGTTGAAGCCATCGTCGGTGGAGGGAGTTGGTTCACATGCATATGGAGAGGGTACTTTTTCATTGAGATATCGAGTGTTTTAAAACCTGCTATAGTTAATGTTTTTCCGGCTCCTTCGTGGAGTCATGAGACACTACCATTAGGGGGGAGTCGGGGACTTGAAATTTGTGATGGGGACGTGGTAAGATTTGCTGAATAGGCTTAAGTTGAGTATTTTCGGGAAGGTTAGCTAGGCCTTGGCTAGTCATGACCGTGGTTGATCTTAGGCATATACCTCAAGCTCGAGTTTTATTGCTTAAGGATTCTTTTATCTATGCATGTGCTTTTCTTTGAGCAAATTAATCTATCGAGTTGTTTTTTGCTTGAGGACAAGCAACTGGCTAGCTTGGGGGAATTTGATGAGTGGTTTATTTGACCACTTATTGTGGTGATTATAACCCGGTTTTGTAATCTTTTCCCCTTTTTCTAACCACTTTTGTATATAAATCTTGCTTTTTGGCTTTGCCTTCCCTTTGTGTGTTTGTGTACTTGACTTGCAGGTGTAGGTGAAGTTTTGACGCAAGAATAGCTCTTGAAGGGTTTAAGATGGAGCAAGAATGAATAAGGAGAGGCCGCTCTTGGAGGAGCGGGCGTGCAACTCCCCAAGAGCGGGCGCTCCTACCAAGTTTACACAATTCTGCCATCTTTCAGAGTCTGGCAAGAGCGGGCATGCGGTTCATTCAGAGCGGGCACTCTTGATATTGGCACCACAATCTGCCACTTTCTAAAGCAGGGAGGAGCGGGCGTGCACCCTCATAGGAGCGGGCGCTCCTCCCATATCGAGTTGAATCTGCCTCCATTTGAGAATATTAAATTAAGAGCGGGCGCGCACCCTTCGAGGAGCGGGCGCGCACCCTTCGAGGAGCGGGCGCTCCTCCCTTTTGGCTGGAATCTGCCACATGTTGAAGAACAGGGGAGCGGGCGTGCAAGATTATGGAGCTGGCGCTCCTGGCTGGAGGAGTGGGCGCTCCTACTTCTGGAGCGGGCGCTCCTTACTGGGAATTCGGGTTACTTTTGACGGATTTTCCTATGAAATTTGGGGAGTATAAATACTACCCCTTTGGCTCATTTTAAAGACAACAGTCTTAGTATAGTATTTAGCAACTTTCTCTTAGTTAGCAACAATCATCTTTGGTAGTTTTAGTTTAGAAATTCTCAAATTAATCATTGTAGAAGCAAGTTTCAAAGATTATTCTCGCAATTTCAGCATTTGTACTCAACATTTGAAGCTTCAATTAGTAACTTCTTTCACTTGTCTCTACTTATTTGCTGATTTTATTTTGTTATTGCAAGTCACTTGAATCTCTCTTGATCTTGAGAAATTGTTGTTGCATGTTAATTTTATCCATAGTGAATCACTTTCCCCCAATTATTGAACTAGTTAGAACCCTAATCTTGGTTTGCATGTCACTTAAAATGAGTTGTGAGTAGTCCTCTTTGCTAGGGTTGGATGAAACTCAACCTAATGGTTAATTAAGTAAACTTGGGAGTTGCTTGTTAGTTCTTCATGATAGGAGTAGCTACCCTTGAATTTGGAGCTTAATGGCATGTTATGCTTAGTTTGACATGGAAATGTAGATTAAGTATGTCATTACTTACTACAATTTGATTATGTATCTCCGATTGTTAAACTAATGATGGATCTAACTTTACGAGTGTGAGTTGTTTTCCTAATTGCATGAGGTTTGTTTTACATATAGTCCTTGCTATCTCTTGTATCTTTTACTCCCAATGTGCCTAATTGCCATGGTTGAATGGATTTCATTCCCTAGTGCTTTTAATTACTTGATTTAGAAAAATAGTTTGTTGTCTACTTGACGAACACCCCTTTCAACAAAAGACTTCGAATTAGCTTGAGTGTTAAGATCTTTAGCAGTTATACCCCGTTCCTTGTGGACCGAACTCTTACTTATCATCGTGCTTGGTTTGTTAGGTGTTTGCTTATAAATGTGTTTGAATGAGTGTGGAATGTGCGACCGTTCTAACACCCCTCATGATTCAACTTAATATATAATCCATAAATCAGTAACACCCTTGTATTACAGATCTACCCAAAATATATATGTTCAAATCTACCCAAAGTATCATATAAAAATACTTTTAAAATATTTTTTTTAGGTAAGTAAGAAAATACATTAAGATGGAAAAAAACTGTACAAGAGCCACGGGGCATACCCTTGAAACTTAGGACCCAACTGGCCCTAAGAGGAAAACAAAACAAAACTTCTAGCTACACTGCCATTTTAATTCTATAAAACCATATACAATCATTTACATTCCACTTCTTGTCAATCAAACGCTGAACTCTCCAAACAATATCATCACAGACCTTCTTAACCACCCACTCAGGTCTGAACACAACATTTTGCTAGAATGCCACATTCCTAACATGCCAAATCTAATACACCAAGGTAGCTAACACAGCATACCCCACCTGTTTCTGCTTTCTACTCTGAAAGAGCTTGCCCCAACCCTTCCATGCCCTTTAAATACCAGCTGCAGCAAAGCTTGCAATACCCAGCCACTTCAGAACCAGAGCTAAGCATGCTTTAGTGTAATCACATCTAAGAAAAAAATGTCTTTCAATCTCACTCTCATTACCACATAACAAACATAACTCCACATCACAAATCCCATACCTGTGCAACTTGACTCTAGTTCCTAATCTCTCTTGTACAGAATTCCAGGTGATGAAGGAGTGTTTAGGAACATTTAGCTTGTTCCACACCCATTTAGTCCAGTGGCATCTACTCTACTCACCTCCTCTCAGCCACTTATAGTAGTTTGCAATAGAGTACTTGCCCCTTTCCCAATTATTCTCCATAAATCCTTCTCTCAGCCTCTCGTTAACCTTACAAAGTATTTTCCAGCCCCAACTTGTAGAGGTGGTAGCTGTATACTCCCACCTACAACCAGTTATCTTCTTTAATATATACAGCATGAACCACCTTACCTATAAAGTGTCAGCTTTGAGTGCAATCTGCTAAACATATTTCCCCGGGCTGCAGTATTCCAAGAAATACAATCCCTTATACTTAGACCCTCCCCCTCGTTCTTTGATTTACAAGCCTAATCCCAAGTAATAGGAGGGCTCTCAGACATAGAGGCCTAACCAGACCAAATAAATGCTCTACAAAGCTGCATAATTCTCAGTATCACAGTCTTAAGCAAGAGCATAACCTGAGGCCAGTAAGTGTGGAGACTCATCAGCACTGTATTCACCAAAACTGTCCTAGCAGCATATGACAGAGTCTTGCTAGACCAACAATGAATTCTTTTGGTGATTTTATCTATGAGAGGATCATATTCACACACTTTTAACCTTCTAGTATTCAAAGGCACCCCCTAGTATTGAAAAGGAAACACACATTTCACAAAGCCATGCTGAGAGAGAACTTTGACTGAACTTGATCAGGCACATTCCCCAAATAGACAACATTTTTTATCATAATTAGCATACAAGCCTAACACTCTAGAGAAAGTATTTAGAGCTTTCATAGCAAGGTTGATAGACTTGCTATCCCCTTTAGTGAAAATCATCAAATTATCTACAAATACCAGATGATTAAGCTTAAGACTATCACATCTCTGACGAAACTTAAACCACCTCTTAGTTCCCACTATCCTAAGAAGCCTTGTAAGATATTCCATGGCTAGCACAAAGAGTAGAGGTGACATGGGGTCACCCTTCCTAATGCCCTTTTTTGCTTGGAAAAAGTATCATTCAAGCTGCCATTCAACATAAGAGAAAAAGCTAGTGTTGTAACACACTTAAAAATCCACTTGATAAACACCTCAGGAAACTTGAAAGCCACTAGAAGTTCCTTTAAATACTCCCACCCAACTGAATACTTTTAATATATTTACATGTACCTAGTACATACTGAAGGTTTTATGTCTTTGTCAAGTAGTGCAATTACTAGGTATATAAATGGTTCAAATTATGGAGATACTTAAGTTTGTTCATTTGGGTCGTCGTTATATCATAGCTAGAGATACTAATGATCTTTGGGCTAGTAAAATAAGCCAAAGCCTAATTGAACAGATCCTATAAGGTCACACAAAGGGATTAGATTGAACATAAGTGGAAGAGGCCCATGATAGGCCTTCTCCCTCTAGCAGGCTGGACATATGGAGAGTTTTAGAGGGTTTGGGCTTGTTTCCTAGTCTAGTTATAATATGATTATAAATAAACTAGATGCATAGGGTTTTGCAAGATACAGTGATCAGTTGATCAAACCTTCTAATTAGCAAACACGAAACCAACCCCTCTAAAACTCCCTCTCTCCTCCTTGCACCGGTGGTGTGCACGGTGGTGGTGGTGTCTCGTGGTGGTCCGATTGTCGACAAATGTGGTGATCGTGGTGTTTTCCTCCATCATCCGACAAATATAGCATTGGTGGACGATTCATTCGAATCCCGTGGACTAAGTAGAGGAGCAATGTTTGGAATTCTATTCTCTCCCTTATTTGTAGCTAATCCTAACGTAAGAATCACACTTTAAAGGTATAATTATGTGATTCTTGTGTGTTATGCATGTGATCCTATTTTAAGTGTGTATGAATATATGATGCGGAATCTAAGGTTGGGTTGTGTGTTTCGGGTTATGGATTAAGTGTTTGGGCTAGGTGTTTAGGTGGCTTAGTGCTTAGGCTAGTTGTTTGGAGTGGGAACAGGGTAAGGAGAAAAGGAACTAGTTCCCGTAAGTGGGCTAACTAGGGATAGGTGTGGTTAGAGTTGAACACTCACTCTACTAACCACAAACAAGCTAACTCCGAACACTCCGAGTTACGCTCACAAACTCGAGTCCACGAGTTCAAGTAACTTGAATCCACAAGTCAAATTTTAGAAATAACACAAAGTGATTTCAAAAATAGAAAATTTCATTCAAGATAAGGTATGTTCTTACAAGGAAAACTAGACTTCCTTTTATAGCTTAAGGAAATAGCTATATTAAGTGAACTTAGTTAATTTAATAAAAGGGAACTCAAAAGTCGCTAGCCATATTCAGCCCTTAGGTGTAACGGTTCCCATGAAAATCGCCACACATTGAAGATTAATAATTGCTCAGTTCCTTAAAGCAGTTCCTTAAGGAACTCGCTGCAAATACGCCCAGCTCTCCCTATTTTCAACGGCTTTTCAGTTACAACTTTATTACAGCAATTTAAGCTTAGGATTACTACTAACAACTGAAAATAAAACATACAATTAACTAGTATTAAAAGCAATTAAACTAAGGAGGTTATACTCCATAAGTGGCGCCCAACACTAGGCAAAAATTGCTAATCAGCACCGGTTCAAAACCCCCATTTCGCACCGGTTTTGAACCGGTTCTGATTTGAGGGATGCCAAATCCCAAGACTTTTCGCACCGGTTCAAAATCGGTGCAAAAACTTATTTTTTGCACCGGTTCTTAATGTGAACCGGTGCGAAAAGTCCCCAAAAATATTAAAAAAAAAAGCTTTTAGCACCGGTTCTTGCTTTGAACCGGTGCGAAAAGTGGCCAAAAAAAGTTTAAAAAAACTTTTAGCACCGGTTCTGTTCCAAAACGGGTGCCAAAAATGCCCCATAAAAATAAAAGAATAAAATTTTTTTTTTTTTGCATTTTTTTCACTTAAATTGACATATAAACACTAACATATATATAAAGTTACATATTTTCATTAAAAATGGACAAGACAGCATTGTAAGTGGCTGCAAGGGCTCAAGAACAGCATACTGTTTTAGTGACTGTTATTTTTCTTCTGTTTGGCTACTGTTCTGTGTTGCTGTCCTATTCCTGGTCTGAGTTCCAACAGGAGCTGTTCTGGTCTTGTGCCGGTGGCTGCTCTGGTGGCTGTTGTGTTATTGTGTGTTCAGGCTGACAGGTTGCTCTGCTGTTTGATGAGCTGCTGTTTTTGTTCTGCTGCGCTGCTGTGCCTCTGTCCTGTTCAGGCTGGTTGGGCGTCTGTTCTGCTTCTGTGGTTGTGTTTCTGCTCTGTTCAGGCTGGGTGATTGGTTTTGCTTCTGCTCAGGCTGTTGTGCTGGTGGCTGCCCCGCTAGCTGCTGTGTTGTTATGTGTTCAGGCTGACCTGCTGCTCTGCTGTTTGCTGTGCTGCTGTTTCTGTTCTGCTGCGCTGCTGTGCCTCTGTCCTGTTCAGGCTGGCTGGGCATCTGTTTGCTTCTGTGGCTGTGTCTCTGTTATGTTCAGGCTGGCTGGGTGACTGGTTTGAGTTCTTGAGCTGCTGTGTTTCTGTTCTGCTCTGGTCAGGCTGTGCTTGGTGTTTGCTGCTCTGTTGTAGTGATGTGTTGCTGGCTGGTTTGGCTGCTGGATGCTGTGTTTGCTGGGTTCTGCTGCGGCTGCTGTGGTGCTGTGCTGGTGGCGCTCTGCTATTTCTAGAGATCACTTATGGGAAAAAAAACTCGGGCTTTACTAATGCACTTTGACAAAATCCAATTCTAGAGATCACTTATGGAAATATTATTATCTCCTCACCTCGATTTGAAATTGCTGGTTCCAGTGTAATCCTTTACCCCTTAGCCAGAACCTAGGCTACAAGAATCAAATGATTTCCTTGGCCTTTAAATATTGTAAGAGCAGTGAGCTGAAGTAGAATAGCAGAAGCAATTGGAATTTAGGATTTTGTATGAATCCAAAACACAAAATAAATAATGGATAAGAACAGCAAAAATTGTTTGTAAAAAAAAATAAATAAATAAAAAAGGACAGCAAAAATGGAGTAAATTAAACACCATAAGGCATAGTCACAAATCAAGGGTTTGGTACAACCGTAGTCTAAATTGTTGGAGGTAAAGGTGCAAAGAAACTAATTAAACGAAATAATTTATGAAAAAATTCCAAAGAAAGAAATAAACATAGGGAAATGATTCCACAATTTATCACTCTATCTTCGAGTGAACTATGAACACTTTTCTTTTTTTTTTTTTTCCTGAAAGAATTGAACTATGAACACTTATATTTTCACAAATTTTGTTTTTATTTTAAGAATGAAAATAAAGAACAATAAGGCCAATAAAAAATCAATTGGAGTAATATGTTTTAGATAGAGAGATCGTAGCATAATATATCAGCATTTGGGAACTGGGAAAACTGTAATAAAATAATTTGTTGGACCTTTCATAGACTAAAGAATATTAAATAAAGAATTAGAATAAGAATAATGTAATTTCTCAAGACATGAAGCTACGACATGAGGCAACTATAAGATGAATATGGCAACTGAAAGAGGAAACAAAAAAAGGATTAACATGTAAATTGTGTACCTCTAGCAGCCTTAATCTTTGTCTCAATTTCAAGAAAATCCGAGTAAACTACTGTAGACAGGCTAATATCAGATTGAAGCCATGCCACAGCCCACAAGAAGTTCTAGAAAATACAGTAGAAAACGGAACTGGTTCAATAACCTAGCAGAAGAATAAACCAGAATATATATGAAAGTACAAGAACTAAATATTTTCAGTAACAAAAAATAAAAAATCTCAGCCATTTTATATATATTATTCAGACCTTACAATGATGAACTTATACTTCAAAACCCTGCCAAATAAGACTTCAGAAGGGTAAAATAATCTCTCTTGCCTATCTTCTGAATGTACTAGTCCTTCTTGTTTTCTTTAAATATATCAGTATAATAGAGTCCTGAAATAGGAAAATTGACCAATAATCAGGCCATGTTTAACTAGAAATACCTCCATGGAATGAAATTAAATAGAAAAAAAATATGATATTTCTCCATGTTTAACTCATTAAACTAGTAATCATTGTTACTGTCAGAGAAAGATTCAAGTAATAAAGTAGGATAAAAGAACATTCATAGCAAAATTATTTCATTGCCATAGCCTCATAATCCACAATAAAATTTGTGAAGAACTACCTTTTATAACACATTTTTTTTTGTTTTTTTTTTTTTACAAATAATTACTTATAAGTTTTTGTTTTACAAAATAACTAACTTAAAATCTTAAATAAAGATGTTGTGCTATCAGCATCACCTTGAAACGGAAACCATCAAACTTAGGATACTAAATATTTTATTAATTTATGGCATAATTTATCAGCCTTTGGGAAGGGGAAAATCCTTGGGAAAACTGTACATAATGAAATAATTTAATGGACGTTTCTTAGACAAGAGGATATCGAACGAAGATTAAGAAAACGATTATGAGATTTCTTAAGAAATAAAGCAACTGAAACAGGAAACAAAGGGAGTAACTATTAAGTGATGTACCTCATAGTTGCCCGACTTTTTTTCTCAATTTCTATTAAATTGTAGTAAACTCCTGTAGATTTGTAGAAGACGGGCTGATTTCAGATTGAAGCTGCGCCTCAGGAACAGCTTCCACAAAATACAGTAGAAAACAGAACTGGATGAATAAAAAAAACAGATTATATATGAGAATACAACAAGTACATATAGATAACCAACTGAATTCCAGCCATTTTGAGTATGAAAAGGAAGAAAGTGGAACTGTAAAAACATAAAATTGATCTTTTACTAGAAAAAGTAGGAAGATTGTAATTAAGTGAAAGGTATTGCTTTACTATTTAGACCTTACAATGATGAACTGAAAGTTTAAAACCCTGGCAAATCAAACTTCAAAAAGGTGAAACAATCTCTACTGCCTTATATTTCTGAACTGAATTTTTCTGGTGTGGTCTGACTTTTTTTAGTGTGGACATGTGGTCTAATTTGAACTAGAATAATTAATACTCTGTAAGAATAAGGGCAAGAGAACACAACCTAAAATAAAACAGCAATAAACACATCAACAAAAGTGCATAAACTCATCAATTCTTTTTAATTACGGACCAGTAATCCATCAGTTTTGAGTACGGAGTATTAATTCTAACAATTACAAGTTAAGATCTCAAAAAAATTAAACTAAAAGAACCTTGAACAATATGTTTGTTAGAAAGGAAAAGGCTAACGGTTTCATAAAGCTAAAAATTAAGCAAATTTTGAATGAGATTATGTATGACATTCAAGACTGAGGAAATCAGATTAATTAAAATGAGAAAGCAGAAGAATATTCGTATATACCTGTACTGTGATGTCGTTTTCTCCATTGGTGTTTATCACAATTCAGAAACTCTAGTTTCTGAAAACCCTAGCCATTGATGGAAACGCTTGCGGCGCAGTGGCGGAGAAGGAGATCGAAGAAAAGGGGGGGAATTGACGATAAACCCTAGAAAAAGAAGGTCGTGCGGCCGTGACAAGGAGGCGGTTGTGGTGGAGGTGGAGCCGTGCGCGCTTTAATGACAAGCCTTAGATTACCAGAACCCTAAAATTACGAAATTGAAAACCAAATCAATGACAAACCCTAGATTGCGAAGGAATTCGGTAGATTAAGAAGACCACAAAAAAATCATACCTCGAAGCTGCTTCAATGGAGGTGAGAAAGCTCAGAATCCGCTTCAATGGAGAATAAAGAGCACGAGTTCAATGGAGGAGAGATATGGAGAGAGAAGGAGGTGCGGCTGCTTCAATGGAGTGAGAAAGCTCATAAACGGCTTCAATGGATAAGGTGGGAATTCGGAGGTGGTGGAAGAGAAGGCGAGAACGAGGGAAAAAAGAAGATGGAAAAGCAGGGGAAAAGAAAGGAAGAAGAAGAAATACGCGAGCCCGGTTTTTTTTTTTTTAAATTTCGCACCGGTTTGAACCGGTGCTAAATCACTATTTCGCACCGGTTTAGACTGAACCGGTGCTAAATCACTATTTCGCACCGGTTTAGACTGAACCGGTGCGAAATCCCTTTCTCCCCCTTTTTTTTCTTCTCTTTTTTAATTCGCACCGATTTATTAGGAACTGGTGCGAAAAGTCTTTTTCCCAATCCCGCCCATTTCTTTTCCCACCGGTTTTCAAGAACCAGTGCGAAAAGTGCGGTGCCTATTTCATTTTTTCTACTAGTGCAAACAAGTGAGTAACGCCCCTCTTGAATGCACACTAAAACCGTGTGTAACCCTTGACTTGGCTGTCTTCAAATCAGATTGATGCGAAGGAATATTCCTCCCCAATGCTCATGAAGAATATCTAAGGCGTCCAAGGCAAATAAACTCCTTTCTTACTCATCCATCTAAGTCACGCATGACTTGTACAAAGATGGAGCCACGTTAAAGCCTATGCGTGTAACATTGTCAATTTTAGACCCTTAAATGGACAATAGGAACTTGATTCTCTTGCACCCTTGACGGTTTGTTTGGACCACTTTGACCACTAAACTCATTGGCTTACACGAGTTCCTGATCAAGGATCAATTCCGGATCAATATAATTCATGAAATTCCGCTTAGAGTACCTAAATCCCTACAGTGGTATTAGCTAGCCTAATGCATGTACGCATATTGATCTTGTTGTACCAATTGGATATTGTTGTAGTGGTGATTGGGACTACACTTGGTGGGGAGGACCACGTGTTCGATCCCCCAAAACAACAATTAGGAGGGGAATGGAACCTAACCACTCAGAACTGATCCTCGAATCCCGATTAGCCCAAAGGGTGAACCGGGTGGAATACCAAAAAAAATATTGATCTTATTCTTTGATGTCCACAATTTTAATCAGTTAAGAGGGAGACTAATTTAATTATGGATCAATTATTATTTTAAATGCAATTTAACGTTTAGAATTGATTAAATATGATTTAATATTGCTCAAATTACCCTAGGAAGGACCGAATTTTTGCCCTAATTGATTCAAAAATTTCAAACCCCTAACCCTAAATTCAGAATTCCTGAAAATTTTAGCCCTAAATTTTGCTTGTGTTTTTGGTTAAATTTGATTTGATTCATGCTTCATAATTTTAATTAGGTTGAAATTATACATAAAAATGTTTTATGTATGAACAACAATTTAATTTTAAGAGTTAGAATTAATTTTATGAAGAACCCTAAATTTTAAAATTGAATTAGGATTTAATTTTAATTCTTGGACTAATTTAATTTAATTTTAACAATAGTTGTTTTAATTAAATTAAAAACACAAAAACGCAATTTAAAAGTGGCCAGCCACGGTGGCTACCGACCGGGGGTGTTAGTCCGAGAGGGAGGGGAGGTAGGCCAGGTGGTCCAACTCGGTAGGTCAACAGCCGTGCAATAGTTGCACGCTGTTGCCGTAGCTGCTGCTGCTGCAAGGCAGTAAACACCTAGCGGTGTCCAGCCACCGTGGCTAGCCTTGGCTGGCCACGCATGGTGGCCTGCAGCTACAGCTGCTGCTGCTGTCTGCTACTACCGTAAGGCAGTGGGTGCTGGTTAAGCGCCCAGCCACTGTGGCTAGCTTCGTCTAGCCAACCAAGGTGGCTGGCGGTGGTACGGTCGGTTTTAAAAAATAAATAAATAAATAAATAAATTGTTTTATTTATTTTGGGATAAAATAAAATTTCAAAAGTTGTTATTTTGATAATTATCCAAATTAAGTTGTTAAATGTGGATAGAGTTTGTTAGGATTTTTTAAGCAATATTACAAATGGATAATAATTGATTAAATAATGGTGATGTTACACCCAAAAATCAAATTTTTGACTTTTTGCTTGACTTTCTTGACTTTGACCGAGTTGAGAAGTTTTTAGAGTTAGTGAAAGGTCTTTGGGCTAGTTTGATAAAACATAACAGCAGCTGGGCTGATATGACGTAGAGGCTCAATAACAGGTGGACCAGAGGCTAATGGGTAATTTTAATTTTTGAAATAGTGTTGGCGCCAAGAAGCATAACCGTACAACAGTTATGGGAGTCAACCATAACCGCTCCATTTTGCCTATAAATAGAAGTGCAAGGATAGAAAGAAAGGCATCAGCAAATCAATCAACAACAAGCATTTCATTTCTTTTAAGCTTTCTTCTTTGCTTTCGTAGTTTCCCTTGGCTAAGTAGCCAAGCGATAGTATAGTTTAGCACGTAGCATGTATTGAAGATTGTTCATCTTTTCCAATTGTATGACCATGGAGGTAACCTCTCCTTCAACTTGTACAATTGTAGACCAGACTTTAGCTTTTAATTAATGGAATTCATTTGTATCTTTCGTCATATGTTTATCTACTCATTTCTTTGAGCAATCTAACTTGTTTTACTTCCTTTGGAAAAGCTCTCTTATTGTTTTGTTTAACATTAGCAAGGTTATCAATCTTTGAAACCGGTAACTCGAGTGGCAGCCCCCTAATACTCTAGAATAAGATAAAGTATTTAATTTGTTGGTAAAGAGCAATATTTACCTCAACAAGTTTTTTAGCGACCACAGTGGGAGAAAACTAGATTTAATCCATTTAACTTTGTTAATTTGGAAGTTTTTCCCATGGCTCCTAAGCGTTCAGCACGTAAAGGAAACACTCGGAAAGATATTAATTCATCTGAACACAATCCTGAAAATATTGTAGAGGATCTACCAGATCTAGAGAATCAACTGCCAATAGAGCATCTGGCACACCCTTTCGAACAATTCGAGCCTCATACACAAAGGCAAGATGAATCGTTTTTGGAAGGAATAGAAAGCCAGTCTCCTACCAAACACTTACTCAACACAATTTACACTAAATGCATGGAAATTGTGAAGATACTGATAGAGGATTTAAAAGAAAATAATAGAGCAGTTTGATAACTACTATTGTGTCATGGTCGAAGAAACCGCTAGAGTGGTAACTGTCAAGTTGAGACAACAAGCGGTTACCAGGTAGATAGGATTTTTCTAGATATTAGTGATACTCTTAACGCTACTAAGGTGGCATTATCAAAGCGTGTAGCAATCAAAGTGGTTACAAGGCTTGAACCTTTAGTGGAGAAACATAATCAACTTAATGAGAAGTTGATGAATGTTTTAACCGCTTTAGGTAATGGGATTAATGAAGGAAATCAAAGGGATAACGTCCCATTGGGATATCCTAGAGTAGAAAATATGACAAGATCTCATGCAAATCCGCTCCCTCTTTCAGTTCCAAGAAGTATCCCTCCAATTGGTTCTAATGAGGGGTATATGAGCCAAGGGAGAGCTAATGGTTCAGGGCCAGGTTATGAGTTAGGCTATAACCATAATGGCTAGGGTCCATCTTCTTCTTCCTTTCCTCCACCAATTACCACACACCCATTAACCTCTTTAATGGGTAACATACCTCCTTTGGGAGCAGAGATTAGTGTCAATTACGCCAACTATGGTATTGGAAATCTGCCAGATCTAGCATGCCACACACAAGCTGCTGCATCTACATAAAGGATGTCCTCTCAACCTATTGGCATGAATGGTCAACAATCATTAACACAAAATGGGAATTATAACCATTATCCACATCGATACCCAAACTCTGTCCACCCTACACAAGGTTCCTCATGGAACCAGGGTCAAGCCAGTGGTTCATGTGGAGAAAGATATCAAGCAATGTCTCAACCTAATCCTAATGCATTAGGAGGGACAAGCATTGGATATAGGGGTTTCCCCAATTCTAAAGGGAACCAACATAATCCCTTTCATATGCAAGATACACCAGTTCAACCTAATGGTCCAATACTAGGGCAACTCCACAAATGGGATAGGAACCCCTGCTCAGACAAGTGGAGGAGATGATCTAGAGGGCCAGAATGGTGGATATGTTAAAAGGGAACCTACAGTCCATATCCTGAATAGATTGACAGGATGTATCCATTCCCAAGAGGATTAAATGTTCCTGAATTCTCCCCTCTTTTCTCTGGCGACAGTACAATGTCTGCTGAGGAACACTTAGTTAGATTCAACTATCAGTATAGAGAGGAGGCAGATAATGAATTCCTTAAGTTTAGAATGTTTTCCAGTTCTCTTACTAGTACTGTCCTTTTCTTGGTTTACTCACTTTCCACCAAATTCAATTCAAAATTAGCAAGATATGCAAACACAATTTCTTCGCCATTTCACTAGAATTGAAGCAAGGGTCACTATAGGTGATTTGGCCCAGATAGTACAAGAAAAAAGGAGAGCCTGTAGGAGATTACATTCACAGATTTAAGAATGCTAAGATTAGATGTCATTTAAATATACCAAAATCAGAGTTCGTGTCTATCGTCCAAAAGGGTTTGGCCTTTCCTTTTAGGAAAAAGTTTGAAGGACAGTATTTCCCTGATTTTGTTGATTTGTCTAACGCTGTAATGGCTTATGAGAGGTGTTTAGAAGAAGATTCTAGATCTAAACATAAGTATTATGCTAGTATGGCTGAGAGTGTGATAAAAAAGATGACATGTATGAGGAAGCGATAGTTGAATTTGTACAGGGTCCTTCATTTAAATGTCCTCCTTTAACTAATAAGAAGTTCACTTATAATAAAGATTGAAAATCTGATCAAAAGTGAGAATACACCTTCGACATTAGGAGATGTGATGAGCTTTTGGGTCATAAAAAGATTAAGTTAGTAGGGAGGCATAAAATTAGAATTCTTGATGAGGTTAAAGGAAAGAATTATTGTAAATGGCATGACGCTTTTACTCATAATACTAGCGATTGCATAACATTTAGAAATAAGATTCAAGATGAAATAGATTAAAAAACACATAATTTTCCCTGAGGAGAAAGTTAGCTCTTACGAAGTAGAGTTAGAGTCTGCGTCAGAGCCTGAAGTCTATGAAATGAAATTTTTTATGGTAAGCGCTGACATAGATATTGTGCAGGATAATATACAAAGACTGAAAGAGGTTACTGTTGCAGTCAGATTGTATGAGAGGCTAGTCAAGGATGGAGTAATTGTGTCACCTCAATGTTAGGACGATGATTTATAAAGATATTATGATATGTAGATGGCACTTTAGTTCTTCTCATGCGACTAATGAATGTTTGGCCTTTAAAGGGTTTTTGAACAATAAGATCAAAACAAATGCAGTAAACGTTTCAGAGCCAGAATATCAGGCGATGAATCATGATGAGTTCAATCCTAAAGGGAAGAAAGGTAAAACTAAGTCCTCTGAGAATGGTCAAAGGACTCGTAGGTAACCTAACAAGACTAGCAATCAGAAACAAAAGGCACAGTCCTACAAAGAGGTAATTCAGTTATTTCTCTTGCAATTAAAGCAATACAGGGACTTAAGAATTTGCGACACAATATTTGTCATTCTTGTGCTGATTTGTTGCATTTCGAACTGGTCGAGACTGAGACCATTTCAAATGATACTGATTGGATACCCAGACACCAAATAATTTATCACAGGAAGAGTACATATATCAGCAATCTAACTCCTTCTATGAAAAGCAGGCTGGGTTATCATAAGGTGAATAAAGGAAAAGAGAACCTTTTACCCATGGCCAAAAGAGACAACTATGTGAGCATGAAAAGGAGAACAGAGGGGTTGTTAAAAGACAGAGTGACGAAGAAGGATAATCTAAAGCTCAAGGAGAAAAGGAGATCCATAAAAAAGGCAAATCAGTTAGAAGAAGTTTAAGCAGCCAGACTCAAGCGATGGAAATTCAACTGGATGAAGATGCTTTGAAGAAAGGTATCCTCAGAGTCGTTCCATCACAAATTGTTCAACCTAGAGTGGACACAGCAATTGGACAATCAATGGATGGTGAAAATTCTATCGAGCTGCCTAGCGATGATATCCAGAATCATCCTATAGTGAAGGAGCTGATGGAAAGCATTCCAGAGTAAGATCTAGCTCTGGAGTATCAAAAGGAAGAAAGCTTAGATGAAGAACTGATGGCCACAGATCAACCTGCATCTGAGTTAGTAGACTATGACCTAGAAGGTCTCGATCTGGAAGTTTCGAGATCAGATCTGGAATTTCTGTCAAAGTATTCGGAGGAGGATTGCGAGGCAGGTTGCAATACCGTGACTCTACCAGTGGAGTTTAGAGCTCATCAAGTGGTGAAACCTGGTACCAATTCATGGGCAGATGAAGTGGATAAGGCAGAAGCTGCGGGTAAGTATAAACTCTTTACTATATCTGCTGAATTGATTAAAGCATCATCTAGTTCACCTAGTAGAGAAACAGTATCACATTATCAGGAACAGTTAGTCATTCGACATTTGTTAAGAGATTACAATGTTAACAATGCACATAACAAACCTATTTTTATGACTATGAATTTAGAAGGGTTTGAGCTAGGAAAAGTATTAGTCGATACAAGGCCACAATAAATCTGATGCCTTTGTCTGTTTTTCATAAAATTGGTAAAAGCAAAAAGGATTTGGCTAGTGTTAAGATTAATTTAGTTGGTTTCAATGGTAAGTCTGAACGTAGTGAAGGGTTGGCATGTATTGAGATCCAAGTAGGTACTACTAAGACTATTTCAGCATTCTTTATAGTAAAAGGAGAAGCATCTTGTACTGCTATTCTAGGTAGGGAATGGTTGCATCAAACGTACGCTTTCCCTTCTTCTTTGCATCAAAAAATAATATTATGGAATGGTGATGAATACGAATTAGTTTGTGCTGATGTAGAAGCTTTTATGATTGATACTAACCAAGATTTTCCCATGGTTCTTGTGAAGTCAACACCAAAGACAGATGAGATTGTACTCAAACTTGATTCCCATTCAATTCCTAAACTGAAGGTTATATCAAGTCCAATCGCCAAGATAGAAGAGGCAAATGCAGCTGAAGATAAACACAATTCACCTGTAGAGTCCAGTTTTAAGTTTGGAGTACTTAAGATTGGATATGTTTATTTCTTTTCTATGTACATTTGTAGTTTGAACAAATATTATGAATAATTACATGAAAGGCAATTTCAGATCTGGTACTTTATTAGCTCTACAAAATCTATATGCAAGTTATTATTTGCAACATAACATAGAGGTTAACATAAACACGGAGACTCCTGAATGTTTATCTAACTACTCAAACTCTGATGACCATACTCGATCATCGCCAAGCTCAGACAAAGAGTTCTATGGTGGAGAAGATATTGAAAAAGTATGGGCTAAGAGTGAAGATATCAAATAGGAAGTACATGATCCTCTAGAAGAGGTCAATCTCGGAACTAATGATTTTCCTAGATTCACTTATATGAGTAAGGAATTATGTGACAAGGACAAGTCATTATTGATTGACATACTTTATAAATATGGATTGTTTTGCATGGGAGCATCACGAAATGCCTGGTATAAATCCTTCTATCATCCAACATAGGCTTTCTATTAAACCTGGTTACAATCTCATAGCCAAAATCCAAGACGTTTATCACCAGAATTAATTCCAAAAATAAAGGAACAAATTGCCAAACTCTTGGAGGCAGGATTCATACAACATACCAAGTATGCAAAGTGGATAGCTAACATTGTCCTTGTAATTAAGAAGAATGGCAAAATCAGGATATGCATAGATTATAGAGATATCAATAGTGCATCCCTAAAGGATCAATACCCTATGCCTGTAGCAGATATGTTGATAGATGCCACATCAAGACATGAGTTTGTATCAACCCTAAAGGGTTTTGCTGGGTACCACCAAATAAGGATCGCTGAAGATGATCGCTTAAAGACGACATTTAGATGTCCAAGTTATTTGGGACTCTATGAACATGTGGCAATGCCATTTGGACTTAAGAACGTAGGGGCAACGTATCAAAGAGATATGAATCTCATATTTGATGAAATGATTGGCGACTTCATGGAGGTTTACGTAGACGATGTTTTGGTAAAATCCCATGACTTATCAAAGCATTTGGAGCATCTCATTCAGGCATTTGAAAATAAAGGATGAGGAAAATCAATCTAAAGATGAACCCTCATAAGTGTGCCTTTGAGGTTGAAGCCAGTAACTTCTCTGGATTCCTAATCCATAAGAAGGCCATTGAGGAGGCCAAGACTATTCTTGAAGCATCACCTCCAACCAATAAAAAGAAACTCCAAAAGTTTCTGGGGCAAAATAACTATGTTCGAAGGTTTATCACTTATCTAGCAGGAAAAACGAAAGGGTTTTCTCCTCTTCTTAAACTTAAACAAGGAGAAGAGTTTAAGTGGGAACCAGAACATTAAGATGCCTTTGAACAAATCTAGGGCAGTTGGCTACTCCACTAATATTAATTCCTTCCAAACAAAAAAATAGAAAACCATTATGGTTGTATCTTTCAGCTACAGAGGATTCAATTGCAAGCATGTTAACCTAAGAAATGAACAAGGTCATGAACATGCAATTGTCTATCTAAGTAGAATCCTACATGATACTGAAACTAGATACACTGATGCTGAAAAGTGGTGCTTGAGTTTCTATGATGCTTCCATTAAACTTAATCACTATTTTATGGAATTTCCAGTGGAGATCATATCACCAACAGATTTACTCAAATACTTATTGAATCACCCTTTCATTAAAGGAAGGGTGTGTAAATGGAGTATGCATCTATCACAATTCAAGCTAACTTATGCAACGCAAAAATCCATAGAAGGACAGGCGTTGGTTGACTTTTGGCTGATCATCCACCTATGGAGAATGTTATGGTCTAAGAAGAAAAACCATAAACAATGTTCTTTGATGGATCTAGTAGGAGAGAGTCAGCTGGAGCTGGAATTGTGATCTATTAACCTTCTGGTGTAGTGACTAAGATGGCGATCACTTTCTCAATTCAATGCACAAATAATAGAGCATAGTTTGAAGCCTTAGTGATTATTTTGAGGACTTTGAAAGATATGGGAGTTACGAAGGTTAAGGTGTTAGGGGATTCGTAATGTGTGATTAGCCCAAGTAAATAAAGAATACATAGGAATTTCACCTTTGGCGATGAACTTTTCATCTATCGTTCAGGAGCTTGTCGATGCTTTTGAATTCATCCAAGTCTCTCACATCCCAAGAGAAGAAAATAGAGAGGCTGACTTTTTGACACAACAAGCATCGTTACCCGATTTGAAGGTTTCGATGAATCAGTGATTCGTATAAACACATACAAATTGAAACCTTTTGATAAAAAAGTGAAGGCAGAAGTGCACAAGAATAGTATCTTTGCTCAGGATATAGACTAGAGGGAGGAGATTAAAGAGTATTTGAAAGACCCTTCAAAAGGAAAGGTGTTAGAAAAAGTTAGGTTAGCAGCTACTAAATACTTTCTTATGGGGAGTAAGCTGTATAGGAAAGATCCTCAAGGCATTTTACTAAGTTGCATTAGCACAAAGAAAGTGTTAACCATTCTAGTAGAAGTCCATCATGGAATTTGTGGTTCACACCAAGCAGAAACTAAGATGAGGTGGTTAATCCATCACATGGTTTTTATTGGCCTTCAGTTAGACAAGATTGTTTGCAATATGCAAAAGGTTGTAAGCAATGTCAATGCTTTAGACCAATAAGTAGGGCACCGACAATAGAATTGCACCCCATTATCAAACCCTAGCCTTTCAGAGGTTGGGCGATGGATGCAATTGGGCCTATTAAACCTCCCTCATCTGCTCACCATGAGTATGTCTGATAGCCGTGGATTACTTTACAAAGTGAATTGAGGTCTATTCTTGGAAGAGAAAATGTTTACAAGATATGGGATTCCAGAATCTATAAATTTGGATCAAGCAACCATGTTTACAGGACATGAGTTCGATTTCTATCTCAAGGAATTCGAGATTTAAAAGATTCATTCAACCCCTTATTTTGCCCAGGCTAATGGACAGCCTGAAGCCACTAACAAAGTAATCTCTAAAGGAATCGCTAAGATGGTGAATGAAAATCCTAAAAATTGGCACATTCTCTGGCACTATGCTACCTGGGCATATAGAACGTCAAAGAGAGATGTAATAAGAACTACTCCCTATCAACTAGTGACTGGGCATGAGCCTGTTGTACCAGTAGAGCTAAGCGCTAAGTCTACCAGGGTAGCTAAACAAATGGGTATAAACCAGGAAGACTATGAGAAATCTATGTACATTAAATTGATGGACGTAGAGGGAGAGAGACTCCAAGCGCTAGCAAAAATCGAAGCTCAAAAAAGACAAGTAGCAAAATCTTATAACAAATAGATGAAACATAAAATATTTTTGGAAGGGGATTTGGTGTGGAAGATGAATCTTCCTGAACATGACTATAAGGATCATATCTTTGGCAAATGGTCTTCCAAATGGGAGGGTCCATTCAGAGTTCACAAAGTCATGTCTGGGAATGCCTATTTACTACAAGAGTTAAATGGGGAAATGTTTCTAAGGGCACTTAATGGAAAGTTCTTAAAACAGTACAACCTAAGTATATAGGAACAGTATAAGAATTTAGAACAAAAGCATCCATCATTAGAGGCTTTTGACAAATAAAATGTATTGTTCACAAACAGAGGGACTTTTCAGCCATTGCTTTGCGTTTAACCTCATAAACAACAACTTTATGTGCCTAGAACTCCCAGAAAAGTTGGCTTTTAGCCTTAACTTGGTCAACTTCAAGGAATGGGAGGAGGAACTCAGGAAAACTCTTCGGAATTGTTCCTTGGAGTACACTCTTGATATTCTAATTCCAAGCTTCTTCTCTAAGGGAATCATGAGCGATGAGGCTCATGTTAAATGGTCTTCCGATTGCAAGAAAGTCACACATCTAATGGCCAATTCCATTCCGGAAAATTGGAAGGAAAAGCTATCCTTCTATTTTCCGGACATGTTCCTCAAAGCACTTGAGGATGTTGTCAATGTAAGAGTCACCAAGAGTGACAATGGTAACTATGATGGACTCGTGTTTGATTTGACTTGGGTCACTCTCAAACATGAAGATAAAGCCACCGGATGTGGCTTGTCTTGCTAAGGAAAGGCGCCGGCTTTGGTCAAGGGTCTACAATACCATATTGAGACCTGGTATGCCCCTCTGACCTCATGTGCTTGGAATGACTAGGCTCTTTAAACACATGCAGCTTCTCGGAATCTCATTGGAGGATGAGATGGCGGGACATATCTTGCTTGCTTCACTCCACTCGGGCTATGATGCACTTAGATTGCATATAGCTGCGGGAAAGGAGACACGCTCTTTAAGAGAGGTGGTGCAATTGCTTAGCCGAGTCACCTCCTATGGAGCGACCAAAAGGCCCTTGAGAGCAAGGAAGAGGGAGTTCAAGAACAAGGCAAAGATGCGATGCTTCTATTGTGGTGGGCAAGGCCACTACAAGAAGGAATGTAAGCTCTTCCGAAAGGATGAGGAGGAGAGGAATGTGGCATCTGCCTCAGGTATATTCATTAACACTTGTGTGTAAAGATATTCATAGGTATTGGATACCATGTGTAACTCACTTTATGTTTGCTTTTCAGGAACCAAGTGAGAGGGCTTCACAAGTGGATGTGCAACGACAAGCGGACGACAAAGATGGTCTTTCGATCGTGCTTGTAGGCACATTTATTTGTCTATGGCTTGTAACTAAACAATGGTTGTTTCTCATGCTTTTGAACATACTTTTGATCTATCGTGTTGGACACCGGGTTACTTTGATCACAAGACTTAATCAATGGTTGGTTTTTTGAAATGTGTTGGTTATATGTTCTATAAAATTGCATGTTTTACATATGTTAAGACAAATTAATAATACCGCCAAAAGAGCTACGACCATTGAGTCGAATCAAACCTACTTGTGGTATTGTCGTATTGGCCACACTAACATCAAACGCATCAAGAAACTTCTTCAAGAAGGTGTTCTTGACTCATTCGACTTAGAGTCGTTTGAAAATTGCAAAGTATGTCTATTAGGCAAGATGATAAAGCAACCATTCTCCAAGTTAGGAGAAAGGGCTAATGACTTATTAGGTCTAATACATAAAAATGTATGTGGACCAATGAGTTCACCCGCAAGGCATGGTTATAGATATTTCATTACCTTCACGGACGACTATAGTAGATATGGCTATGTCTACCTTATGTCGAACAAATCTAAATCTTTTGAAAAATTCAAAGACTTTCAGAGTGAAATTAAAAATCATCTTGGCAAGAAAATCAAAGCGCTTCGATCGGATCGAGGTGGCGAATATTTGAGCCATGAATTTGACGATCACTTGAAAGAAAATGGTATTCTTTCAGAGTTGACACCTCCCGGAACTCCACAATGGAACGGAGTGTCTGAACGGAGGAATCAAACCTTGTTAGACATGGTTCGATCAATGATGGGTCTTAGTGAACTTCATATCTCTTTCTGGGGACACGCACTACTAACCGCGGCACTAATCTGAACCGTGCTCCGTCAAAAGTTGTCGAAAAGACTCCATATGAATTATGGACGAAGAAACCTCCACGGTTGTCTTTTCTTAAGATTTGGGGTTGCGAAGCATATGTCAAGAGATTAATTTTTGACAATTTTCACCCAAAATTTGACAAGTGTTTCTTTGTGGGCTACCCAAAAGAAACCAAGGGGTATTACTTCTACAACAAATCTAAGAACAAAATGTTTGTTGCTCGTGATGGTGTCTTTTAGGAGAAGGAACACCTTTCCAAAATGACAAGTGGGAGGAAAATCGAACTCGATAAAGTTCGAGAGGTTGAGTAACAAAGTTAACCTGACAAAACTGACAATTAAAGTGCTTTAGAAGCAGCTAATGACATTGCTCAGAATCAAACCAACAATGCAAATGCTCAACCTATTACCCTGCGTAGGTCGCAACGACCAAGATCTCAACCAGACAGATACCTTGGTAGTGTCTTAACCGAAGATCAAGACATCTTAGTTATGGATGGAGATGAGCTAGAAACATACAAACAAGCTATGACGAGCCCCGACTTTGCTAAATGCCAAGAGGCCATGAAATCCGAGATGGACTCCATGTCTGAAAATCAAGTCTGGGACTTGGTTAATTTGCCCGAAGGTTACAAACCTATCGGTTGCAAATGGATTTTCAAGTTGAAAACAAACAAAGATGGAAATGTATGTATATACAAAGCTAGACTGGTGGCAAAAGGTTACAGGCAAATTCACGGAGTTGATTATGATGAAACCTTTTCGCCAGTCGCAATGCTTAAGTACGTCCGGATTATCCTAGCGATTGCTGCATATTATGATTATGAAATATGGCAAATGGATGTCAAAACCGCCTTCCTTCATTGGATTTTGGAAGAAATTGTGTATATGACACATCCGGAAGGTTTGTTTATCCAAGCAATGATGGTAAGGTATGCAAGCTTAAAAAGTCCATGTATGGACTAAAGTAGGCAAGCAGAAGTTGGAATCTGCGATTCGAAGAAGCCATTAGTAAGTTTGGTTTTATCAAGAATCCAGATGAGTCTTGTGTTTACAAGAAGGTCAGTGGGAGTGACATCGCATTCCTAGTCTTATATGTCGTTGACATATTACTCATTGGAAATAGCACTAAACTGGTAGAGTTCGTAAAGGGCTGGCTTGGTAAGTGCTTTTCAATGAAGGACTTAGGATAGATCTATAGGGATAGATCTAAGAGGATGATTGGATTGAGCCAAAGTACTTATATTGATAAGGTACTAGCACGATTCAACATCGAAGGGGCCAAGAGAGGGCACCTACCCATGTCCCATGGCATAACTCTCAACAAGAAGCAGTGTCCACAGACACCTGATGAGTGAGAGAGGATGAGTCAGATTCCATATACTTCGCTTATTAGATCGATCATGTATGCCATGATATGTACTAGGCCGGATGTATCGTATGCCTTGAGTGCTACGAGCCGATACCAATCAGACCCAGGAGAGGCGCATTGGACTGCGGCCAAGAATATCCTAAAGTACCTGAAAAGGAACAAGGATAAGTTTTTAGTCTATGGTGGCTGTAATGATTTGGTTGTTGAAGGTTATACTGACGCGAGCTTCCAGACTGACAGAGACGACTCCAAGTCGCAGTCAAGGTACATATTCTGCCTAAATGGAGGAGCTTTTAGTTGGAAGAGTGCTAAGCAAAGCGCCACTGCAGATTCTACAACTAAAGCCGAATACTTAGCAGCTTCGGAAGCAGCTAAGGAGGCAGTTTAGATTCGTAAGTTCATTAGTGAACTTGGTGTTGTACCCTCTACCAAGGGTCCAATAGACCTCTATTGTGATAACAATGGAGCTATTGCTCAGGCCAGGGAGCCAAGGGAACACCAGAAGGTCAAACATGTTAAGCGGCGATTTCACATGATAAGGGAATGGAAGTCCGAGGGTGAAATCAGAATTTGGTAGATTGGAACGGAAGACAACGTAGCCAATCCATTGACTAAACCTTTGCCTAAAGTGAAGCACAACAAGCACGTTGAGGCAATGGGGATCAAGCATGTTGGAGATTGGCTTTGAATTCCCTGTATATGTGTTTTAATTAAACTTAATGTTTTAATGTAAAACACTATGTTGAACCATTCAATTTTGGAGCAATTAAATTTTCGGCAAATTTATTATTACTCCATTTCTATTTAATTGTGGTTTAGAATTAAATAATGAGTCCATTCGATTACTGAGTATATTCAAAATAGGGTATCAAGACCATGTCTTGGATAAAGAAACACCTGTTAAGTAAACATTGAATATTTTAATCGAAAATTATCCCTAATCAAGGTCATTTAAACGATGGACAATTAATGACCACTTGAGATTAGTGTGGAGTATGATTTATAGCACCGTATCTTGTGCTACGAGGACATGATTGTCATGAATCATTTGCACAGGTACTAGGTTGGAACTGTACAGGATCGACCTATGAGAATACTTTAAGAGATATAAAACCGTCATAAGTATATTTCTCATTATAGCTATCAAAACCTTTTTCCTCGACCATGAGTATCGCAAGTTCTCTTGTTTGAGTACTAGTCGTTTTGATGTTGTCAAACGTCTGCCGTAAATGGGTATTATAACGGCAACACTCAGGCAACTAGGTCCTCTTAGTAAGGGAAGCTTACAGTACAAGACTGGGAATTTCCCCCTATTAACAATAGGGAATATGTCTTTGTTGTTTACAAGGCCTCTCGAAGAGCGAGACTGTGAAAATGCATGGCCGTGCTCAGATGAATTTTAGAAATAATCTGTTTATTGATAGTCAAACTCGGGAATCAAGAAACACTTCTAGACATAATAAGGATGACGAAGAATCTTACCTTATAGTGCATGAAGAAACATTAAGCGACATAGGAAAAGGGCTATACACTAATTGCACAATTGTCCGGAAGGACAAGTGGGAGATTGAAAAGAATGGTGTCCTTCCAACAAGTGTATTATTCCGATAGAGGGTTCGGAATTATTAGAAAGCTAATTCTTCAGTAAGGTCAAGTGATCGGAATGCCTAGGTGGAGGCCGCTTCCGATCAGTAATATTAATGCATAATTAGTATTACGACTTAATCTTGACTGAACCCTTCGGGTCGAACCCCAATTGAATAACCGATCAGAATCGACGAATCAATCCGAGGGATTAGATGAGTCATTAGAGTATTACGAACAAAGACGTCAGATATCGAGCTTAGAGCGTCGAGACCGAGCGTCGCAAGTCGAGTCGAATTTAGAATTCTACGAGACGTGAAATCAAGAAAGCGACAAGTTTGATCCTAGCCGTAGCCTCTCACTGGCCTAGCCATGCAAGTGCTAGGCTAGGCGAGGTCCCAACCTATGCGTGCCTAGCATCCCCTAGCATACGCACATCACATGGCACAAGCATCACAAGATGCGTGCATGCGTGTGTGTGGTGTGGTTGTGCATGGCTGGGCGTGCTAGCGTAGCAGCGCTAGCCATCGCATCATGCTAGGCATGGGCAAGCACAGGCAGCAAGCATCGTAAGCATGGTGCATTGCGTGCTTGCTAGCATGCTAGGCCAAGCACCCAGCCCATCGCTAGCACACATCATCACAAGGCTGAGCCTTGCTAGCAGCGTGCTGCGCATGCGAGTGCTAGGCTGTGCGTGCTTGCTAGCCAAGCTAGGCCAGGCATCGCTGCATGTTGTGCTTGCGTGCCAGCGTAGGGGAAACAAGCAACAGCGCGCTATGTGTGCTAGGCATCGCATAGCAGCAGCCCAACACCTCGCATAGCAGCACATAGGCAACAACCCAACATGTGTGGCTTGCTAGCAACACGCATGCATAAGCGTGCTGGCTTGACAGCCCAGCCTTGGTGCTAGGCGCCAGCTGGCAGCCTTGGCAGCTAAGGCAAGCTGCCAGCCAGCTATGTGGCATGGTTAGTTGGGCAAGGAGGTGACCAAATGGGTTGGTGCTTGGCTTGGGGAGCAAGGTGAGTTGGTCCCCCCCTTGGTGGTCCTCACCTACTCTCTCTCCCTCCTTGTGCCACTTGTAGCTTGTTGATTGAATTGCATTTTTATTTTGTTTTTGATTAAAATAAAATAGAGGAAAATGCAAATCTCCCACATTGATGGGAGAATGGAGATCAAGTCTCCATTCCCTATAAATACCCAAGTTTTGGGTTTTGGGAAGAACACTTGAGTGGAACTAAAAAGGCATCTCCTTATAAAAGTGAGAAAACCTTAAGTTCGTAATACTCTAGTTTTTATTGGTCAAGTCCCAACTAACCTTCGGGACTAAGACCGTTCGGGTCGGGTCGAGGGTGCGAGCCGTAGGAGGCCGTCGTACTTGCGAGGCTCGGGCTTTGAAGTAAGAGCTCGTGAATCGAGCGAAGCACGCGTCAAGGGTAAGAATGTATTTTCTCTTTGTCTCTTTTATGTTGTTAATTATGTGATTAAATATTTAGTTGTTTTAATTAGTGAGCGGGTCTTGGGCGGGTTTCTCTTCCGCGTAGCGTTGGACGCTATGAAACCCAACAAAATATTGGTGCACCTGCGAGCGATGGGATAATTCAATCGCCTATCGCAATGTTGTGGACTGGAGCCTAATGAGTCCTGGTGAGGATGGGGATTTCGAAGATTATCTAACAGATCCTATTATGAAGAGGGCACTAGCGACGCTCCAAGATGATCCAGGATATTAGGAGGCATCTCAATAAGTATATTGCTTCATATATTTAGCCTTAAGTCTTGTTAAAAAGCATATATGTAGGGAATTTTTCAAACATCAACTTTGAGCCCCAATGTGATCATGCTTTTAAGCATGGTGGCATCCAAAGAGAAGGAAGCTAGAGATAAAAGAGTCGCCAACAAGTTTTAGGAACTTATAAACCGTTCACAAGTGTGAAGGTTACACCCCATTCACGATCACGGAGATAGATAACTCCATAGTGGTCCGGAACCATGACTGAATATTCGGGGATGATGGTACGAATCCAACCTAAAAGAGATTGAACCCGCTCTAAATCGGACTCTACTTTATTCTTTTGATATTCATGTGCGCTTTTCGATCAACATACATACATCAAATTAATCCTAAGCATATTTAATTTACGTTGGTTGATTATTAATGCACAAATAAACCTATTATTAGCAATCACTTGAATTAAAATCATATTGCCTAAATCAAATTAATAATTATCTTATTAAGCGTGATATCAAGAAAAAATTCTCTTTAAACCTACAAAAGAGGGTGTGATCAAGCAATAACAATGAATAATAAATAATCAAGCAACATATAATTATTGACACAACAATCATAATTATAATCAAAATATGATTAAAACATAATTAATAGCAAGATCCTAGGCATGATATTAAACGGATTAATAACAAGTCCTAGCATGTCACTAACAAAAAGATCAAAGTTTTAACCTAAACATGATACTAGAAACATGATATTATGAACATTAAAATAACACCCTAACATGATACTAGGAATCAAAATAAGCATCCTAACATGATACTAGAAATCACAAAAGCATCCTAACATGATACTAAGAATTAAGATAACATCCTAAGCATGATTTCTATATCAAAGGAATAAATAAGTAATCGAATTACTTACTTTGATGCCTCGTATATCTTTCTATCAAAACAATACACACGTTAGTAAATTCAAGAAAGATTAAATCAAAATAAACCAAATAATAATTGAAATAGAGATTTGGGACCAAACCCACAGAACTATCAACCTTTCACGTCGAGGTCGAAGGCAACTTCGAGCTTGGCTTGGAATATTCAAGGCTCGTGAAGGAGGTATGGTGTTTGCTTAGGGAAAAGTATCGAGGATGTGTGTTTGGGATGTGTTTAGGCTAGACAAAAGTTAAAGCTAAGAAAAGAATAGAGAGAGAGAATAAGCTTAAAGCTTAGAGAGAGGATTAGATGATGATTGTTGGTGATCAAGCTTGTTGATGATCGAAAACGAGGGAAAACGACCTCTATTTAAAGGTGAAAAAGAGGGTCGAAGGTCAGAAAAGAGTCAGAATCCGACTCGGAGTAAAACAGGCGCTATCGCGACGCGATATTTTTATCGCAGCGCGATAGGCTTATTGCGATGCGATATTTTTATCGCTCAGCGACATTTCTATCGCTCAACGATATTTTTAGAAGATAAAATCCATACGGAATCCGACTTCCAATCAAATTGGGTTAATCGAATATCCGTACGTATTCTAATTTTATCAGAATTAAAATCATTGAAAAACAAGTGTTTATCCGATGTAAAATTCTTAAGTCTTTATCTTTTCCAAAACAGGATAAACTAGAACCTTCTAGAAGATTCTAGAAGCTAATAATGAATCCTAATGGGTTTAGGATTGAAAACAAACTTCTAGAAGATCTAGAAACTTGCAACAAATCCTAATTGGTTTAGGAACGAGGTTTAGGTTAATGGACCCTCCACATGGTCATTGGGTCGCAGGTAAGACTCGGTTTGGGCTCGATTTAGTATTTTGGCCATAACTTCTTTGTTATAACTCGGATTTAGGCTTATAATATATCGTTGTAAAGCTATTTTCAAATTCCATCCAACTACAAAATAATTGGACCAGGATTATGGACCTAAATAATCAGGTTTGGACGTTTTTATAAAGAGGACACGAAATGAACGATTTTCAAAGACATGAAATGAATGATTTTGGGTTTAAAGACACGAAATAAATGATTTTGGATTAAAACATTTAAAGAAAGGTTAGAAATGGTCAAGGCTAAAGGAAATTCATGAGACTCTTCGACTCTTCACCTAACTCGACAATCAAAGACGTGAAAGGTACTCATCACTGGGTTTGGTTTTTTGGGGAGACACAATCAGGTGTCTAACATACATAATTCAAAACTTAAAAGTTTTGAATTGCTCTTATTTTGTAATTATTTTATCTCTATAAATAATAAGTAATGTTTGTATTCTATGGTTGATATTTGCAGAGTTAGACATACACAATGCTTTATATTTATGTTCAAAAAGTCATAATTTGGTTGGTCTCAAACGCCATCAACCATCCAAATTAGGGGGGCATTTGTTACACCCAAAAATCAGTTTTTAACTTTTTGCTTGACTTTCTTAACTTTAACCGAGTTGAGAAGTTTTCAGAGTTAGTAAAAGGTCTTTGGGCTAGTGTGGTAAAACATAACAGCAGTTGGGCTAATATCACATAGTGGCCCAATAACACGTGGACCGAATTAGGAGGCTAATGGGTAATTTTAATTTTTGAAATAGTGTTGGCGCCAAGAAGCATAATCGTACAACAGTTAAGGGAGTTAACCATAACCGCTCCATTTTGCCTATAAATAGAAGTGCAAGGAAAGAAAGAAATGCATCAGCAAATCAATCAACAACAAGCATTTCATTTCTTTTAAGCTTTCTTCTTAGCTTTCGTAGTTTCCCTTGGCTTAGTAGCTAAGCAATAGTATAGTTTAGCACGTAACATGTATTGAAGATTGTTCGTCTTTTCCAATTGTATGACCAAGGAGGTACCCTTTCCTTCAACTTGTACAATTGTACACCTGACTCTATCTTTTAATTAATGGAATGCATTTGTATATTTCGTATATGTTTATCTACTCGTTTCTTTGAGAAATCTAACTTGTTTTACTTCCTTTGGAAAAGCTTCCTTATTGTTTTGTTTTACGTTAGCAAGGTTATCAATATTTGAAACCGGTAACTCGAGGGGCAGCCCCCTAATAATTTAGAACAAGATAGAGTATTTAACTTGTTGGTAAAGAGCAATATTTACCTCAGCAGGTGATTATCCCATAATTATTTTAGGAGATAATTGATTTTAAAATTATTTGATTGGCTAGTAATTAGGATAGAATCTCCTAAATTTGTTAGGATAATCTTGAAAATAAATATGAGTTATCTTTTGAAATTAAAATAAGATTTGATTTTATCTCATACCAAATTCAAAATATATGATATTTTGTGGATGGTCATGAATAATATACGATACTATCTAATTACAAATTAAAAATATGAGATATTTTAGGAATTACGTTGCCTTAATTAAGAATATTCGATATTTTAGTTTAGGCAAGCATGTTGAGTGATTTATTATATGGAAATTTTTATAATATATGACATTATTATGCTAATATAGACTAGTATTGGCCATAGATTATAAATACGATCTGCGCATCGTGATGTATTTTTGTAATATAAATACGGTTTGTGAACCGTTAAGTATTTTTGTAACCTTTTATTTAAGCAGCAAATAGAATAGGTATTTTAATAGTCTAGTCCAAGAAGCCCACGAAGTGAAGGCCTAAAGGAGCAAGGTGGACGAAGATCCATGAAGGTTCAAGTGGGAGCATTTCAAGTTTAGTTTCTTAGGACTAAGAGGCCATACTATGTCATGCTTTATTTTATACATTAGTTGATTATGCATGCTAGGTTTTATTGATGTTGATGATGATGCTCTAGAGTTAACTAAATTAATCACAACATATTAAATCTAAGTCCCGGTAAAATTGAGATTGCTTTTCCAATTAAAAACCAAACAACCCTTCGATCATAAGTGATGGGTCATGCCAAAGCTTTGTGTCATTTGTTATACTAGGTAATTTGGGGTACATCAAGTTTTACACTTTTAATTGGTTGTGCTCAACAAGATTACCTATAGAATTTAGAATCTTGAAGCAAAGGGTAATAATTAAACATGAGATGATTAATTATTCAACCAAGAGTTGCAATTAATAAAGAGTTTACTTACCTTGAAAATGTAATGGTTGATGGTAGGGCCAAAATCCAGTCATTTATTACACAAATAAAGGATCTTAGAATCACTTAATTCAATGAGGACAATTTTAAATTGAATAAAGTGCTTTAAAGTTACCTAATGAGTCTAATGGTGCTGTAATGTTTATTTAACACAGTTGAATTTTGCGTTTATTAATAAGTAATATTTTGTTCTAGTTTTATTAATATATTATCTCCTCGATTGAAAAGAATTGAGAAACATTCTCAAAAGTTTAAAAGATAATCCGTAAACCTATATCCCAATTTTTCTAAGATGGTTCTAAAAGGTAAGTTTTAGAAACCCATGTCACATGTGTAAAGTTGGTTTCCTTCAACTCAAAATGTTTGAGTAAAACGCCAACACCATCTTCATTTTGAAAAGTGTTTCAAGGGTTAGAATGAGATGGGAGGTACGAACCCTAAAAGAAAAGAATGAAAATCTAATAAAGTCTCTTATCTTCAATGTGATTGAATATAAGAAAGTGATTGGAAGTCTCAATGATCAAAACTTGATCAAATGACATTATTTTTCAACCATTTCATGTGGAGTTAAATTGTTGAATAAGCTCTAATATGAATGATGATTGAATAGACTTAGCAAAATCATGAAAAGTGCTTAAAGAAGTTAAGCAAAGCATTATTTTGAACCTAAAGAAAATGTTCTAAGTGGCTAAAAAGGGAAAGATTTAAGAATATATGAGGATGGCATTAACGAGCTATAGGCTATGAAATGCAAGTAAGTTACTACTTCTAAAACCTAAAACCACTTATATGCTAAAAGTTGTTATTAATGACAAATGATTCCAATTAAATGGACCAATTGCAATTGATTGGAAACAACCTCATATTGGGAGGTAAAAAAATGGAAATGTTCCAATTTAAGAAGTATATTATAGAAATTAATTTAGCATATTACTACTTCTTGGATATCATGTTTAGTTCTCTCATTGAAAATGTGGTTGAACTAAAGGAAGAAGTTTGGCTAAGGGAGGAGTAAATCTACAAGTTTAGAAGCAAATGTTACTACTTCGTTCATAAGTAGATACTACAAGTTTAAAAGCATACAAAAATAGGAATACAGAACGCCTAAAACAAGCAATATAGAACGCCTCAGAGGCGTTCTTCTGGGGGTGCCTTATAAAGTCTATAGAACGCCTCTTTGAGGCGTTCTATATCTAACACAATACAAATTGTCTATCTAAGATAGGCCCTTCATATTCTACGGGTGTTGTTAAACGTCGTTCGCAAATTACAAGGTGACGCTCGCATTTTTTACTTGAATTCCTTATTTGCCCCTCGTATATAAATACTCGTGAAACTAACTTACGAAACTTACAAGTCATTTCACTACCAGCATAATCTCTCTCTAAAATTTTATCACTCTAAAACAAAAAAAGAAAAAGTCAGAAATTTATAAAAAAAAAATCTGAAAATTTAACAAGAAAAAAAAAACAGAACATTTGAAAATCACACAAACACCAACGAACACCACCCATCCAAGGTTGAATCCGGCTACGGCGGACCGGCGACGCATAAGGCTGACATACGGTGGTCATGGGGGCGGCGTTAGTGGCGGCGAGCAGGTATGGTTGTGGTTGTAGTTGTTTTTAATTTGAAAAAAAAAAATGTTTCTGGAGACTTCTGCCTGAAAAATCCGGATGTCTGGGGAAACTTCCGGAATTTTCCGGCGGAAGTCTGGGTTTCCCGAATTTTTTCAATTTTTTTTATTTTTTTATTTTTGTGTTTGTCGTGATTAATATGTGTTCAAATATGGTTTTTATTAATTTTGGAATTTTTTTTTTCTCGTGATTATTGATATTTATTTTTTTTTAGTAATATAATTTTATTTTTTTTATTGTTATTGTTATGTTTTATTATTATGTATATGTTTTTTATTAATTTTGGAATTTTTTTTCCTCGTGATTATTGATATGTAATTTTTTTTATTGTTATTGTTATGTATATGTTTTTTTATTAATTTTGGAATTTTTTTTTCCTCGTGATTATTGATATGTATTTTTTTTTTGACTAATATAATTTTATTTTTTTATTGTTATTGTTATGTATTATTGTTATGTATTTTTTCGTGATTAAAATTTTATAAAAAATTGATTGAAATTATTATTGTTGTTGTTATTAGTATTATTACTATTGTTATTATTGTTGTTGTTGTTGTTGTGTTGTAATGTTGCCAATTTTGTGGTTTATTATTGTTTTGAAATTATTAGTAGTGTGTTAGTAGTGTGTTGTTATTGTTAGTAATGTTGTTATTGGTTGTTAGTAGTGTGTTGTAATGTTGTTAGTAGTATGTTGGCAATTTTGTGGTGTGTAATTTATAATATTATAATTGTTATGGTTAGTAATGTTGTTATTATTGTTTATTTGATTTGGTTTATTATTTTTTTGAATTTGAATTATAGTTGTTCAACTGTAATATCATAGTTATATTTGTAAATATTACAGATATTTGATTTTGTACTTATTTATTGTAGATTGAGGGTTCGGGTCCTCGTCATGCAGTATCAAAACGTTTGAATGCGTCTGTTAGGAGGGAGTCGGGTCGTTCGGTAAATACGGGGGCACCGTATCATCATGAGCAGCAATATGGGTCTGCTGGTACTTGGTCGGGGGAGCATCAGTCGCAAGGGAGCCCCCCCATGTACTCGTCGGGTGGAGTGCCGACATCTGACGAGGAGGACGATGAGCGGGCAAGTCCGGCTGATCGAGATGAAGAGTACGACCCTTAGGATTATCATACGGTGCATAGGGGTTAGCATGGGAGATTTGTGAGTAGCAGTCAAGCGAGTCAGCCTTCCACCAGCTCAGCAGAGACATGGGTAGTGCAGCAGCCGATGCCAGGTGGTCCTGAGGATGGTACTGTTATCCGCAGTTTTGGTGGTCACGTGGCTGCATATATTTGGGGCGGGCAGGAGCGTAATGTTTTGCGTTGTTTGAGCAGGACACAGTTGTGTTCTGCATTGGTTACCTGGCGAGGTCATCTTGCACAGGAGCATCTGAAATTTATTGACGCTAGTGGTTTGTCTCACTTACTAGGGATCATGTTTAGGCGTTTTGACTGGCCGCTGATTTTTGCGTTTGTAGAGAGATGGCAGCCAGATATAAACACGTTTCATATGCCATTTGGGGAGATCACAATCATGCTACACGATGTGTACCATATTCTTGGGCTTCGTGTTGATGGTTCCATGGTTTCCACTTCTCCCAGCACGGACGTCATACGGGACGCGTGCTCGATTACCATGGACATGATTGCGGAAGAGCTGAACGAGAAGTGCGATACGAAAACCGTTTGGCAGGGTAGTAGGGTGCTGACCGAGAGGATTATGGACTCGACCTTGGAGGCGCAGAGGCCCTTCAGTGTCCATTACGGTGCGTACATGTGGTTAGTGCTGGGCGGATGTCTGTTTTTGGACAAGAGTGGTAACCGTACTCATCCGTCCTTCCTCAATGAGCTTGTTGTTCATGATCTTCCGATCAATGAGTACTCTTAGGGTTCAGCTGCTCTAGCATATCTATATCGCCAGTTGGGTACGACATCAAGAAAAGATGCCGATTCAATCGCTGGTTGTATCACGCTTCTGCAGGCGTGGATCTACGAGTACTTTCCGTGCTTCCGGCCTCAGCAGGGTACCTTGACGAGGGAGCTTAGTATTCCTCGTGCGTTTGCTTGGGATGTGGGATCGGGATGCCCGAACAAGAGCATGGAGCGCCTCCTCGCTTTTCGTGCTAGATTGGATCAGCTAACTAACAATGAGGTTAACTAGCTACCGTACGGAGTTGATCCTGCACGACGCGTGCCAGCCACTCTATTTATTGGCTGCATCCAGTACCGTAGCATCATTGAGCCATACATGCTTGATCGAGTGGTCCGACAACTTGGATTCGTGCAGGACATTCGGCGGACCATTATCAAGCCTGAGAAGGCCAAGAGACCGACGAACTTGAAGATGTATCGGGTTGACTTTCCGACTGAGATGACATCTGTGATGTGGACTTGGTTTGTCCCTGGCTTGTCTTTCAGTGTTGTTTTAGGTGCCCTCACCAGACTTGGTGGTGGAGCTCCTACGGTCGCTCCTGGTTACATGCAGTGGCTCTACTGATATTCTCATCCTCGTCTTTCTCCAGGTGGGTCATCAGATGGGAGTAGCAGACTTCCTGAGAGGACTAACACGGACTATGTAATTAGTTGTGTTTTATTATACTATAAATACCACTTAAAAAAATTGTAATTTCTGTAATTAATATGTTGTTTTGTTATTTACAGTGGATGGGTCGGTCCTTGGAGATTCACCGAAGATCACTGGATGAGTACCCCAGCATGTCGCGTGAAACAACGACAATGACTGAGCAGCTGATAGCTGACTAGAAGGCGATGATGGGGTTGTGAAGTACTTGTCTTTTAGTTTTATATTAGCTTATAGTGATTGTTTTATAGTACTTTGTATTCGACGTGTAATTTAACAACTGGAGACTTATTTAATATTTGGTTTTGCTGAAACTTTGTTTAATTACTTTTATTGATTTATATTACATAGCTAACACTGTTACGAAATCGAAAAAAACCGAACAAAATAAAAAAAAATGAAGTCGAAATTAATGAAATTAGGAAAAAATCGCATAAAAATCGAAATAAATCGCAAAATTCTGGAAAAAAACTGAAAAAATTCGCAAAAATTAATGAACAAAATGAAATCAGATGAAAAAAAAAATCGCAAAAATTGAACAAAACATCAAGGAAAAAATCGATGACATTAACAAATATAATCGCATAAAAATCGAACAAGAAATCAGAAGATGTAGAATTCTAAAACAATTGATAAACTTACATATATATCCAAAATTACCCAAACATTCATTAGCTTCAGTGTCCATTACAGTGCCCACATGGGTACAACTTTTCAACCTGAGTAAAATTAAATAAATGAGTTCACTTCCCAATTAATGCATCCCACATGTTCCGTCTAACTTCATATTGCTGATCCCATCCGTCGACACTTGGCTCGTGGTGCTCGGTCCACCATCCTGGAATCGGGGGAAGAGGTGAATTTTCAGCAAGATCAATACGGATAAAATGTGACCCCCCAACTATAGCGATCACAAACTCTCGGGCGGGTGACCTGACTGTGTTTCGTGCCCGCAACGGTAAGATCGTGAGGCATGAGTAGTAGTAGGTTGGTACGGTGCCTACACCAAGAATAATAACCCTTGCGTTGAACCAAGTAGCAATAGGAAATAAATCTTGAATTGCAACCATCCAATGACGTGAATCGACCGCCCCTCCGTCCCACCGAATACGCTCCACATTCATCCGAACCCTTCCAATCCCGTAAATCCTTTCGTACAGGAATGGATGAGCGGCGACCTCATTTGCTATTGTTTCCCGAGCGTCAAACCATTGCGCTTGATCACCGAAGAAGAAGTCGGCCACACAACAAAAACCACAGTTACCATTGCCGATGACATCCTTCTATGTCGTGATGTAAGTCAACATCGGTCTTGGAAGCAAGTGCCGATACCGGCTTTGGCTGACGTCACATGGATCTTCTGCACAAAATTAATGTTCAGTTATTAGCACGGTAAATGATGAAATTCGTGAAAATCACAATAGCCAATCGTACCTGTTTGCGGCTCACCACGTTGAGTGTTTCGACGGTTGACATGTTCGTAATACGAACGATCACGTCTTGTATCATTGTTCCTTCATCGACCACGGACGTTGTGGTTTACATTCGGATCTCCAAGGTTTGAATGATCCGGATGCAGCTCCTCCTCAATGATGCGAGATACATTTCGAAGGACATCGAGATCACTACTGATTACCTCATCCACCAGAGAATGAAAATGTGTAGCATCCTCGGTCGAGTCATTACCGAAAACCGGTACATCATCCCCATCACCGATAACCAAGGTCTTCCAGAACGGGTGAATTTTCCTGATATACAAGCCCGTTTCGGCAGCTAGCGAATCATTTATCTGGCAGGCACAGGGCAAACCGTGGGTCACACACATTGCACATCCAAAACACTCATACACTTGATAACTCAGCTCCCTCATCCTTCTCGTCTCGTCATCCAGAACTTTTAAACAATGCTGGGACACCTTGTCATTGATACGTGACAGTGGCAATTGTCGGTACTTCTCACCAATCTTCGACCTAGACGCCTCCAAACCATTACGAATTGCAATGATATGATTACCAATATGGCAACGTACTCGGGCCCATACTGTATCCAAAGAACCTGTCGTTCATTAACATTACAAAAAAAACCGTTATGATTTATAATTAAAATCACTAAAACGAAGTACATACATCAACTACAACATAAAAACAACGAACCTGTCGAAGATTCAAACCACATCTTCACGGCCGAATGTTGGCTCTCAACTCTGCAAGTGCTGGTGTTGCCAAAATGTAGAACTTAGTTTGTCCAAAATGTCACAAACTTGGTTTTATAACAAAGCCATGTTCTCTCAACATAACTAATCACCGCCGGATAACTTGCCCACCGAGCTTTCATTGTATCTACAGCAGCATTATAATCCTCCTCGGTTGCAGCGTCCATGATACATTCCATTTTCCGTTTTTGAAACTCGCACCGATCCTCTTGTTTTTTAACATATCAGTGACCCGAGCCTCCAGATCTTTGTTAATGTGCCATCGACAAAGTAAATGCGGGGTCCCTGGAAACACTTCTCTCAATGTCGTACATAGCCCAAGCTCACGGTCTGTCAGAAATACCGACGATTCCTTATCATACCCAATCAACTCTCTCAGTCTCTGCAAAACCTAGCAATAGCTTGCCATGCACTCGTTGCGCATGAACACATAACCGACGAGGAAATTCTGATTTGTCGGTGTCACACCAACTATCTCAAAGAACGGCATCCCGTATCGGTTAGTCTTGTAAGTGGAATCCATACCGATCACATATGGGTACGTCCGTAGTATGTCTACCGTGATTGGGTGCACCATAAAGGCATGTTGTAGAACGCCGAGATCATCAGACATGACCCATTAAAGATACTGATTCTGTCTCGCCAAATGAAGACATTGCTGAACAACTCCTCTCCCATCAGACATCTCCGTTCTCAAGTCATTCCGGCAGTTGTAAATGTGTCTGATGTTTGGATGATCATCAGGAAATTGCTCTGCAATAGTCGCCATGATGTTACGTGGTGCAACCTTGGACTTCGTCATGTCACGCACAACCTTCTTCGCATCCGGGCTCAACCCACTAATTTTACGATGACCCTCCTGATACATAATCATTGGATGGTTATGGGTCCCAGTTGCATCATTTTTTTGCCCGGATCTTCCAACTATCGATGACAAACTCGTAGTATATCTTGATGTAGAAAGGACAACCATTAGCTTTGGTCTTTGTGTCCGTTCGAATAGCGCCCTCCAAATCTCTCGGCTTGCTCTTTCGTCCCCTATCACATCTCAAATACCGATAAGGCCTCCCATCTCTAGTTTTGTTGTACGAAGACTTAACCAAAATAAATTCAAGATTTATGGAAACAGCATCCGCCCATTTTACTGCATTTTCAAACGTTGGAAAATACGTGTTCGTCACAAAATGAGCACTATAATTCACACCGTCACAGCCGTCTTCAAATTCCGCATCCTATAAACATAAAAGAAAACAAACAAAACACTCCAATATTAGTATTTTAATTATAATATTAATAACAATATTTATAAAACAATAATAATAATAATAATAATAATAATAATTACAATATTAATAACAATATTTATAAAACAACAACAATCATAATAAATAATAATAATAATAATAACAACAACAACATTAACTAATATTAACTAAATCAACTAACACTAACATTAACTAATTTCACAACATTAATCAATATTAACTAACACTAACATTAACTAATATCACAACATTAACTAATATTAACTAACACTAACATTAACTAATATTAACATAAACTAATACTAACAAAAATAACTAATAATAAAATAACAATAACAATAATAACAATATTAATAACAATTACAAACCACATTTTTTTGGCAACCCAATTTATGCTTACCAATAATAATACAAAACAACAACAACAACAACAACAACAACAATAATAATAATAATAATAATCATAATCATAATAATCGTAATAATCATAATAATAATCATAATAATCAATAACATACAAAAAAAAAAAAAATGAAAAAGGCACATCCGCCCAAAACATCCGGAACATCCATGGAGGATCCGCCTAAAATTTCAGGAGGATCCGGATTTTTTGGGCGGATGTGCCTTTTTCAAAAAAAAAAAAAAAATTCTACAACTTACAGATTCTTCCGAAGATGCCTCCGGTGTACGATCGTCATCGTCATTCATCGTCCAAAACCCGTCGCTAAACCTTGATAAATTTTTTTTAAAAAACAAAATTTAATATTTTTGGCGGTGGGCTCGGGAATTTTCGGGCTCGGGATTTTTTTAAGTCAAGTGGTGTGTCAAAGTGCTCGGGAATAATATTAAAATGCTCGGGAAACTATGTGACAAAGTGGTGGAGCCTTATATAGCCCAAATTCACACAAGGGCAAAACGGTAACTTCACATTAAAATGGAAGCGTCGCCTTGTAAAATGGGAGCGACGAATAGCAATTCAGGTACAAAGTAAATAAAAAACAAGGCAAAGAGAGTTGTCATCTTAGGATAGGCGCTCAATAGCTATATAAAAAAGAACGCTTACCATAGATAGGCGCTTTCTTTTCCTTACTTTTTTTAAAAAATTATATTATTATTATTATTATTATTATTTGATTATTATTATTATTATTATTTGTTAATAATAATAATAATAATAATGTTATATACGTGTAAAATAAAATAAACATTATTTATCAACTACATTTAAAATACAGTAGTTTAATTAGTGAGGACTTAAGTCCTCCCGAAAAAAAAAATTACATTACAAACAACAATTAATTAAGACCCATAAAGGGTTTTAAGATGAAAATAGAGATATAGAAAGCAGGTGCCGATACAAACCACCACCACGCTTCCAGTCCTCGCAACTCGCAACCACCTTAATCATCAAACTTAACAGCCGCCAGCAGTCGCACCAAACAACCATAAACGCCGCATAAAAAAACAAAGCAGCCACATCAAACACCCACAAAACGGCAACTTGCTGCGAGAAAAATCAATGACATTGTCACCTACTAAATAAAATGTTAAAAATTCAAGAAATTAAAAATTTTAACAATGATAAACTAGTTTATCAGTCAAGCAAACAGGGAAACAATTGCTGCCTTTGCTCCTCTCAATCGACCATAATGAAGAAAATCTAAAAATAAGACCATATCACTGATAAACGGCAACCATATTGTATCGAAAATAATTAAGAAAATCTAAAAATAAGACCAAACCTAAAGATGAAAATCTGAAATTTGAGATCTAAATTAATAATAGAAAATTAAAACTAACCCCCCAAATCGCACACCTCCAACAACCTCACACGAACCACTTGCTGCCTTTGTTCCTCTCAATTGACCCACCGCTCAAAGGCAACTGTTTGCATCCACCAGCCACCTTGCAACTTCCGGCCATAAACAGAGATTTAATGGTTCAATCGAACCAAGGGGTGATTCTTCTGTCATTTAAACCACCCATACATACATCATCACAATTGGACTTTCGAGCATCAAATCACCACGATCAAACTTTCGCGCACCGCATCAAAGTTAGGGTTGGAAAACAGGGGTCGTTGTGTAATGCGTGATGGAGAGAAAAGTGACTGGTGCGTGGCAGCATCGGTGGAGATGGCTTTTGAAATGGTGGTATGATAGGCATGGGTCATTCGGTTGTTCTGCGTATTCCTCTCACTTCATTGAGGGAATAAGTTGGAAGAGAGAGGAGTTAGGGTTTAGAAAAGGGACTGAAGTGAGAGAATGAGGATATGAAGAGGGGAAGTGATGAAGGAGAATGACGGCTACTTGAGAGGTGAAAGGAATGGTGGCCTTCCAACAACTGTATTATTCGGTGAGGTCAAGTGATCGGAATGTCTAGCAGGAGGCCGCTTCCGATCAGTAATATTAATGTATAATTAATATTACAGCTTAATCTTGATTAAACCCTTCGGGTCACACCCCAATCGAGTAACCGATCCGAGGTGACAAATTAATCTGAAGGATTAGGTGAGTCATTAGAGTATTAAGAACAAAGACGTCGGATATCGAGCTTAGAGCGTCGAAACCGAGCTTCGTAAGTCGAGTCGAATTTAGAATTCGACGAGACAAGAAATCAAACAAACGACAAGTTCAAGCTAAGTTATAGCTTCGCAGTGGCCTAGCCATGCGAAGGCTAGGCTAGCATAGGGCACCAACCGCATCGCATGGCTATGCCGCAAGCCAAACATGCATGTGCGTGCTAGGCTTGCTGGCCGAGCATGCTTGCGGGGTTGGTGCGCCTAGTCGCACGTGTTTCGGGGTTTTTTGATGTGTCTTGCGGGAGAGTTACAATTCCAAGAATGCCCTTCGCCGCCTGTACTTGCAAAACCACGAAGACTCCGGTTGGGTGGAGCTCCGCCTCCGACGATCAAGTCAGTTTCGTATAGGAGGAAGATAGTGCGTAAAATAGTGAAATTACTTCTCGCGTAATGGGAGAATTCCGCAATTAATATTGCTCGGTTTTGGTGTAAGTGTATTCAATTTTCTTGAATGTATTTATGAATACCCATTAATGAGGATTCTCCCACTATTTATAGTGCGGAGCCTTGGTTCCCCATTTAGGGTTCCTAGGACACGTGTCAGCAGGGGATTGGAGCCCTGCTGACCAATAGCAAGGTGCCACGTGTCGCTCAGCCATAGGGCCACGTGGCTGGGGTAATTTTACCCCAAACATTTGCCCCTCTCAGGTGCTGACGTGGCAAGGTGCCACGTGGCACCTGAGAAGAGAGCTGACGATTTTTTTTTTTTTTTTAACGAAACCTCTTCAGATTCTAACTGAAAGAGGAGGGAAAAGCAGAAGGGGAAGGGTCGCGTCCCTTCGCCTTCTGAAGCAACCCCTATAAATAGGGGAAGAGGCATACGAGAGCTCATTTACAAACTTCGTGAATTTTCTTGAATTTTGAGAGCACCCGGCATTTGAGAGCATCCGGTACTTGAAATTCAGAGCACACGGAGTTTTGATAAATTTAGAGTAGCCGGTTTTCATACCGCCTGATGCAGGAGCATACGGACCCAGAATGTCCATGCCCCACTTTGCGAATGGAACCGGGCTATGGATGGCTGTCAGGTCAGTTGCCGGTTGGTGTAACAACCGGGCGAACTTTTGGTATTTGTCACACCGTTTCACCAAATCCATGGCGTCTGCCTCAAGAGTGGGCCAAAAGTAACCCTGCCGTCTGGTTCTTCTTGCCAAGGACCTGCCGCCTATGTGTGAGGCACAAAAACCCGCGTGCAGATCCTCTAGAACCTCTCTTCCCCTTTCAGGGGTTACACACTTTAGAAACGGCTGTAGATAACCCTTCCGGAGAAGTTCTCCATGATGCATAACGAAGCTCAGAGCATGCTTCTTGAGCGCCATTGCTTCAGAAGGGTCATCCGGTAAAGTACCGTCTGCCAAGTAATCCCGGATGGGGTCCATCCAGGTGGCACTTCAGTCCAGAATACCTATGGGGTCATGATCAATGCTTCTTTTCTCAATGACTTCCCAAAAAACTGTCCTAGGTGCATCACAGGAGGCGGATGATGCCAATTTGGAAAGGGCATCCGCCTGATTATTCTCGGACCCGGGCACCTGACTTAGATGAAATTCATCAAGTGACACGGCCTCTTCCCTGACCGCCTGCAGATACTTGATCATAGCCGGATGGGTGGCCTCGAAGTCACCATTGTACTGGCTAACAATCAACTGAGAGTCTGAGCAGGCGGTGACTTTCCTTGCCCCTACTGCCTTACACATGCGTATACCGGCTAGCAGGGCTTCATACTCTGCCTCATTATTTGAGGCTTGGAACTGGAACCGTAGTGCATATTCAAACTTATCCCCTTCCGGAGAATGGCATATAACGCCTGCACCACAACCGTTCACTGTAGAGCTACCGTCCACAAATAACTTCCAAACCTGACCAGGGTTTTCCGGTTGCACCGGTCTAGTCATCTCGACAATGAAGTCGGCAAACGCCTGACCTTTCACTGCCCGCCTGGGTTCAAAAGTTATCTCGAGGCTTTGTATTTCAACAGCCCACTTGATCATTCTGCCAGATGACTCGATGGTGGTCATTGGGCGCTTGAGCGGCTGGTCTGTATATACAATCACCGGGTGAGCCAAAAAGTAGGGCTTCAACCATTTGACTGCGACGAACAGGGCCAACCCAAATTTTTCGATCATAGGGTACTGGAGTTCAGCATTCTTAAGTACATGGCTGATGAAATACACCGGGAGCTGATTATCGTCTCTCTCAGCGAGGAGAACGACACTAAGGGCATGATCAGAGACGGCTAGATACATATAGAGAACCTCCTGGGGCAGGGGGCTCACTAGCCTTGGCAAGGAATGCAAGTGTTGCTTTAACTTCTGGAATGCCATTTCCGCCTCTTCACCCCACTCAAATCTGGACCTCTTCCGGATGGCCTGGAAGAAATAGAGGCACTTGTCACCTGACCGGCTGAGAAATCTTCCCAACGCCGCCAGGCAACCGGTCAATTTCTGGGCTTCTTTTACACTGCGGGGAGAACGCATATCAATGACCGCCTGTACTTTTTCCGGATTAGCCTCTATGCCCCTTTGGTCGATCAAGAATCCGAGAAACTTCCCAGACTCAACACCAAACACACACTTCTTTGGGTTAAGCATGACCCGGTGCCGCCTGAGTGTGGTGAATGTTTCTCGGAGGTCCAGTAGGTGATCCGTCTGTAGCTTGGATTTGACTATCATGTCATCAATGTACGCCTCTACATTCCTGCCAATCTGATTGTTGAAGACGGTGTTTATCATGCGTTGGAATGTAGCTGGTGCATTCTTTAACCCAAACGGCATCACCTTGTAACAAAATAACCCCTGATCAGTGACGAAGGCCGTCTTTTCTTGATCTTTTTTCCACAGGGGTATTTGATGGAAACCTGAGTAGGCATCCATGAAACTCATCAGAGCATGACCGGCTGTAGAGTCGACCAGATTGTCGATCTTTGGAAGCGGGTAACTGTCCTTTGGGCATGCTCTGTTCAGATCTGTGTAGTCTACACACATCCGTCAGGTACCATTCGGCTTTTTCACGAGGACAACGTTTGCTACCCAATCCGGGTAGTAGCATTGCCGGATGAACCCAGCATCTAACAGTTTTTTGACCTCAGCCGCTGCCGCCTGAGATCTTTCTTCACCGTGATCCCTCTTTTTCTGCCTGACCGACCTCTTTTTAGGGTCCACGGCGAGCTTGTGGACAGCTAGATCCGGGCTGACACCTGGCATCTCTTCCACTTCAAAGGCAAAGATATCTTTGAATTCTCTTAGAAGTTGGAGCAGGTCTGCTCCCAACCGTTCATAAGCAACCGTCCCAACCTTGACAGTTCTGTCAGGACGGCTGTCGTCTAAGACGACATCAATGCAGTCACCAGCCGGCTGAGGTCGTTGATCATCTGACCTTTCCCCGGCCAGTGATTGCTATTTTTCTTGCTTGACGGGTTCCGTCTGGTCCGCCTTTCTTTTCTTACCGGCTGCCTTTGGAGCCGGGACTGCTGTATCGCAGTTATCAAGATCTATGGTCTTGCCGTCTCCGGCTGCTCCCATAGTAGGTCTGACGTCAGAGAGATAGCACTCCCTAGCCGTCCTCTGGTCCCCCTTAAGGGAACCGACTGCACCATCGTCCTTTTCAAATTTGACAAGCATGAGTGAAGGAACGATGACAGCCTTGGACTCATTGAGGGTCGGACGGCCAAAAATCATGTTGTAGGCGGCAAGCTCTTCTACAACCAAGAATTTTACCACCATATGGCGCCCTTCCCCCTTTTCACCCAGCCGGATGGGAAGATCTATGCTTCCTACCGGATGCACTACGCCTCCCCCAAAACCAACAAGAGGATGAGGCGCTTGATGCATGTTACTGGATTTGTACTTGAGCTTGGTCAAACATTGATAGCTGATTAGGTCAGACGAGCTCCCGATATCTATTAGGATCCGGCCAACCCTCTGATTGGCAACTTTACATTCGATGACTATGGGGTCATCGTGAGGCCGCCTGACCTTGCCCCGGTCCTTTTTAGAAATAAGGACCAGCTGAGTTGACCAGTTTCCTGATGTTATCTTTGGTGCCCCTAATAGTGGGACCCCCTCCGGCAAAGCCGCCTGCTATGGTGAAGATGGTCTCTTCATCCGTTTCAGAATTGGCAAGAACAGCTTTTGCCGCCTGCCCTTTCTTGGCCAGGGTGCTACCCTTGGCTTTGGGCAGATAAGACTTCAGAGCCCCTTCATCAGCCAGACGGTCTAATAGCCGCCTGAGGCTATAGCAACCATTAGTGTCATGGCCAACATCCTCATGGTACTGGCAGTATTTGCTTTTGTCCCGGCTGCCTACGGGACTTTTCATCACAGCCGGCTTGTCGAGGGACATCCGATCCTTTATCTCCATGAGGATGGAGGAGCAGTCCTTTGTGAACTCGTACTTGGGAACGTACTGTTCAGATTTCCGTCTGAGCTTCTGAGCCGGCTGACCAGATCGGTCTGCCGCCCAGACCTCTTTTCTCTTCTTTTCTTCCTTCTTAGCTGGCTGTTGTTGTTGCCGGCTGTCTCTTCTGTCGGATTTTTTGGAATCCGACGGCTGCTTTACAGCACAAAGCTCCGTCGCCTGTATGTAGGCTTCAACTTCCATTAACGCCTCTTGGAGGGTGGCTACCCTTTTCCGGACGAGGTCGAACTTGAAGGTTGACCCATCCTTCAGACCCTTAAAGAATTCTGTGTAAGCAACTTCATCAGACAGTCCTTGAATCTGAATTCTCATCAGATTGAACCGCCTGACATAGGCCCCTACCAACACGTTTTTAATTTTAGCCGGCTGTGCCGCCTGGGTTATCTCAGGGGAGAACGCCGAGGGCTGTTCTCCCAAGTTCAGCAGGCGCTGCTGCCAATCCATGAGCTGGAACGGCTGCTGCACATTTTTGCCAAACAGACCCGTTTGGGTGAAAGGGGATCCACCCAGCCCATTCGGCGAACCAAATAGACCAGGTTGGATCACTTGGGGTCCAGACCGGGCGGATGGTTCGCCCGTCTGGCTCCCTAGACTTGTTCCCGTACGCCTGTTAGAGGTGTCACGGAAACTGTCAGGAAAGGTCGACGTTGAAGCCGACGCAGACGCCAGACTTCTCTTTTCTTGGAGAAACGTCCGGGCGTCAGAGAATATCTTTTTTGAACCATCCGGCTGCAAGTGCCGGATGGGTTTTCTAGGTTCCGCTTGCGGGAAGCGGAGCCGATTTTGATCGAACTTGAGGCCCTCCCCCTCCTTCGGCTTTGGATGAGGGGTAGGAACCCAGTCTTTGATTGCCTTCTTGTTAGAAGGCTTCTTGGCCAGCTGACTCTTCTTGGGAGTAGCTGACCGAATAAGGTTCTGGATCTCGCCTTTGAAACTATTCATGAAGGTCATGAGTTCGTTCCTTGTGACGGGAGCAGAGCCTTCTTCCGCCTGAGCAGCTCCAACCGGGTTACCGGCTGGGTTGCTTGGGGCAGCTTGGATGTTATCCCGTTCCTTCTTATCCCTGAAACGGGTGTGTTTTGTTCTGAAGGACCCGTCTGGGGCCACATAGGTGTCGAGTCCGTAATCATCACCACTTTCATGGTCCGTCTGGACCTCAGGCTCGGCCGACGACCGCTTGTCCTGATCCGGTGGCACAGGATTAGAAGTCATCTCAGAAGTACTCTCCCCACAGACGGCGCCAAATGTTTCGGGGTTTTTTGATGTGGCCTGCGGGAGAGTTAAAATTCCAAGAATGCCCTTCGCCGCCTGTACCTGCAAAACCACGAAGACTCCGGTTGGGTGGAGCTCCGCCTCCGACGATCAAGTCAGTTTCGTATAGGAGGAAGATAGTGCGTAAAATAGTGAAATTACTTCTCGCGTAATGGGAGAATTCCGCAATTAATATTGCTCGGTTTTGGTGTAAGTGTATTCAATTTTCTTGAATGTATTTATGAATACCCATTAATGAGGATTCTCCCACTATTTATAGTGGGGAGCCTTGGTTCCCCATTTAGGGTTCCTAGGACACGTGTCAGCAGGGGATTGGAGCACTGTTGACCAATAGCAAGGTGCCACGTGTCGCTCAGCCATAGGGCCACGTGGCTGGGGTAATTTTACCCCAAACAGCACGCACGCTAGCACCAGCACGCATGGCTGGGCTAGCCAAGGCCTTGGCGAAGGCATCAAGCAGCTGGCGGCAAGGGCGAGCATCACCCCTCGCAAGCATCGCACCAGGTGCTAGCGTAGCACGCTAGGCATTGCTAGCGAGGGATGCACCCAGCAGCAGCTCGCTAGCAAGCGTGGCATGCGTGCTGGGCTGCTCACACTCGCTGCCGAGCTGGCAGCCTAGCTAAAGTACCAAGCCGCCAGCTGGGCGTGCCTTGGTGCTCAAGCTCGGGGCCAGCTGTTGCGTGATGGTTGGACGCGTGTGGGGAACCCGTCCTTAGTGGATTGCTTGGGGAGCAAGGGGAGGTTGTTCCTCCCTTGTGGTCCTCACCTAACCCCCTTACTCACCTCTTGACACTTGGCATTTGTTGATTCACTTGCATTTCAATTTGATTTTTGAATTAAAATAAATTGAATAAAGTGCATATTTACCAACTCTCCCACGTTGATGGGAGATTAGAATTCAAGGCTCCCTTCCCTATAAATACCAATCATTTAGGATTGAGAAGGGATACTTGAGTTGTGAACTTTAAGGGATCTCCAAGAATAGAATATCTTAGTTCTAATACTCTAAATTCTTTTGGTCTAGCCTCGACTAAGTTTCAGGGTAGGGACCGTTCGGGTCGAGTCTCGAGGGTGAGAGTCGTTGGAGGCTTACGCATTTGCGGAGCTAACGCTTTCAAGTACGAGTTCTTAGAAAGAGCGAAGCACGCGTCAAGGGTAAGATCTTCTTTTCTTCTTTCTCTCTCCTTGTTAATTAATTATGTGATTGTTAATTAATTAATATGCATGTTTAGTTACATTAATTTGTGTGCGGATTTTGGGAGGGTTTCATTCCGCGTAGTGTCGGACACTACGAAATCCAACAGCAGTATTGGAGCCGCGCTCATTTAATTATTGTAACTACTAATCAATTAAGGTGATTAAATGGATTAAATTTCCGATTTTGCTTTCTAATTAGATAAGAAACTCGTTTTTAATTAGTTTTAATCTCGGGTATACTAATTTTGGCTCAAGAACCCATATTTCGACCCAAAAATAGTGAATTTTGGGTGGAATCGATGTTCAATCAGTTTTGACCCTTTTTTAAGACTGCCTAGAAGCCAAAATCCACCTATAAACATGTTTTTCGAGGGGTTTTTCGTTTTTGACGAAAAATTTGAAATCTTTAAACCTTGATTACTTATGGCATGTTAATGTTAGATTATGTGTATGGTTACATCATTTAATCTACTGCAATAATAACACTTATTAAGCATGTTTATGAATTCATATTTGGTGCTTAATTTGGTGAGTTCATTTTTCACATAAACTTGCAATTTCACATTTTTGCAAATTAATTGCTTCAAATGTGAATGTTTATGGTGAATTTGTAATTTTGAAGTCCCTAAAAGTGTTAAAGATCCAATCTTTAATTGTTTATTTGGTTAGAACTTAACTTTCTAAATTCCATGTTGAACTAATTTTTTATTTAATTATTTTTGAGTTGATTAAAGTCTTAAAATTTCAAAACTTGTGATTGAAATTTAATTAATCTTCATATTGGAAGATGTAATTTTTCAAGTTTACACAAGTTAGTGTTGGAAATTTATCATTGGATGATTGTGTTTATTTTTCCAACCCCTTTAATTTCGTCAAAACTCATTATTAATTTGTGTTTGGTTTAATTAATTGTGAGTATAGCTCTTCAATTTTGTAGCATCAAAATGAACCAAAAATAATTTAAAAAATGGTTCTTGAATTAATTTTTGTTTGTGCACTAAAATTGAATTTATTTAAGTTGGACTTGTTTTATTTTCATTTTGCTCAATATTGGTTCTAAAATAAATTTAGAATTAACTTTTATATATCACACATAAATCGGGATTAAATCCTGAAGTAGGAGCTCGTAAATCGAGGCACAAGATGCCCAAGCACACCCTCAGCTAGTTGGGCTGCTCACGTAGCCCACATGTGGCTGCCAAGGTGTGTGTGGGCTGCTTATGCTTCGATGGTGCGCTAGTGTGTGGTGTGTGCGAGCTTGGTGCACGCTTGGTGCTGCGTGGGGTGCTGTGGTGTGCGGCAGTGGGCAGCACAACCCCGCACAACCTAGGGCCTTTGAGTCCGAGTCTTGCTTGCACGCAAGCACGCTGATGTGGCCAGCATAACGCGCAAGCAATACTGTAAGCCACTCCCATGTGCTTGGCGCAGCAAGGGGTGTGCGAGGGGCACGCAACAACTACGCATGGCAGCCGCGCCATGGTGCCTAGCACACCGAGCCTCAGGCTTGGTGCTAGGCACTTGGGCATCGATGGGCTGTATGTTTTGCGATTTTGCCATTTTAATTATTTATTTATTTATTTGATTATTTTATTTTAACGAGGCTAGGCCTCGATTACTCCGGCACTTGCAAAATAATTTGGCAGAAATTGGGTTAACCGACTTAATTAATTGGATTAAATAAGTTGGATGCGGAATTTAGTGGGAGCTTCGTTAATTACTTGAGCTAATTTTATTGCGTTTTAATCACATAATCGGTTAACAACTTTAACTAGTTTTAATTAGGCGCGTTAATTAGATTAACCACCTAAGTTAGTTACTAGTTTGAGCGTGTTATGCATTGTTACTTGTTTTCGTTGTGAAATGCATGGGCCATTCACATATAGTGAATGGATGAATGGAATATATATTCTATCACAGATAGTGGGGCTAGATTAGGATAGTAAACAGACTGCGATCCGTTATGTCTTTTTGTAAATCTAAATACAGTATGCGTACCGTTGCGTATTTTTGTACCTTAATATTTAGATTAATCCTAATCATAATAATTAGTAGTTGCATAATTGGTGGAGATGTCTCGAAGATGGCGTTTCTAAGAAGACAAGCTAAGAGGATGCAATGAAGACCCTTGAAGACTCAAGGGGTCATGCTAGTTGCCAAATGCATCTTTTACTTATGTTTTCTATATTATAATTATGTTTATATATGAATGAATGGTATGTTAGATGCATGTTTAGGATTTCGAATGTTGCGATGATTAATTAAGTTCACTTAAATCAACCAACATAGAAACCCTAGGTCCCTATAAAATTGAGCTAAATTTGCCTTTCCAAGAACAACACTTACCGAACTAATGCCATAGTGATGGGCTATGCCAAAGCAAGGCATCACCATTTCCTTAGGAAGGTATACTAGGTATACAAGTTGATCTTGGTTAAGCTCAACGATATCAGTAAGGAGTCCATAGATGTTGTGGCAATGTAGATAAAACGTCAAGGAAGCATTAGATGCGATGTTTTATCGAACCAAGAGTAGCTTAGAGCTATTAGCAGTTGAATTGCTTACCTTAAAATATTAAGTGTTAATACAAGCCAAAACATGCTTAATCACTTTTTGATTTTTGGGATCTTGGAATCGTTTTAATCTCGCCAAAGGGGACAAATATTAACGCATGGATAAAATGCACAATAAGATTGAAAGATTTGCATGTATGCTATAAATTTCAACCTTATTGGTTTTATGAATGGTTTTTCATTTCAAATTCTTTCAATTGTAGAATCATGTCTACATATAATTCAAACAACCAATTTTCGTTTCGCTCAATTCTCGACAAGGAGAAGTCAAAATTTTCTTGATTGGCAAAGGAACTTGCGTATAGTTCTCATGCAAGAGCAAAAGGAATACGCCCTTGATGAGGAAATGGTCGACGCTCCCAATGAGGAAGTCACTCAAGCTGCCCTAAATCGATGGCAAACTGCCAATCGGGATGTCAAATGCATCATGTTGGCCACAATGTCTCTGGACCTCCAATAAACTTTCTTCGAAAGGCAGACGGCTTTTGAGATCATTTCTGAACTTCAGAACATGTTCCAAAAGCAGGCCCGAACTAAGAGGTTCGAAACCCACAGGCAGATCCTTGAGAGCAAACTCAAGAAAGGAGAGCAAGTCAGCCCACATGTACTTAAAATGATCGAATTATTTGAGAACATGGAAAGGCTTGATGCTGGGTATTCGACCGAGATGGCAATTGACATTATTCTCCATTCGCGGCACAAAGGCTATGATTAGTTCAAGATGAACTATAATATGCATAGCATGGAGAAAACCCTCACCGAGCTTCTTTGTGGAAGCAGGCCGAGAAAATGCTCAAGGATAAGGGGAAGCATGACATGCTTATGATAAAAAAGGGCAAGCCATTCAAGCGCTCAGGCGAGAAGAGAGGCTTTCAGGGGAAAAGAAAGAAGACTTTTCCACCTAAGTCAAGCGCTACCAAGAGCGACAAGGCCAAGAAGGTAGCCTCTTCTAAATCCGATTCCGAATGTTTCTATTGCAAGAAGAAAGGACATTGGAAGCGAGATTGCCTCAAATTCAAGGAAGATAAGAAGAACGGCATCGTTGCTTCTGTATCAGGTATTTTTGTTATAGACTTAAACTTCGCTAGCAAAACATCATGGGTATTAGATACCGGATGTGGCTCACACCTTTGTTCCAATGCTCAGGGACTAAGGATAAATAAGAGGCTAGAGAAGGGAGAGGTCAAACTACAGGTCGGCAATGGAGCCAAGATGTCAGCCGTATCCGTTGGAACTCTTAGTTTGTCTTTGCCCTCTGGCTTGTTCTAGAACTTGAAAATTTTTATCATGTTCTTAGAGTTACCAAAAACATTATTTCAATTTCGGCGTTGGTCGCCAAGGGATTTGAATTTCGGATAAAAGACATTAGTTTGTTTTATTTCGATAATGTTTTATATGGTAAGGCATATTCAGAAAATGGTCTTTATGTGCTTTCTCTAGAAAAACAAGTTTATAATGTTGATGATACCGCCAAAAGAGCTAAGGCCATTGAGTTGAATCAAACCTACTTGTGGCATTGTCGTCTTGGCCACATTAACATCAAACGCATCAAGAAACTTCTTCAAGAAGGTATTCTTGACTCATTCGATTTAGAGTCGTTTGAAAATTGCGAAGGATGTCTACGAGGCAAGATGATTGATGGGCGTTAGAACGGTCGCACATTCCACACTCATTTAAACACATTTATAAGCAAACATCTCACAAACCAAGCATGACAGGCGGTGTTTTAGGTCGTTACTAAGACACCTCTATCAAATGATATTTGTAGTCCTAAACATGCAACTAAACGAGTATTGAGGCAAGTCAAGGGTCGAACACAGGGAAACGATTAAGCACCGCTATTTATCTCCTAATGTTAATCTAGTTTGATCAAGAAGTATGGTGGGTAAAGTAATGACTAAAGGGGATAGAATAACAATTAAAACAAGCACTAGGGGGAAGGATCAAACATGCTATGAATTCAACGAAGTTAGGCATTGGAAAATAGGTTTACATGTAACCCAAGCAACTCATACAAGGCAATATCAAGAATACTCTCTAATCACCTATCGGGACTAAGAGCTTTCCTAGCTAGCATACACTTACACTATCGTCGTAAGGCATACAAGCTAAGGTCATGCAATAATCAATCACCTAATGACTATTCCTAAATCGCACTATCGTCACGATTTAGTTCAAGTCATTCAACCACAACATGCATATGGCCATAAACATGGAGTGGCCAATAAGTATAAGCACAAGGAAGATTTAATCACAAATATTCCAAATTAACCTAGCCTAACATACATCAAACTCAAAGCATACCTTCACCAAACCCCTAGCAACAAGAAACTACTCACTATCCATAACTACAACTACAATCATACTAACCAACATTATAACCAATGAAATAGTAAGAAAGACAAGGTTTTTATCAACTAAACTAACAAAGGTAGAAACTTTAATCATGAAAACAAGAGAAAATAGAGAAATATACCAAAACCTTCATTGAAATCCAAGTAAAGAACCATACATCATCCAAGCTCCAAGTTTGACCATACATCAATGTTGCAAAATACTTCTTCAAAAACTAAGAGTAAAACTAATGTTGATGGGCAATGAAATTACACTAAAAACTATCAAGATTCTTCAATACAAAAGTGGCTAAAACAATAACCTAGAAAAATTCCTCTAAAGCTCTCCTCCAAGGTTTCTATGTTCAAGTATCCTAATGATAGAATATTGTCCCATGTTAGCCGTTTTTCCTCCCTTTTGTTGATTGGACTGAATTCGGGATTTGAATCCGCAGCAGACAGGCGCGCCCGCGCGTTAAATGATGGCGCGACCGCTCCTCAAAACGCGCGCCCGCTCCAAAGTGGGTATTTAATGGTTGGTCCAGCTCATCAGCGCGCCCGCGCTCAAGGGAGGCGCGCCCGCGCATATAGGTGGCGCGCTCGCTCCTCTGGTTGCGCGCCCGCGCCATTTGTCTGGTCTGGAATTCTCCCGTTTTTCCCTTGCTCCTTCCATCTCCGAATCAATGGCATACACCTACAATCATGGAACAGGAAGGCAAAGCGTAATACAACGAAAGGGGAGGGGAGTATAGACTACCTAAACCACATGAATACACATTACGTATCACAAAGGTAGAATACTCAAACTAGGCGGATCATAGAAAAAACATATTAAAATGGACCAAATTATTACTAAAACTACTAGAAAAGACTACCCTAGGAGCGACATAAATGTCACTCATCAAATTCCCCCAAGCTAAACCTTTGCTCGTCCTCGAGCAAAGCTAAGGGCAAAGAAGAATGAGAAACAATTATTCAAACACAAGAAAAATAGAAAAGGAGGGAAAGGAATTTACACTAACTCACTTTCGTAGGAATCACGGTTGTTTTTAGCATAAACAACAAGCCATTTAAACCTCAAAGTCTCCAATGAGGATGATTATGCTCTCGTGGGGGTTTCCAAAGAGTTTAACCCACAAATCTTGGCAACATGCTCAAAACAAACCCAAACAGAGGAGCGAATAAAGAAGAAAATCAACTACAAACACGGAACAAAACATGGAAATGAAGAGCGTATTGAAAAGACAGGCATGGATGGATGACAATCTTTCTAAGCAATGAGAGTAAACACACTTTTAGATGCCAATGGTTGATTGAAAGATAAGCTATGCTAAGCATAGAGAACTCTAACATGCTCCACTCCCCCCGCATTCCAAACATTCTTACCGCGTTCCCTCATCTAGATTCAAATCCACCCTACTAGGTAGCATCTCATAACTCCACGAAGGAGCCGGAACAAAGATAAGACAATAAAATCAAGGGGAACCCGACATCTTACCAAGTCATGCTCTCTCCATATGCTTGAAATCTAGCCCCCTCCACCGACTAGTGACTCAACTAATCCAAGTCAAAAGGACTTTAAAAGGGGTTGTAATGTAGGCTAGGAGGTAAAGGTGAGGAAAAATATGAAAATTTGGTGGTAAATCCTAATTGTGAAGCAAAGAATGGCGCCAATTCCCGAAAACAACGTAGAATATCACCAATTTCCAAACAAAAATATATCTCCCCCAAGCTTATCCAACACAATCTCACAATACTATAAATAAAATGCGTAGAACCTCTCCCCCAAGCTTGAATTGAGCATTATCCTCAATGCGCAAACTAGGGAGGACACTACATCAAAATCTTGTTGCAAATTTTCAAATTTTTTTTTTTTTTTTTGAGCTCATGCTTTTGTCAACTTTTATTACTTTGTCCTTGACTTTTATAAATATGGACGGCTTTTTCTTAAATTCACATTTTCTTTTATTAAACACCAAAAATATCGAAAACACAACCTTACTTTCCATATCAAACCGTCACATCCCTACTTATCAAACCAAAATCACAACAAACTTTCTTAGCTCAAACTTCACAATTCTACGGGTGAAAAATGAAATAGAAGGGCCATAGGGTTTGTAATAAGCTACAAACAAGGAGGTGTAGGCTCAACATGGCTAGCAAGGGGGAGATGCAAATGAAATTACAAAGAGGCAACAAAAGAAAAGCTAAACCTAGAAAAGTAAAATAGTCACCGAAGAAAATGCCTTTGTCCTCCCTAGATTTAGTTCGGTCGTGATCTCAGGTAGCTAGACATCAAGTTCTCGATCTAAGCATGCCTTGGTAAGGATCCTATGCCGCTCATACAAGAAGTGTTGGAGGCTTGAACAATAGAGCTCACATCGGGGTACAAAAACTACCTTGAGGGCCTCAAATCCCCTAATGAGAGCAACACCTTCTTACCACAAACAAGTGAATTTGGGTTCGATGGGCTTTACGAGTTCTAGCACAACTACCTTAGCATAGACATATCCTAGAGTCAACCAATGGGCAATCCAAGAGCGCGAAAACTCTTAATCCTTAGGAAGAAAGACATTCAAGAATGCAAATCCATTAAGCACAGGTTTTTTTTTTTTTTAGAACAAGGAAAGGAAGTGGAATAAAAGAGAGAGCGGAATAGAAGAGGAAGCAAGCATCATCAAATATATCCCAATCGACAAACAAGTGGCCATTAGATATCAACATCAACGGCCCCAAACACTACACTAGGTGTTAATAGCAAACATCCTCAAACCATTCAACTTCCATTAAACTACAACTATCCTGAAGCACACCAAAAGAAATAGAAAAAAGGAAAAAAAAAATAAAAAGGGAAAGATCTCACCAAAAAGACGCCTCGCAAGCATATCCAAGTGATAGCACGCTTCCTAGAAGAGGTGAGTATCTAAAGAAAGAAAGAAAAAAAAAAGAAAAAGACAAACTATATACACAAAGTGTTAGTACAAATTAGGGTGAAAAGGAAGGAAAATAAGGAAGAGAAACAGGGGATAAAATGCAACCCTCACTTGTTCGTTTTTTTTTTTATTTTATTTTTTTTGTAATTTTTGCTTCACTCCAAACTAATCTACCACTGACAAAATTTCTTAATCTCCTCAAAAATCAACATTACCTCAAAAATCATCGAACCATATATACACACACCTGCACTGGTTAATCGCCATGTCGGCGAAAACCAGTAATCATCATCATCATCAGGAAAAAAAAACGGGGGGCGGACTCACCGGTATCCATCAAACCGAGAGAAACGTCCCCAAAGCAGCATCATCATCAAAACCACATCAAAAACTCATCAACAATATCAGTGAACAGGGGCAAAATCAACCAAAGAAAACAGGCATGCAACTCAGCAGAATCAGCAGCATAAAGGTGCAAGTAGAACAATGAAAGACCGACAGGCAAGCAAGTAAGAATCCTAGCCAAGTCACTCCCTACCAAGAGTATATCTCCTACTCATCAAAATAAGCATACAAAAGCAGGGGAGAGAGATATACTCAAGGGACGTAGCCTACTGGCCACTAGAGCTAGGCTCATTAGGTGAGCCAGGCCGACGTGGCGGTTCGTCATAAATGAAGCCACTAGGGGGGCTGAAAAGGCCCCAACCACCGTCAAAGCTCGGCGGCCAACCGTAGTGACCCCCGAAAATATCCTCATGCCAACTGGGCAAAGGATCAGAGGGAGTGTCCTCAGACTGGGAATACAGAGGGGCGGGGTGATCAGAATGCACAAAAGGGTAAGCGGGGTCCCCTCTAAAGTCACACCCGCCGGGCACACGATAATCGTACTGCCCGTCCTCTGGGAAGCTGCGGAGCTCCCTACTGAGCTCGGAAGGACCTTGCTAGTAGGGGTAAGTGGGGAGATTGTCCCCCCCCCTAAGAAGGAACAGGGCCGTGCTGAGGCGGCCAATTAGGGTAGTTCACAGGGGGAGAAATCTCTCCTCTATCCACAGCTGAGTCATAGAGGGCCTGCTGCTGCAGATGGTGGCCTTGCTGTGACTCATAAATCACTTGCAACTGTCTAGCTATGTCAGATAGTTGAAATGTACTTGTACCTGTGGGTTGCTGGGTAACCGGCTGCTGCTGCTACTTCTCCTGAACCTCCTCCTCATTACCTACCCCTACCTCATCGTCCCTATCAACATCGGGCACTCGCCCGCTATCTCTCAAAACTCTCCACACATTAGAGGACTAACGCGTGAGGGAGGTGAAGTGAGGCTTAGGGAGGAAACAATGGTGGGCTCCTCTAACTAGCCACCTAAAAGCATTGGGGTTTGCCGTGGGAGTAATAAAATCAGAGCGGCGAAGCTGGTCCAAGTCAAGGTAAATATCCCCACTACTACCTACGACCGTGCATAGAGGTAGAAGGTCAGTGTAACCTAACTTGGTGGCCAATCTAGTGACCATCGCCCCGCAATGTATCTCCCCTGGCTTTTTTCCCTTTGCTATGGCTTGGCAAGTTTGCATAAAGAGGAATCCCAAATTCAACCTCCGTGCATGCTCTCCCTTTGTGGCTATCCACAGGCAAAGGACCTCTTCCTTAGTCAGTTTTCCTAGGTCCTGTTTACTAATGATAGAATACCCTAATAAACGGTGTAGGATCCTAAGGGCAGGGTGCCAAATCTCACTGGCTATGGAATTCCTGGTATGGAACTCATTTTTACCTGAAATGGAGCGCCACCAAGCGTACTCACTATACTCCCTAAAGTTCTCATAAAGCGGGTAGAGGAGGTCTGCATCTGAGTCAAAGTCCAGGGCTTGGTTAAACTGTGTTAGTGACATGGTGTGTTGGTTGTTAAAGAGTTGGAAAGATATCCGAAAGTCATTATCTTCTAGTGTATCAACTTGAAAAAGACGAGAAAAACTCTAAGGTGGGTTCTTGGTAGGTCATGAATGAAGAGTTTACGAATGACCCTAGTCGAAGGTTGTCAAAAAGAATCCACAAGTCGTCATTTATTCTAAGTTTTATCATGTCTCCACGATGGTAGTGCCTAGAAGGTCGCAACTTTCTTTTTTTCATGTCAGAGTATATGGAGGAGTGGCTTTTGTTTAAGAACTTTAAGGTGGGTAAGGTATTGGGTTGGTCCGACTCTGGGTTTTTGGGACGATTGTCCCGACTTTGCGGTTTTTCTCTTTTTCCCAATCCTTAGACTCATGACTACCCACTTTTTTTTTTTCTCTCCTTTTTCAAAGCCAACTCCTGGCTATTTCCACCCTTAACCTCCACAAAACCACAATGTACCTGTTTACAAGCAATAATAATCCAACAAACACAACGAATATATCCAACAACAATTTCAACAGAATCCAGCATTATTTCAACAATAATCAACAAAATCTCGATAATAACCTAAGATAACCAAAATCCTTGCTTTAAAATTAATCAAAAGAGAATAATTAACGAAGGAATTTGAATACCTTTGCCTTTAAGTGAATAAATTGCTGCTTTGGTGTTGAATTGTTGAAGATTTTGAGTAGCAAAGAAGTTCGTTGCGGTTGGTGTTGAGGATGCTTATTTGCTTTCTTTGGTGATGAACAAACGGTGATGATGATGAATGATTGAAGCTTTGAGGATGATTGATTTATGAGGATGGTAGAAGATGGTGGCAAACGGATCTTGAGTAAGGGTGGTGAGGAGCGGCCGCGAAGAGAAAGAAAGGTAATGAGGGAGGTGGGTTATGTTTGTGAGGGTTGAGGGAGTTTGTGAGGAATTAAGAGACGAAGCCGTATTTTTTTTTTCTGAAACCCACAAAGGCACGCTCGCGCCCGATATAGGCGCGCCCGCTCCTGTCAAGGCGCACCCGCTACAAATACAGGTGCGCCCGCGCCTCAGTGAATACGCGGACCGCTCATAAATCGCGACAAAATCGCTCCTTCTTTCTGGAATTGGAAGACCTTTTAGACCAAGCAGCAGGCGCGCCCGCGACAAAATCAAGCTCGCCCGCGCCCCTTTGATGACGCGAACCAGTCCTATGGCGCGACAAAATCGCTCCTACGTTCTGGAATGAGGGCAATTTATGACCCAAGAACTGGAGCGCCCGCGACAAATAGACGCGCGCCCGCGCCTCTCTGTTCTCGCGATCACTCTTCTGCCGCGACCAAATCGCGCTGGCTCTCTGTCTTTGGTCTTCATTCCACCACAACTCCTCAAAATTTCTCATTTTGCTTCAACTCTTATCTCTCTTTCCTCATGGACACACACAATCACACCTACATCACAATTGATTAAGAAAAGTGTTAGATGGATTAGTTCAAGTGTGGCAAAGGAAATAAAAATAAATAAATAAAAAGTTAGAAACCGGGTTGCCTCCCGTAAGCGCTTCTTTAACGTCATTAGCTTGACGCCCTTCACAAAAGAATCATGGTGACTTGAAAACATCAATGAGCGATAAATTTTCCGGCTTCTCAATTAGTTGACCCTCATAGTATGGCTTGAGACGGTGCCCATTCAATTTGAATGGAGGGTACTTGTCATTGAATACCTCAACTGAGCCATAAGGAAAGACTTTGGATACTTGAAATGGACCGCTCCATCTAGACCTCAATTTCCCGGGGAAGAGCTTGAGTCTTGAATTGTAGAGTAGGACCTTTTGTCCTTCCACAAATTCCTTCTTGGAAATATGAGCGTTGTGCCATGCCTTGGTTCTTGCTTTGTAGAGACTTGCACTATCATAGGCGTTCATTCGAAGCTCTTCCAACTCATGGAGATCTAGCATCCTTTGCTCACCCGCGGCATGGAGGTCAAAATTAATTTGCTTTATGGCCCAATGCGCCTTGTGCTCCATTTCCACCGGGAGATGGCAATTCTTCCCATACACAAGTTTGTAGGGCGTTGTCCCAATCGGAGTCTTGAAGGCGGTCCTATATGCCCACAATGAATCAATGAGCTTACTAGACCAATCCTTCCTCGTTCTAGCCACGGTCTTTTCCAAGATGATCTTTAACTCCCTAATTGTGATCTCCGCTTGACCACTTGTTTGAGGGTGGTAAGCAAGACTACGCTTGTGCGAAACACCATATTTTGAGAGGAGCTTGTTGAATGCATGGTGCTTGAAGTGTGAACCTCCGTCACTTACAATTGCCTTCGGGACACCAAATCTTGGGAAGATGACCTTCTTAAGCAAGTTGATGACCACCTTTGAGTCATTGGTGGGAGATGCCACGGCTTCCACCCACTTGGAAACATAATCAACGGCAACTAGAATGTGCCGGTTTCCTTGGGATGAGATGAAAGGGCCCATGAAGTCAATTGCCCAAACATCAAAAATTTCCAGCTCAATTATCGGATTTTGGGGCATCTCATCGCGCCTTGATATGTTCCCCGTCCTTTGGCACCTATCACAAGTCTTAACAAATTGCCAAGCATCTTTGAATAGAGAGGGCCAAAAGAGCATGCATTGCAAAACCTTGGAAGCGGTCTTTTGAGCACTCATATGACCACCACAAGGGGATGAGTGGCACATTGAGAGCACATCTTGGAACTCTTCATTAGGAACACATCTTCTCAAAAGTCCATCCACCCCTCTCTTCAACAACATGGGGTCATCCCATATATACTTCTTTGCTTCATTCTTGAGCCTTCGACGTTGTTGAGGAGTGAAATCCGGAGGTATGGCACTACAAGCCAAGTAGTTCACAATATTCGCATACCAAGGCTCCGATTTTGCCTCAAGAGCATTTAAGACATCATCCATTAGGGCATCTTCAATTGGCAAACCGTCTTCATGTATTCTTGCACCTCCCAACCTAGAAAGGTGGTCCGCCACCACGTTCTCGGCTCCCTTCTTATCTCTCATTTCGTAATCAAAGTCTTGAAGGACCAAGACCCATCTCAACAACCTCGGTTTGGCCTCCTTCTTGCTTATCAAATATTTGAGAGCCGAGTGATCGGTATACACTATTATCCTAGAACCAATGAGGTAGGTTCTAAACTTCTCAAATGAGTGAATAACCTCCAAGAACTCTTTTTTGGTAGTTGTATAATTCCGTTGAGCATCATTGAGAGTCTTGGACAAATAGTATATAACGTGAAGTTTCCCATCCTTTCTTTGTCCTAGAACCGATCCAATGGCCTCGTCGCTTGCATCACACATTAGCTCGAATGGTAAAGACCAATCCGGTCCTTGGACTATGGGGGCGGTGCAAAGAGCCTTTTTCAACCTAAAAAATGACTCATGACAAGCTTCATCAAATACAAATTCTTTATCCTGTTGCAAGAGAGATGTGAGTGGCTTGGCAACTAAAGAAAAATCTTTTATAAAACGACGATAGAACCCGGATGGCCAAGAAATGACCTCACTTCCCTTACATTGGTAGGGGGTGGGAGTTTCTCTATGACCTCCACCTTGGCTCTATCCACCTCGATGTCGGCATGGGAAATTTTGTGCCCAAGAACAATCCCATTCTCTACCATAAAATGGCATTTTTCCCAATTCAACACGAGATTAGCCATCTCACATCTTTCCAATCAACGAGATAAATTAGATAGACAATCTTCGTAGGTGGTTCCCCCAACAGAGAAATCATCCATGAAAACCTCTATCTCATCCTCAATCATATAACTAAAGATTGACATCATACATCTTTGAAATGTGGCGGGGGCGTTACAAAGCCCAAAAGGCATCCTACGGTAAGCAAAGGTACCATAGGGGCAAGTAAATGTTGTCTTCTCTTGATCCTTGGGATCAATCGGGATTTGGAAAAATCCCGAATAATCGTCAAGAAAGCAATAGAAGGAGTGCTTTGTAAGCCTCTCAAGCATTTGATCAATAAATGGTAATGGAAAATGGTCTTTGGAAGTATTGGCATTCAATTGGCGGTAATTAATACACATACGCTAACCCGTAACAAGCCGAGTTGGGACCAATTGTTGCTTATCATTGACCATAACCGTCATACCTCCCTTTTTCGGCACTACTTGAACCGGGGACACCCAATCACTATGAGCGATTGGATAGATGATCCCCGCTTCAAGTAGCTTGGAAACCTCCTTCCTCACAACCTCTTGCATGGAAGGATTAAGTTTCCTTTGCCGTTGCCTACACGGCTTAGCACCCTCCTCTAAATCGATTTTATGCACGCATAGGGAGGGGCTTATACCCTTGAGATCATTAAGAGTATAACCCAAAGCCTTCCTATGCTTTTTCAAAACATTAAGAAATGAGGAGGTTTGCTCTTCCGTGAGGTTAGCATTGACAATGACCGGAAAAGTATCATTAGCATCCAAAAAGACATACCTCAAGCCCGAAGGTAGAGGTTTCAATTCTACCTTCGGAGCTCCCTTACCATTGGAGATTTTCTCCTCTTCTACTTGGAAGACTTCATATGTTTGGAGCATCTCTTGGTCGGGGGTTGTCTCCTCTTTCTCATCAAGCATTTCCTCATATAATTGCATCTCCTTTTGATCACCTACTTCATTCTCATTCGACAAAACATTCTCAAGTAGGTCATTAGAAGCATGCACATGAGGGTATCTAAACTCATTCATCAAATTTTCAATTGTATCTATTCTAAAGCATTCATTATAGAGGAAGGTTGTCTCATTACCTTATTCAAATCAAATTCGATAGAATCATTGTCAACCTTCAAGGTCATCTTACCTTCTTTGACATCAATAATTGCTTTAGAAGTAGCTAGGAATGGCCTACCCAAGATTATAGGAATTCTTTCATCTTCATCCATCTCAAGAACATAAAAGTCCACCGGAAAAGTGAACTTACCAACTCTAAAGGGTATGTCCTCTACTTTCCCTATAGGCAATTTTGTGGACCTATCCGCTAGTTGGAGGGTGATGTTTGTAGGTGAAAGGTTTCCCACATTAAGCTTTTGGAAGACCGAAAAGGGAATTAAGCTCACACTAGCACCTAGATCACACAAAGCTTTCCCCAAATGAATCTCATTGATAGAATAAGGGATGGAAAAACTACCAGGATCTTGCAATTTAGTGGGTAGCTTACTAGAGAGAATAGCACTACAATTTACGGTTAGGCTAACGGTTTCAACTTCTCTCCTTCCATTCAAGAGTTCTTTTAGGAATTTAGAGTAGTGTGGCATCTCTTTCATAGCATCCACAAAGGGTATAGAAACATGCAAGCTCTTTACTACATCTAAAAATTTTCCGAACTGGACATCAAGCCTAGACCTAGAAAATCTTTGGGGAAAAGGCAACCTCTCATTCCTAGGTTGGAGATTAAGGGGTAAAGGTGTTTGATCTTTGGTGCTCTCCTTTTCGGGTTCCTTCTCTTTCTCTTTCTCTTTCTCTTTCTCTTTCTCTTTCTCTTTCTCACCCCTCTCATTCTTTCCGGCACTTCCCTCTAGAACCTCACTCTCTCTTGATGACTCATCCTCAACCTCAAGTCCTATCCTCACATCGGAACTCTTCTCAACCATTAAATCACTCTCAAGGATCTTCCCACTTCTAGTAGTAATGGCATATATAGACTTGGGGTTGACACCTTGGCTAGGTAAAGAAGAAGATGAAGAAGGGGAGGATGAAGAACTTGGTTGGGCAATTTGAGAGATTAGGGTCTCAAGCATTTTCATGTGTGCCTTGATTTGTTTCTTTTCTTCCTCTTGACTCTTATTATGGTTTTCTTGATTTTTAATGAAATTTTGAAGCATAGTCATCATAGAATCCGGAGGGGCTTCTATTTGGAGGGGTTGAGTATGACGAATTTGGGAATGGGGCCTTACTTGGTCAAAACCGGGGGGTATACTTTTTTGTGAGAAAGTAGAAGCATTTTGAGGACTATTACACCCGGAACCCTGATTGGAATTAAAACGTTGCTGGTTGTTGGAATAGTGCTATTGGTTTTGATTCCAATTGGGCCTTTGGTTTGAGTAACTTCTTCCATTGTAATTGGAAGAGTTTCCCCTACCTTGGCCTTGGTTATCATAACCACCACCACTTTGATTCCATTGATTTTGATTCCAACCTTGGTTTTGATTCCAACCACGGTTTAGGTTTTGATTCCAATTTGGCCGCATTCCAGCATTTCCCTCACGGGGCACAAAATTCATGGCATTAACATCTTCAACATTATCATCATTTTCATGGGGAGGGGGACCTTCACTTATGGACATACATTGTTGAGAATTATGATCATAGCTTCTACATATATCACAAAACATACAACCGAGAGGCATAACATTGCAATTAGAAGGAGAAGAAGTAGAGGGGCTCATACCATGGCCTCCCTTGGTAGAATGGGAGGAACTTTGAGAATTTGTCTTCATAAACTCTTCCATTTGCTTAGCCATTTTGGCCATTTGGTTCGAAAGGTTGGTGATTGCATTTGTTTTCTGTATGGATTGCACCGTACCTTTGCTAGAAGTGGCTTCCCTCTCACCTTCGTACCAATCCTCATAATTGCGCACAACATCTTCTATGATACTCTCCACTTCATCTTCCCTTTTGTTCATGATTGGGCCTCCGGCTCCGGCATCAAGGCTAGTCTTGCTTTGAGGGGAGAGTCCTCCATAGAATGTTTGGAGAACTTGCCAATTTGGAATCCCATGGTGTGGGCATTGCCTTTGTAACTCTTTGAATCTCTCCCATGCCTCACAAAGAGACTCTCCACCTCTTTGGCGGAAACTTTGAATCTTTGAGCGAGCCTCGGCGGTTTTCTTGTGATTGTAAAACCTTCCTAGGAATGTCGTGTTACCTCATTCCAAGTTGTGAGGGAACCGGGGGGAACATCCTTGTTCAACCAATGTTCCGCCGCTCCCATGAGTGAGAACGGAAACATCTTCAATCTTATGTACTCTTGGGACACTCCATTGATCTTGATAGTGTCACAATACTTGAGAAATTCTTTGAGATGCTCATGGGGATTCTCAAATTTCCCACCGGTAAATTGCCTCTTCTCTATCATTGAAATGAAATTAGGCTTTATCTAGAAATTTTTAGCTTGAGTGGTGGGGGCTAAGATCCCACTTTGGGAGGCATATGGTTCGGGTGCTCCAAGTTGTTTTAGAGACCTCTGATCGCCCATATTTTGTTGGTTATGGCAATTGGCAAATGGGTTTGAAATTGAGTCTGTGAATGGTTCACTCTCCTCACTTGAAGTAGGTGAGGATTGGGTAGGGGAACTTCTCACTTCCTCTTGAAGTGGGTCTTCACCTCTCTCCCTTGCTTGTCTCCTCAATCGGGCCAGAGTGCGCTCTAGCTCGTGGTCTATGGACACCAAAGGCCTAGAGCAATTATGCCTCATGTGCATATACAAAGCTAAACAGAAAGTGAGCACTGACAAGATACAGAAAAACAAAAGAATAGAAAAGAACTAGTCTCAACAAGAAAATAAACACACAATGGATACCGTGTCCCCGGCAACGGCGCCAATTTGACAGGCGGTGTTTTAGGTCGTTACTAAGACACCTCTATCAAATGATATTTGTAGTCCTAAACATGCAACTAAACGAGTATAGAGGCAAGTCAAGGGTCGAACACAGGGAAACGATTAAGCACCGCTATTTATCTCCTAATGTTAATCTAGTTTGATCAAGAAGTATGGTGGGTAAAGTAATGACTAAAGGGGATAGAATAACAATTAAAACAAGCACTAGGGGGAAGGATCAAACATGTTATGATTTTAACGAAGTTAGGCATTGGAAAATAGATTTACATGTAACCCAAGCAACTCATACAAGGCAATATCAAGAATACTCTCTAATCACCTATCAGGACTAAGAGCTTTCCTAGCTAGCATACACTTATACTATCGTCGTAAGGCATACAAGCTAAGGTCATGCAATAATCAATCACCTAATGACTATTCCTAAATCGCACTATCGTCACGATTTAGTTCAAGTCATTCAACCACAACATGCATATGGCCATAAACATGGAGTGGCCAATAAGTATAAGCACAAGGAAGATTTAATCACAAATATTCCAAATAACCTAGCCTAACATACATCAAACTCAAAGCATACCTTCACCAAACCCCTAGCAACAAGAAACTACTCACTATCCATAACTACAACTACAATCATACTAACCAACATTATAACTAATGAAATAGTAAGAAAGACAAGGTTTTTATCAACTAAACTAACAAAGGTAGAAACTTTAATCATGAAAACAAGAGAAAATAGAGAAATATACCAAAACCTTCATTGAAATCCAAGTAAAGAACCATACATCATCCAAGCTCCAAGCTTGACCATACATCAATGTTGCAAAATACTTCTTCAAAAACTAAGAGTAAAACTAATGTTGATGGGCAATGAAAATACACTAAAAACTATCAAGATTCTTCAATACAAAAGTGGCTAAAACAATAACATAGAAAAATTGTCCCATGTTAGCCGTTTTTCCTCCCTTTTGTTGATTGGACTGAATTCGGGATTTGAATCCCCAGCGGACTGGCGCGGCCGCTCCTCGAAATGCGCGCCCGCTCTAAAGTGGGTATTTAATGGTTGGTCCAGCTCATCAGCGCGCCCGCGCTCAAGGGAGGCGCGCCCGCGCATATAGGTGGCGCGCTCGCTCCTCTGGTTGCGCGCCCGCGCCATTTGTCTGGTCTGGAATTCTCCCGTTTTGCCCTTGTTCCTTGCATCTCCGAATCAACGGCATACACCTACAATCATGGAACAGGAAGGCAAAGCGTAATAAAACGAAAGGGGAGGGGAGTACAGACTACCTAAACCACATGAATACACATTACGCATCACAAAGGTAGAATACTCAAACTAGGCGGATCATAGCAAAAACATATTAAAATGGACCAAATTATTACTAAAACTACTAGAAAAGACTACCCTAGGAGCGACATAAATGTCACCCATCAAATCACAATGATCAGTAAGAGTTCGGTCCACAAGGAACGGGATATAATCGTTAAAGATCTTAATATGCAAGCTAGTTCGAAGACTTATGTTGATTAAGGGTTCATCAAGTAGACAAACAAACTATTGTTCTAAATCAAGTGATTAAAAGCTCTAGGGAATGGGATCCACTCAACCATGTCAATTAGGAAAATTGGGAGTAAAAGAGACAAGAGATAGCAAGGACTATATGTAAGACCAACCTCATGCAATTAAGAAAACAACTCACACTCCTAAACTTAGATCCCTCATTAGTTTAGCAATAGGAGATACATAATGATAAGTAATGGCATACTTAATCTACATTTCCATGTCAAACTAAGTATAACATGCCATCAAGCTCCGAATTCAAGGGTAGCTACTCCTATCATGAAGAACTAACAAGCAATCTCATACAATCAATTTGAAAACAAATCAAACATCAATACTTCCCCCAAGTTTACTTAATTAACCATTAGGTTGAGCTTCACCCAACCCCTAGCAAAGAGGACTACTCACAACTCATTTCAAGTGACATGCAAACTAAGATTAGAGTTCTAACTAGTTCAATAATTGGGGAAAAGTGATTAACTAATGATAAAACCTAACATCCAATAACAAATTATCAAGAACTAAAGAGATTTAAAGGACATGCAATAACAAAATGAAATCAGAAATTAAATAGAGAAAAGTGAAAGATGTTACTAAATGAAGCTCCAAATGTTGAGCACAAATGTTGAATCTTGAGAATAATCCTTGAAACTTGCTAATACAATGATTAATTTTGAGGATTTCTAAGCTAAAATACCAAAGATGATTGTTCCAAACTAAAAGAAAGTTTCTAAGTACTATGCTACTGCTTGCTACTTTAAAATGAACTAAAGGGGTAGTATTTATACTCCTCGAATTACAAAGGAAAATCCGTCAAAATTAAAACGGCTTTCCTACTGAGAACGCCCGCTCCACAGCTCGGAGCGCCCGTTCCTGAAATCTGCACGCCCGCTCCTCTTGGTTTCAGATAGAGGCAGATTCAATGATGGCAGCGAGGAGCGCCCGCTCCTACAAGGGTGCATGCCCGCTCCCCTGTTCTTCAGCAGATTGCAGATTCTAGCTGTTGGGGAGGAGCGCCCGCTCCTCCCTGCTTCATGATTGAGGCAGAATTTTGCAAACTTTGCAGGAGCGCTCGCTCTTGGAGAGGTGCACGCCCGCTCCAACAGGAGCGGCCTTTCCATCACGTTTTGCCTCTAGTCTCGAATCCTGAACTTTGTTTGCTTGTCAAAGCTAGTCTTATACCTGCAATCATGGACAAACACATACAAACGGGAGGCAAAGCCAAGATACAACTTTATATACAAAAAGGGGGGTAGAAAAAGGGGAAAAGATTACAAAACCGGGTTAAAATCACCACAATAAGTGGTCAAATAAACCACTTATCAAATCCCCCCAAGCTAGCCAATTGCTTGTCCTCAAGAAATTCACATAGCACAAAACAACCCCATAGATTAGTTTGCTCAAAGAAAAGCACATGCATAGATAAAAGAATTCTTAAGCAATAAAACTCGAGCATGAGGTATATGCCTAAGATCTACCACGGTCATGACTAACCAAGGCCTAGCTAACCTTCTCAAAAATACTCAACTTAAGCCTATTCAACAAATCTTATCGCGTCCCCATCACGAAGTTCAAATCCCCCATAATGGTAGTGTCTCATGACTCCTCGAAGGAGCCGGAAAAACAAAACAATAGCGGGTTTTAAAACATTCGACATCTCAATGAAAAAGTACCCTCTCCATATGCTTGTGAATTAACTCCCTCCACCGACGATGGCTTCAACTACTATTCATTAAATCAGCAAGCTGGAAAAATGTTAGAGTTACTAAATTACAATTTCTTTTATACCTATACTCACATAAAGCTGGAAAAATCGAATTCCAGGTCCAGTTGAGGCAACTTCTTCAACGCTAGATGTGGCCATTGTAGACAATGCCTGGATTAAATAATCACACATGCAAATCAAAGAATGAATTTGATACTTAAGGTAAGAAAGAGAGGAAAAATAGGAAGGGAAAGAAATGTGAGTCAAAACCATAATTGTGCCAGCAGCAGATGCTGCCCTCGCTATTGCAAATTCTCCTGCAAGAAAATGATCACTTCGAAAAAGGAGGTTTTTCCAGTTTCTCAATTCAGCATAGAGTATCTATACAGCAAGCTTAGACAAAGAAATTAAACACTCCACTATTTAGGAGGAAACTGAGAAAATGAATGTCATAGTAGAAACAATAATAGCATGGTGAGGATGCCCTGGGGAGTGTCAGATACATGCACCTTATGCAGGTACATGCCACATTATATACTTTAAAAGCAGGAACTAATATAAAATGTGGCTCATGAGACTGTGAGACTAGATTATTGACGAGTGTCAGACTGTGAATACTATTAATTAAAGTATCATCTTCAAAATCATATTCATATATGATAGAGCATCTAGTTTAGAGCATTTGATTCAAAGCATTGATCCAATACTGCTATGTTAAACGGAGTAATAATCATCACTTAGTAACCTAACACTTTGGAAAAAACCAATTTCATCTAACTCTCAATAGTTGAATTATAATCACTACAAAAAAATTTACCACAACCATAACTATGAACCTCAACAACCAAACACTATTTTTTCCTTTGACTCGTGCATCACACAGATTTAAAAGCTAGTCTAGCTATATGTAAAAGGAATGAGAAAGATATGGTCAATCACGTACCATGAAAAAAGCTTCAACATAGCATAAAAAAAAATTATATGTTCACATATGTCACAATAGGAAGCAACAAAAAAGTTTTGCTCTACATCCTAAAGCTATTCAAGAATTCAATAAGTGATAAAAAGAATACTATAAATAATCCAATCTTATGTTGCATAGACTCACTCACTCACTCACAATAAGAATCAAACTCCTTAGAAGCATCCAACAAAAATTAGTCATTTTTTTTTCCTTTCTGAAAAAATCCTATTATGTATCAGTAAAACAATTTATATACTCTAGCATCCACGTCCATGTACAATAACATGTAAAAGTATAGAAGGAAAATTCGAATGATATGACCATCATATAACACAATAAACACATTAAATGCCCAATTAATGATAAATGGAGCAAATCATTTAAGATAAACTCTATTGAAACATAAAAATTAGATACCTTGCTTCCTGCAATCCATGATTTTATATGTAAAGGCTTATCTTATCACTATTTCCAAACTATAAAGTAACGTTTCTCCATCTCGAAGTAGATGATTTTCTCAAGAGTATTTCAATTCTACTCGAAACCACTGCCACTTACAACTAATAGACCGTTAAACTTGGCATGAGACTTTCAAAATCCGCGGATTATTTAAATAATTTGTATTCCATTCCATCGTATCACAAAATATTTACTATTCTCAAATTACTTGTCAACTTTGATCGCCAATGCAATAACTCACAATTCCACTCCATTCCTCTTTCGTATTCCTTCCAAATCTCTCCAACAATGGAGGGATTCAGTTTATTAAAGGGGAAGGATAATGGATCCTTCCAATTCCCTCCCCTTCCCTCCATTAAGTATCCAAACAAAGGATTGTGTATCCTTCCTTTTCTCTTCTCTTCCTTTCCCTCCAATTCTCTCTATCGAAACATAGTGTAAAAGGCAATAATACATATATGCACGAAGTATAAGCAGTATAATCCTAAACCCGAAACGAATTACAATCAGGGCAGTGTCCCAAACTCCTAACACACAAGTAAAACATAGAAGTATCATAAAAAGTGACAATAACTCAACAAACTGAAGCAAACAAAAATCAGTAGAAGCTAATTGAAAGCGTAAAAACTCTGAAAATAGCAAAGATTGAGTGAACTTACAGGACATGAGGTAAGAAAGACCAACAACACATATCAAAAGAATGACAATTCGCTTCTTAGCTTCTTTAACCAAGTCACGAGTAGTCACCAACCGCGTCTGCGACTGCGAACTCATTTCCACTCCTAATTTACCATTCCAATCTCAATTAAAATCTATAAACATCTTTCAACTCAATCAACAATTCATACTAGAATCCAAAATTAGCAAAATGATGGGAATTTCAAGAAATTTACTCATAATCAAGAAACCTAGCTTCACCAGAAATTGGTCAGCAAAAACATCAAGATCAATGATCAGGAATTGATTACCTGTTTCAGACGAGACAGATTAGCACCACCTTCACTATACACAAGACCAAATACATGAGCAGGAACCGCAAGACAGATTACTTGATCTTTGATGCGTTGATCGCCGATTGATTTTAGGGTTTTGAGAGAAAGAAGGGGAGAATCGTAGGTTTTATCCAGAGGGAGATGAGAGAGAATAGCTGCAATTGAGGGAAATTCAGCAATGGTGATGAAGGAGGAGAGAGAAAATAACTTGCAAAATGAAGGAGGAGAGAGAAAACGCTGATTTTTTTTTTAAATTATATTTGACCGGGATAAATGGTGACCATTTGATGCAATTGATTCAACGGTTGTAATATGTCCTCACATAACCAAGTTCTCACATAAAGGATGTGGTCTCATATCATATATATATATATATATATATATATATATATATATATATATATATATATATATATATATATATATATATATATATATATATATATATACGGGATGTTCCGTTGAAAACAGGGCTTATAGTGAAAACTAAAAACGGAAAATCTCAACCATCCATTATTACTAACAAGATCTAACGGTTTAAAAGCCAAATGATCTTTCCAACTTTTCCTTATACATACTCAATGGTTTAGAGGTAATAACATAAAAAATAACACAATTTTATCCAATTTGACAATGTTTACATAAAGGTAACTATGTATCAAAAATAATGAACTTTATCAATTTTGACAACATTTACCTAAAGGTCACTATATACGAAAATGAAGTAACTATATCAATTTTGATAACATTTACATTGAGGTCACTATATTAAAAAATAAGGTAACTATATCAATTTTGACCACACTTACTTATAGGTCACTATATACAAAAACAGGGTAACTATATTTATTTTGACCACATTTACATTAAGGTCACTATATACCAAAATAAGGTAATTATATCAATTTTGACTCATTTACTGATGGCATTGCGACAACCCGTAGAAAAATTCAAAACCCCTAGACCTTTAAATATCATGTTTAGATTTTCCATCAATATCCTACATTTCAGAAAACAACAAAATAAAAAAATCAGATCCAAGCAACACTTAAAAATCACAAAATTGAATTCAAATAAACTAAAAATAATCATCGGAAGCCCTAACCAGAACAGAAGAGATCGAAACTCCGACGAAAGCATCGTCAACCTAAACAAAGCGAAAAAAAACACAAATTAATCAAAAAAAAATTGTTGCAATTACAATGTCAGAGGAGAGAGAAAGCGAAAGAGAGGGAATACCGAAGAGATGGAAGATGAGCAGCTAGAGTGGCCATGGGAAAGGAGGCGAGAAGGACGAGGAGCGAGAAGCGAGAGAGCGAAGAAGCAGAGGAAGAAGACGCCGACGATGGAGGTAACAGCGGGAAGAAATCGGTGAGAAAGGCGGCGATGCTGGTGTTGCTGTGGTGGAGGTGGTGGTGGCGTCGCCGTTGATTCGCCATGGGAGCCAGAAAAATGCTTCAACAACACTGAAAAAATCATGAAAGTTGTAGATCTTCTTCTACTTAGATCTTTGTCTCATCTTTCGGCGCTTCCTCTTCAATCTCCTCATACGCTTCTTCTTCCACTACAAAAATCAATCAAATCAACAAGTTGAACTTCAAATTAGTTAACAATGGTGGAAAAACTCAACTGAATCGAACAAATCAATGAAATTAAGGAAGAAACTAAAGTTAATCGATTAGTAAAACAGGAAATCGAACAAAATAAAAAAAAAGAATTGATGAAAAAAAGTCGAAAAAATTGATGAGAAAAAGTCACAAAATCGCACTGGAAATCGAACAAAATTGATGAACAAAACACGCAAAATCGCACAAGAAATCGAACAAAATCGCAGAATTTTTTTTTTTTTTGATAAAATTGCCAAATAAAATCGAAAATTAAAAATCTGAAATCTACTCAAATTATGAAAAATGACTAACTCACATAATAGATTGTTGATTGAGAAATTGATGAAGAACCGAATAATTGCAGCTGGATTTTCGAAGATAATGACGAAATCGATGAAGATTGAACCAAATTTCTCTGTAATTTGATGATTTTCAGCATTTATTTTGATTTGGGAAGGAGAGAGAAGGAGGGAGATGGAGATCGTGAGATGGAGGAGAGAGAAAAATAGAGTAAAAATAAAGGAGAGATAATGTCATAAATTAGGTAACAAAACACTTAAATACACCAGATCTAATCTAATCCATTAAATGAAATTCAATGGTCAATGTTTTTAGTTTGCAGCTTAACACTTGTTTTCACATGATCCACTCCCTATATATATATATATATATATACGTTTTCCTTTTTCTTAGATTCCCATTCTTCCACATTTACAAGCGGTTTTGTTTCTATTTGGTTTTCTTTGTTGAGAAGCATTTGAAGAATTGTTGTAACATTAAGGTGCTTCAATCTCCATTCTTCCACATTTGCAAGCGGTTTTGTTTCTATTTGGTTTTCTTTGTTGAGAAGCATTTGAAGAATTGTTGTAACATTAAGGTGCTTCAATCTTTTATTCTCTAGGAAAAAAAAACACATAACACAATTATTTAAGCCATGTTTAAGATAATACAGAAGTTACAAATTTATTAGTTAAAAAACAAAATATATTCTTACATCTTTGATACTTCCTAGTCCCAAAGCATTAACTCCATCATAAACTTTCATGTGCAGAGTCAGATAAATTCCAGAGTAGTTGTCTATTTTTTGTATTTGGCAATGAAGCTATATTAACCTCAAATTGTAGTTCAAAATATCATCTGTCTTTAGATGTTTTCTTTTCTTGAATTTTTTTTGAATTTGAACCAACTGTAATATTTTATAATCATCAGATTACAGCAATAAAGTAACCAATTAGGATTTGCATATTTTACAAAACTTTCTTATTTACCATTTGTTTGATAAAACTCTTAAATGGCTCCCCAGAAATTGTGTCCTCTTACTCTGTGTTGTCCAAGTGATCAACAGTTTCATTTTATCACAGCAAGGAAATAATGATCATCCTTTCTTAAAGGTAGAAACACCTGCAAAAGTCCACATGACAGTTACTTACAATCATTAACTTTAAAGCTACTTTTTTAACTTTCAACAACTTTTTATTTACTTTTTAGAAGTTATAAGTACTTACACACTGAGCAGCATCTAAGTCCAGTAACCGGGATTTTGTCCATTCATCCTAGATTTTTTAAAGGGGAGTGTGAGGAAGGTAGCCCGAAGTTAGGGATCTCATTTCCTCTATAACCTTGGCCCTTTCAAAGCCTAGGACTTTACACTTTTAGGGTGCATTAGGATTTGAATTCCTGACTGTTTGGGAGACCTTGAATTAGAAATGATCCAAACAATACTTTTTGGTTATAAGAAACCAATAGAGAATCGCTAATGAGTTTTAGGAAAACTCATAAACCTCGTTCACACTTTTCTCCCAAATAGAGTTCAAGGGATGATTAGCATAAATCATAAATTAACCCCATTCCCAAATTGTTCTAATAAACTAGAAATGAGTTCGAGAGCGAGGGTATTAGAAAAACGTTTTTTGATAATCACAATCTTAGCCCTAGTTCGGCCTCTACTAGCTCTTCTTTTCTCACCACTTCATTACCAAATAATATATGCAACGTAATACCTAAAACCTAAATTAGTTGATTTTATTTACTAAAATTAATCACATAAAGTCTACATTGCAACGAATATCGTTATTCTTTTTTAATTCAAATTCGTGAAAGAAGCAAAATCAACAATATTCGACTTTATTTGTATTACTTTATAGTAAGATTTATTCAACTTTATTTATATTACTTTAGCCACCTAAGCCCCACCATCTAAAACCCATCAATCTCCTCCCTTCCCCACCTCGCAAACCGCCCCCTCCCCTTCCTCCAACCCATCTCCACCCCATCCCCTTTTCACAGCAGCCGCAATAACCGCCCCTCCCCTTCCCCCAACCCCTCGAAAAACCATCCCTCTCCTTCCCCAGCTCCCGATAATTGTCCCCCTCCCCTTCCCCAGCCCTAAAAACAACCCCCTCCCCTTCTCCAGCCTTAAAAACCGCCGCCATACCCACTCCTTTCCCCAGACCCGAGCCCTTCCTTACGTTTGTTCCACCGTCGTGGTGTTTGTCAAGGGAAGGGGTTGGGTGTGTGGTGTTCGATAGGGAGAGGGGTCATAGTGAAACACCCCCAAATCTCCCTCTATGGAAATACTAGTATAATACGTATAATTATACCGTAGAGATAGACTTAGGCGTATTACCGCCGCGTGATTACGCAAGGCTACTCAACTACTAACCAAAACCAATACTTTGTAGTGGAAATTCAAACTTTTCTTTTTTAACAATAACTCTAAATAGAATCCATCGTCATGAGTACTCATAATTAAACCAAGACCAACATGTGAAAAACATTCCCGGGACTCCCATATGCTCAATTCTTGACTCCACCTGAAATTAGTCAACACTGCTTACCATTACGCTAAACAGGGCGAACCAAAACAAATAAGAAATACGGATTAGCAAAATATGCTAAGTACGATAAGTGCAAGATAATTAAATTCATTTTATTTGCAAACATGCTTTTAAAACCAATTTCAATAATTAATCCAATGAACTCCAAAACTCATGATTTCAAATCAATTCTCAATAATTCAATAATTCGATGAAACGATTTATAAAACCTTTTCCTCTTTTGAAAACCAATTCCTCTTCTAAAAACCAATTCTCAAATATCCTCAAAATAATTCCAATAACTCAATAATAATGATTAATAAAATCAATTATTTTCTAAAACTCAACCTCCTCTCTGAGTGTGCACACCCCCCAAGCTAGTCTCCTTCTATTTCAAGGCTATTCTTGGAGAAAGACTAGGTCATACAAAGTCCATAGTCTTCAATGAATCCGCATAGTGAGATTAATATAATAATCATGCTTGTAAAGATTTTTAATAAATAATTAAATAAATCCTCATAAAATTCCTCTTTGAATAAAATCAACCTTTATAATAGGTTAACTCAAAACTCCTTTTTATTTAATTCAACACGCTTTCAAAATCAACCTTTTAATAAATACTTGAAAATTAAATCTCATATAAATAACTTTTCAAAATCAATAACTCTTCCTTTGATAAACCTTTTTAAAAACTCTTTAAAACAATCCAACATACTTTTTAAAACCAAATTTCCTTAAAAATAAATAATTTCAAACCATTCAAAACATGTTATTAAAATCAATCCTTCAAAAATACATTTATTAAAACAAATATTAAAATCAATTCATCCAACCATACTTTATTTCAAATCAATTTAATTTAATCACCAATAAAATCATATAAAACATGCTATTCAAACCAATCACTTTCGAAGGTATCTAGCCACCTAAACGTATCTTTATTCCGAATATCAATCAACACTTCGCACTTTCAAAGTTCAATCACAAATACACCTTGCAATTAACATAACCATAAGGTTATCACGACATCTTTAGACATAAACCCAAATCTAATGTGCATGGACTATAAAACTCTTTTAAAATAATACTTTAATATAAAATTATATCTTTGAAATAAGTATTTATAATTTAAAAAATTAACCATGAAGAGGATTAAAGAGAATTGGATTTGCGTTGGAAAGAATAGGCAGAACTTGCAGAGGCCATAACTCCTTTAATATAACTCCGAATTGGGTGATTCTTGAGCCTAACCTCAAGGAAGTTTTGAGAGAAACAATTTTCTGTGAAATAGAGAAATCCCAAAACTGACCATAAGTTCCCAAAAATTGGATCCAAAGATATATGGGCTGATTTTCTTTTAGAAAAGAGGAGAAGAAAAGTAGGAAAAGGTCGAGGGAAAAGAAGAGTAAGAGAGAAGAAGAGAATTGAGTTTTTGGTGTGAAGAATATGAGAGGTATGAGGGGATATTTATAGGCTAGCTCATGCAAGGATAATGGTAGGAGAATGTAGGAAGAATTATGGTAAATTGGTTTAAGGAAATCACTTGGAGAAGAGAGCTAAAGAATTATGGAAAGTTTAGGTTATGGTGATTAAGTAATGAAGAAATAAGGTAAATATGTAGTCATGAAATATTAAATGGTAAGTGGCTTTGCTTGGGGAATAATCAAGAATGGTTTAAGGTAGGGAAATAAGATGATCCAATATTTAGGAGATGGAAAATAAGAATTAAGGAAAATAATAGAATTGAAGAAGATAATTAAAATACAAAAATTACCAAAATAATTTTGCTCAAAATACAATATGGTGGCCGAAAATTTGAGCTTTCCTAAGCTCATATTTTCGAACCTCCCTTTATCTATTTAGGCAATTATTTTGCTAGTTTTTAAGGAATAAAAATGATTATGTAAATACTATATTTTGTATAAAATAAATAATTAGAAAAATACCAATTATTCACTAATTAATTTAACTAAGAAAACTAGATTTTCTACACTTAAAAAATCCAAAAATCCTAGCTAATTAATTAGGGAAATTAGGCCCTTTTAAATTAAATAAGAAAATATAAATTTTGATTAATTAAAATATCCAAAATATATATAAATAATCCAATTTTTAAAATAAGATAAATGGACAATAAATCTTATCCAAAAACCAAAATAATAATTGAGTTTTAAAATGTTTTTGGCACCAAAATTCAAATATCATTTTGGCTCCAAAATTCAAATAGTAAACTAAATTACTAAAAAACCCTTTTAAGAATATACTAACTAATTAATTAATTAGAAAATACGTTTCAAAAATATAGGGTATTACACACCGGGAAAGGGGTGTAGGGTTTCGTAGTGACCGACACTACGCGGAAGGAAACCCCCCAAGACCCGCCCCTTAATTAAAGCAATTAAAAAGCATAATAAACTTAATCACACAAGACTAAAAACAAGAATTATACCTTTTGTTGCGTGCTTCGCTCCCGAAGAGCTCTTACTTCAAAATCCCGAAACTAGAGATCTCCGACGGATCGTACCCTCGACCAGACCCGAGCGTCCTAAGTCTTGAAGGTTAGTCAAGACCCGGACAAAACAAAACTATGAGTTTTACGAATCAAAGGTTTACTCTTAATTAGAGTTGCCTTATTAATTCCACTCAAGGTTGTTCATTTCCTAACACCCTTAAAGGGTATTTATAAGGAAATGAATCCTTGGTTTTCAATCTCCCATCAATGTAGGAGAGTTGGTGAAATGATAATTATTTAATTCCAAAATTAAATGATTAATCAATTCAATCACAAATCGACACATGGCACAATAATAGAGAAAGCCAAGTGAGGACCAAAGGCTTGGGGGGGACCATGCATTGCCTTGATCCCCAAGCCATTGCTCCAAGCAATGGTCCCCACATGCAAAACCGGCTCAAACAAGTGCTGCTGGGCTGCTGCCAGCTAGCAGTGCCAGCCAGCCCAGCCAGCTAGCGCCAGCCTGCCCATCAGCCTCGCATGCTTGGTGCTGGGCAATGCTAGGCGCTGGTGCTGCCCAGTGCTAGGCGCTGGTGCTGGCCTTCGCATCTCTCGCAGCATCTCTCGCACCATTGCTAGCATGGCCAGCATGCGTGCTGCTAGCGAGCCACGCATGCTGGCCCCTTTGCCTCGCATCATGCGCACTGGCCTTGCACCATGCACCACGCATCGCACCACGCATCACGCACTGTCCTCGCATCAGCCTCGCACCACTCGCATGATGCTGCTGCTATGCCTTCTTAGCACACGCACATAGGGCCTACCATGGTGTTGTGCTTGTGCGAGGGGCCTGCGATGGTGCCTAGCACCCAGGCACGCATGTGCGCAACCATGCTTGCTGTGTTGATGCGATAGGATAAGGCACAAGCACACGCACACGCGCACTGGCCTAGCCATGCGATGGTGTTGTGCTTGTGCTGTGATGATTCGATGGGCTGCCTAGTGCTTGCGATGGTGCCTAGGCATCATGCTAGGGCTGCGATAGCGCCTAGGCATGATGCTAGGGCTGCGATGGTGCGCCTAGCACACCTAGTGTGCTTAGGCTTGCGCCTAGCCATGCTAGGTGCATGCTAGCTCGAACTAGCCTATCATCCACATGGTTAGACCATTGTGGTGCTACAGCTACACTCGTACTTGTCGCTTGTGATTTTGCGACGCTCGGTCTCGACGCCCTAGGCTCGATATCCGACGTCTGTATTCGTAAAACTCTGTCGACTCATTAAATCCTTTCGGATTAATTCGTCGTCTCGGATCGGTGATTCGATTGGGTTCGACCCGAAGGGTTCAGTTAAGATTAAGCTGTAATATCAATTGTACCTCTATATTACTGATCGGAAGCGGCCTCCACCTAGGCATTCCGATCACTTGATCTTACTGAAGAATTAACTCTATAATAATTCTGAACCCTCTATCGGAAGAATACACTTGTTGGAAGGACACCATTCCTTTCAAGGGGTTGGGTATGGTGTTCGATGAGTCGGGAGGGGGTTGGGCGTGGGTTGCTGATCGGGGGTTGGGGCCTTTTTTTTAATAAAAGAAATATCATTTTTTAAAAAAATAAAAAAGTATCAATTTAGACCAATTATATGACGACACGTGTCATGGACAACTTGTTTAGCCGGTTACAAGTTTTTTTGGCTTGTTTAAAATTGAGACCTTCAAAGGCTGTAATTTTCATGTATAAACAAAGGTTGTATTTTTTAAAAAGAACGGGCCAAAAGTTGTATTATTATTGACAATTTTTCCTTTTTTTATTGTTAAATGTTATCCATAGTTTAAAATCCTGGATCCGCCACCGCCGACTAGGAGCATACAAGGTTGCTCTCAACGGTTGTTGTGACAGAAGGAGAATACAATGAGACGTATCTAACAAGATCCTCATCACAATATTATTTCTTATAAATTAAGGGGAATTTTATCAAAGTTCTTAAAGCTTGACCTATAAATTCACAATAAGGTAAAAAAAAATAGAGATTAAAGGAGTTCCTCCTATATAAAGTCAAATACATCAATAACATGTGACCTTCATAAAAAAAATATAACATTACACTAATCAAACACTTGAAATTACTAATTAGGTATAGTTAAGCATAAACAACTGTGGAGCTGGCTGTCGGTGCTAAGGAGTTGAGTCGTCGCCTTCGCATTACATTACTCAAAACTCAACCAGCCTGTCTTTAAAGCTAAACTCAATAAACCCACCAACTCAAATCTCCACCGTTGAGCTCTATCCAATCTCCAATCTTATTCACTCTGACCCCACATTCCTCTTTCTCTCTCCTACTTCGACAACCATAGCCCACCTCCCAATTCCTTCCTTCTTAAACACACACACATTCACTCTCTCTCCTCTCTTCCCTTCCACCCTACTCAAGATCCAAAACACCCATTTAAAGCAATCAATTCAATTCTCTGTTAATCCATCATTTTCTCTCTCTTCCTTTTTAATTCATATATCCCACCTCGCAACTTTGTGTATCATTTCAATTTTCGCGAAGATGTCGGCATGGAAAGTGTCGGCGGTGTGGGTGGTGTTGTTGGCGGTAGTGTTAATGGCGGGTTTAGCGATGGCGGATATGTCCGAGGAGACGAAGGTCAAGAAGGTGAAGGGGAAGAAGGTTTGTACTAGAGGATGGGAGTGTGGCACATGGTCTAAGTACTGTTGTAATGAGACAATTTCGGATTTCTTTCAAACTTACCAATTTGAGAATTTGTTTGCCAAAAGGAATCTTCCAGAAGCTCATGCTGCCTATTTCTGGGATTATCAATCCTTTATTACTGCTTCTTCGTTGTTTCAACATCTTGGGTTTTGTACTACTGGTGGTAAACTTATGGGTATGAGGGAGCTTGCTGCTTTTCTTGGTCATGTCGGCAGCAAAACTTCATGTAATTTCTCAATCTTTTTGTTTATTTGTTGAGTTTAATTTGGCTTTTATTGATTGATTTTGTTGAATTTTTTGTTTTTATTTGGTTTAATTGATGAGTTTATTGAATTATGGTTTCTGTTTTGATATAATTTTATGATCTGTAAATGTTTTTGGATGATGATCTTTGGTTATAATGTATCATTGTTGGGTTTGTTGATTTTTGAAGAAGAGTTATGTTGTTGAGAGGTTGTAAGGTGTAGGGTTTGATTAAATTATAATTATAAATGTAGATTGTTAAATTACTGTTTTTGGAACATTGATTGTGCTAGAACTACTTTGGTGTTTTTATCTGTGTACTTGAGCATATTGATGGATTATAACATTGTAGTTGCTTCAATTGCTACTCGATTTAGCTAAAGCGACGAATTGTTGTATATAGGATGGTCAGAATTGGTCTGGATACCGTGATTCCAAGCTAATTTTTGCCGAGTATGTCTCCAATCTTCGTGAGGTTCCTAATTGTGCTATATTATTTGATTATATTAAGTTGATGTTGACTTTCATTCTGTGTGTTGCGTGGTTTGGGAATTTCCTGAATGATCTATTTGATATCCATATTCTGTTTGTAATGAGGCTGGTTGAAATACAATGGTTTTTGCTGGAAATTTTGCATTGTCTTTGATCGTATGAGGCTTAAAATGATTTTGTGTGTATCAGGCGGCTATGGAGTTGCCACTGGTGGACCATTTGCTTGGGGACTTTGCTATAAAAGGGAAATGAGCCCAAGCCAATCATACTGTGATGACAGTTACAAGTATACTTACCCCTGCGCACCTGGAGCTGAATACTATGGCCGAGGGGCTATACCCATTTACTGGTATGTGTAAATTGCCACATTAATTTTGTTGCTTACCCCTTTGTCACGCTGCCTTGTGCGACTTTTAGTGGTGAAATCTATTTGAACTATGAATTTACCAATTATTATCAGTTTGATCTTCCACGAGTGTTTAGAGGACTGTTTGTGTGCATGCTCTAACCTGTGATCTTCTGTTAGATCTGACATGTGTCTTCTACCGTTACACTAGATATTTAGACATGCTGATATTGTTTCCTCTTACTATTAATTAAAGCTTAATTTTAGCTATACCTTATCATCTCTCCCTAGTCCCCTCCCCAAATACAAAATCAATGCTTTATTTAATGACGAGTTATTGGCCAAAAGGCTCAGTTTAGATCGTTGAATGGGTGACAAGTTTAGATCATTCAGGTGAAGTAAAGATTCAAGTGATAATTAGAAATGTTAGATTTTTTTTTTAATTGGATATCTTGCTTGACTCTCTGAGATCATATGATTATGATCAATGACTATGTTAAAAGAAGGTAGTATAATCAGCGTATATATTATATGAAATGGAAAATATTATTAATTGCTGATGCTCTTTTTCTAGGAACTACAACTATGGAGCTGCAGGTGAGGCACTTAAGGAGGATTTGCTGAATCATCCAGAGTACATCGAGCAGAATGCAACTCTTGCCTTCACTGCTGCAATTTGGAAGTGGATGACACCATTGAAGAAGGGACAACCATCAGCACACCAGGCTTTTGTTGGTGATTGGAAGCCTACCAAGAACGATACTTTGTCTAAGCGTGTCCCTGGCTTTGGAGCCACCATGAATATATTGTATGGAGATGGTGTTTGTGGGAAGGGTGATGTCGATGATATGAACAACATCATGTCTCACTACCTTTACTACCTTGACTTGTTGGGTGTTGGCCGAGAAGAAGCAGGGTCCAGTGAAACGCTCACCTGTGCTGAACAAGTTCCTTTTAACCCATCAAATCCTGGGAGCTCCTCCTCTTGAGTGTCGGCAGATACTATGCTTGTTATTGTATTCTTTTTGGAATCGATTCCCTGCAGAAATCCATTGATATCAATAAGCTAAGGGTCATTCTTGATGTCATTGTTACTTGTGAGGTGGTGCATTTTTATTATTCGTTTAATGTGTAGTCTGTTGTTCAAGTTTGAAATGAATATCTGGTCTTGCCGCAATTATACTGTAGTTTTATAAAATGTGTTTATGATGTAATTATGTCGTAATATCACAAGGTTGTGTAAAACGATTTTGAACAGTAAATGTCGATATTATAGTGTTCTTGTATTCAAATCCTCAGTCCTTTGTTATATCGTCTTAATTGGCTTCTTGTAGTATTACTAGTAGTTAACGCAACTAGCATATAAAATATCTGTCTTGTGTCTATATCTGCCTTTGGTCTCACCACAAATGCTCCCATGAAATATCCCATTTTGTGGTCAGCAAGGAAGAGAGGAGACAGAAGGAAATCAGGACCTAAGCAATGCTGTGTGTACAGCATCGACGAGCTTTTGCCTCTCCTGGTTTACTACCCTTTTCTTCTCACCATCTACGTTGTCTCATTACCTGCAGTTGGAATGTTCACAATCCTAATATACCTGTCACTGGGTTGATCAAATGCAACATACCCCATGCTGGAAGAGGTAAAAGGCATCTGCCAAGATCCTACCGTTCCATCTCCTTCGAGGAGGAAGAAGAATCAAGTCTTGACTCTAGCTCCGATCATTTTTCGAGGTTTGAAGAAGCAGTGAAGCTGTTCAATGGAAGGGAATACTATGCATGCCACGACTTGCTTGAATCTCTTTGGTTTGAATCATACGACCCTCTTCGTACCCTTCTTCATGCCCTCCTCCAATGTGCTGTTGCTTTCTATCACCTCTTTAACCAGGTGGGTTGCGTCTTCTTAATCAAAGTATAGAACATTAATAAAAAAATCTCCTTTTAAAATTTAAATCGCAATTATTAAGAAAAAAAAAAATTAATCTTGCTCATTCACAGAAAATGTGCTCTATAACTTAATCAAAGTATAGAACATGGCTCTTATTGTTCAGAAATTAACTTGCACATCCCGCTAAAATATTTACAGACGGTGACCCCCAAGTAGTTTAAGCAACTTATTCTGATTTTCGAAGATAAAACGTTGTGATTTTTTTTATTTATTTATTTTTTATTTATTTATTTTGACAGGAAACATAGTGATTTATTAACTCCCTCTAATTGAAATTAGTTTTCATATTGTCCCAACTCCTGTATGACAAGTTTTGACAATCATACCCTTTTGTTGGTTCATTTCTTTTCATTTGTTACCTATGTGATCCACTTAGTTTGTGTTCCAGCATATCGGTAAATCTATTCATAAACCATTACTATATTCAGACACCCTAAATAAGTATACAAATGAAATAGTATGTGATATAAATTCTAGACGTACAGAGTACGTAAACTAACAGGTTACAGTTGAATTTTGACTGGCTAAAATTAAGAAACAAAGTGGGCATGCAGAATCACAAGGGTGCAATGATGGAGATGGGAGAGAGTTTGTGCAAGCTTCGAAAGCTGAATTTTGAAGGGGGGCCTTTTCATCAGTTTGAACAAGAGCTCTCTACTGTCCTGAATTTCATCTATCAAACTCAGTTGGAGCTTGCTGCCTGTAAGTTCTTACATCAACTCCTTGTTTAATCTGTTAAAAGGGGCACACATGACACATTCTCCTGCATTTCCCCCTGATTCCCCTCCCCACCACCTCTGCCTCCACCCCAACTGTCGCCACCATCCTTGGCCGAAGACATGTCCCTTTCCCTCCTGGAGTACTATGTTGCATTACTATATTAATTGTACAGTGGGATGTATTTTTAATATGTTGAATATTACAACAGGTACTGAAGACTTTTGCCTGACAATGGAACAAACTGAAAGATCATACCAACTCCTTGAGGGGTATGGTGCAGGGCAACGCCTGTATTTTCTTGAAGAAAGCGACGATGAGAATCACAACAATCACATTACATACCTTGTCTTTGATCCTCGAAAAAGTTATGGTGCCACAAGCCTTCCTCCAACAAAGGTTAAACTTCCTATCTTGGAAGCAACTCGAAACCATCTCATGTCCTTTGAAAACTATTAATCAATTAGTCTTTGCGAAGATATTAGTTTTTACACTGATGGTTAAAAATTAAAATCATACTTTGAAGTTTCAATGTGAAATTATTTTTGATGGAGTAATCATATATTTGCAGTTTATATGTAACATCAACATTACTTTACCAACTGATATATATGCAATTGATGTGAAAAGCCTGAATTGTAATGTTATCAAGCTACAGAGCAATTCAAAATTAAAACTTGAGAAGATTATATCAAATCAATTGGAAGTATTCACTTAACACAAAAACTCAAACACTCAACACATTATATATCAGTAATATCACAATACATCAGCATCTTTATTCAATTACTCATATACTCTACAATGCATAACTTTAACCATTATTGATTTCAAACGAAGTAAGACCTTATAGTGTCATCTCATTATTTCTCCTCAATCTCAATAACCTTCTTTTCAGGCTTCTTCATCTCTTGTTTAGGAATAATCACCTTAAGCACACCATTCTCCATATTAGCCTTAACTTCATCAGCTTCAGCATTCTGTGGCAGTTGGAATCTCCTACAGAACTTACCCCTGCTTCGCTCAATCCGGTGCCATTTATCCCCGTCTTTGGCAGCCTCAGAACCCACCTCCCGGTGATCAGAGGCACCACCTCTATCCCCACTTATTTGGAGGACCCTTCCTTGATCAACCACTATCTTGACATCCTCTTTCGTAACACCGGGAAGATCAACCATAAAGACATGATTCTCTGGTGTTTCTTTCCAATCTACTGGGCTGTTTAATACAGGACATGATTGTGCTGCCCAATAAAATGGATCCCAATTTTCAAGTGATGTTCTTCATGTTTTCTACTAAATTGCTCTCCAATGACATTATTTTGAGCCTTATGAGAAAACAATCTAGAATTTGTTAATGTTGTGAACGTATTTAAACTTTTTTGTTACTGTATTTGACAACTTGAATTGGTTTATAAGGAGAAATTCTATTTATACAAGTGATTATCAAGGCAGTGTAACAAGTCCTGAACTTTCTTGACCATTCTAATTGTTGGTAGTATTATTAAATTTGATAAGGTTATATAAGGTGGGGTTAGAAGATGATAAAATATCCGATGACGACATTGGATTAATACTTAGAAAAACAGAGGAAGTATGTTAGTATTAAATGTAGTAGAATTGATATATAACTAGTACAAGATGTTGCACGTATTGAAAAATGGTGTAAATATTACTATAAGTTGAACTGAAACGAGACTAATTTAAAATGATGTTTGCTTCTCCTTATTTTAATTGAACATATTTATTTTTATCGATTGAATTAAACCCTGTTTCTAATAATTGAAATTTAGTATTATCACTGTCAATCTTCCTCCATTTACTATCAGTTACTTCTGTCATTTATTAAATTGCAACACTTTAACCTGTCTGAAGTTTAAGATGGTTGAGTTATGTTTCAAATATTATGCTTGAGGTGTTTGAAAGTTAAGGATGTGAGAGAATATAAACAATACTCGTACTTCGTAGCATAAAGGGTATGAGCATGGGTGTGGAGACCATGAAATAAAAGAGATAATCACTATATACACTTGTATTAGTTGTATATATTACCAGGTAAAAAATAAATGTCATAAAATAAAAACAGTCGTTACATGTTATTACAACATTTTTTTTCTTGACAGAATACATGCTATAACATTCACACATCCTACTTTGATTATTTTGGTAATTTATAATCACAAAAATCATGTAAATTTTGTTCAAATTTTTACCCATAACTTTTGATTTTATACTTAAAAAGGAGGGGTGGTTAAAATTTAAATTTGTAAGTCGTAAATCAACCAAAACTAAAAAGGCTCGTTTCATATCGCAGTGGTTTTCTGTTTTTTGGTTTTTTGTTTTTTCAATTATATAATACACTACCTCCGTTCTTTTTTAGTTGAGCGATATTCTTTTTTGAGAAGTTTATTTAGTTGAAACGTATTCCTTTTTGGCATTTTGGGAAACTTTTTTTTTTTACCCCACTACAAACTTGATTAAATAAGCTAAAGTACACGGTCTACCCACTTGATTTAATATTCTCTCTTCTCTTTAAAGTGTGTGCTTAAATTAAACGTGTCATGTAAATAAAAACGAAGGAAGTACGACATATAATGAATCATGATTCATGAATTGGTTAAATTTATTAAAACCATGATAATTTTGAAAAATGACATCATCTTTTTCTTGTTTCCTATTTTTTGGTGTTTTGTTTTCAAATAAATTAGAGAACTAAAAACAAAACAATGTCAAACATGCCCTAAAGTTTTTGTTTGAAGCATAAAATCAGTTTTTGGGAGTATCTTTGTCGATGATTACACGGAATAATTAAATTTGGTTCATATAGTCAACTTTGATTGATTGAATATACTATACTAATCTATATATAATACACTGAAAATTAGCAAATATTAGTAACAATTAGTGAAAACTAACTACCTAGCGTCTCGATTGATCCAAATTGTTTTACGATGTTCACGTAAGAATCTAGAACTTTGCTGCGCTTTTGCTTTCTGCCTTCTACCAGCATTATTATTTTTTGTGGTAAACATGAAATGCATGAATTAAGATATAAAAGGATCTATCACACTTGTAATACGTAGGGTCTCGAACATGTAGGATGCTATCCAATATCTTACTTATTCTTTACTTTTTTTTTTCCTGATAACACTTTTAACTAAGACACACCAACTATAGAATAAGAAGGTTTTTTTTTTTTTTTTTTAATCTTAGTTGAGAAACAAAAGGTCTAAATATTTATAACATATAATGACAAATTGGCTTTTCTTCAAAAGAAATTTATAGGTTAAGGAAAAATTAACATGAATAATAAGATATTTGACTGGTCTTCTAAAAATAAAACTATATTTCAATTTTTTCTAACTAAAACGACATTTGACAAAAATATATTCAAAAATAGAATAAGAAACCATTCACTTGTTAACCAGGCTATATTGAACATGTGTCACGTTGGTGTGATACTCCGTATTTTATAATATTTATATATATATATATATAAATTATTTATTTAATTTATTATTTATTTTATAGTTTAAAATGATTTATTTTGTTTTAAAAGAAATTAATTATTTAAATATTATGTAAGTGTGCATAAAATAATATGGGTCATTAATTGAGACAATAAAAGTGTTTAGAATTAGGTAATCTTTATTTAAATAGTTGGATCAACTTGTTGGGAGATTGAGGACACTTAAGAGCTCTATAAATTGGCCTCAAAGGAAGAAGTCAAGGGGGAGTAGGATTTAATAATGGCAGTTTTGTAATTATGAGTTTTTGTTTTAAAAAGGGAGTATAAATACTTCAAAACCTCAGATTTTTCACTCTAAAATCATAATTGTCAGATTTCATAAAAAAAATTTCAAAGTTTTTCTCTTTATTTTCTCTCTCCTTTCTCTCCTTATTTTTCCTCTTTTTTTTCCTCTTCTTTTTCCCTCTCTTCCCCACGCCTCTCTCTCCTCCCTTCACGCCGACAGCCACCGACACCACCACCAGCCACCAGTGACCACCGGCGGCTAGCAACAGCAGTCGGCGCACCGCCGTGCGCCAGCCCCTCCTTCTCTCTCCTCTTTTGCGGAATGGTAGTATAAAAAAAAAAAACTTTTTCTCTTCCTAATTTAATTCTATTGTTTTTATTAATTTAAAACATGATTTTGATTATGTTTTGGTATTGATTTTGGGTATTTGATGTTGTTAAATTATTTATATAATTTTCAGATTTTTATTCAATCAAAAACCCTAATTTACAAACCCTAGGATTTGGGAATAAAATGTTTATGGTTAGGGTTTGATCCTAGGTTGTTGTTGTTTAATTTATGGTTTAAACATGTTTTTAATGAGTTTAAAGCCCTCAAATTAATGCTGAAATTTATCTATGCACACTATTTTTTAATTATTGAGTTAGGATTTGATTAACCATAAAAGGGAAAAAGGTTTTAATGATTTAAATATGATTTTCTAGTCTATTAGTGATGTTTTATATTAAATAAGTATGGTGGAATTTATGTAAGTCATAAAAATTAAGTCTTTTTTATTGGATTTGAAGTACCCACTTAAAAAAAAGGTTTTATGGCTTTTATGTCATTAAATTGGGTTAATTAGTAAGGTTTAAAGATTATTATAGTTGTTGGAAATTTGTGAGAATAGTGGATTAATTATAGCTATGTATTCTTATTTGTAGGAAGCTTTGAGCTAGGTAATTTCTAGCGAGTGTGGCCGAATTTAGGCATTATTCAAGGTACGTATGTGCACAAGAATATTTGTGTATGCGTAGTATCATGCTAGGATTCATAAAGTATGATTTAAGTGATGATTTAGTAGCATGTTTGGTTGATTATATGCTTGAAATTGATGTTGGTTGAGCATGATTGTTATGCAAGCATGTGAATATGTTATTTGAGGCATGATATAAGTTGAATATGTATGAATCATGGAAGTATGTTTTATTTTCAAGTATCAAGAAGGCATGTATTTAATAAGCAAGGTTATTTATAGATTCATAAATTTATCTCCCACCCATTTATTATTGGTGTTTAGTCAAGAAGTTAATTCATTTATTTACTCACTCATGTAAGTTGAGTTTGCGTCAAGGAAGTTTAGTAGTGCATTTTATGCACCAAGGTAGTAATCGTGCAATTTTGTGCACAAAACTAGGCAAGGAACCTTAATTAAAATAAATAGTATGTGCTCACTATTTGATTCAAGAATGATTTGGAAGTATGTATTGAGTGTTGCTATGTTTATTCTTGATTGATTGGTTTGAGTCATCACAAGTTAAATTTGTAAATCGCGTAAAGTGTAAGAGGATACGCACCAAAACTCTTGGAATGTATATACATTGAGTATGAACATATGGGGGGAGTTATGGGGTTTTATATTTAAGCATAGCTTCTACTGGGGTACAAGACGTTGTACTTTCTTTTATTATTAATGCACTGGAATTCCGTCACAAGGTGACATAGTAGGTGCCAATTGGGGTAGCTCCCTGATTGGAAGCTCAATATTTAAATGAGCTATTTTCAAGGAAGGAAACCCATTCGATGCGTAATCCAAAATTATTATTTATAATTAATATTGTTAGTTATGAGTCAAAGATAAGTTGACTTGTGATTGTGTGGCGAGCATGTTTTAATTATTATTTTTATTTTGATGCTAGGACATTCATGTTAGTATGGTGCATATGTACTCAGCTTTGCTGATTTGTACTTTTGTGTTTATGTTTGGCTTTCTTTTGGGTTGACCCTACTATGACCCATTTATATGGTGAGTAGAGAGTTGAAATAAAGAGGAAGTAACTGGTACATGAAGCATGAAGAGCATGATGGGATAAAGTGCAGAGAGTTACTTGTTATGTTTTTTAATTTTAATATTTTTGAATTATTGGTTATTGTTTATGGACTAACAATATTATATTTGTTTTTAATTGGTTTTTAAGAAGGGGGTTTAAATTGGTTCCAACTTGTGATTGTTTTATTCTACATTTATTTTGAGGTTGTGAACTCAAGTTTTATTTTTTTTAAAAGTTGGTTTTTTGTTTTTAGACTTCCGCTGTGTGACTTTGAAAATTAGCCTTAGCCGTCATCACGGTGGCGGTAATTTTTGGTTATTTCCTAAAAGGGGTTTTATTTAGAGTAAAAGGAGTATTTTAAAGGAAGGAAATTTCCAGGGTATTACACTTGGGATTGGTTAGAATTTTTTTCAACAATTAAAATATGTTTTAAAAATATTTTTTTTTAAGAAAATAAAAGTATAAATAACCTTCTCACCATACCATCTCATCCCTCACTGGCCAAACCCCCCTTCGCTAACCACCATTGGACAACGTCGTCCCTCACCCATAACCCCAACCCAGACCTTCCTTTCTTGTCGGTCTTTGCTAATCACCTTCGACCTTGGTCACCCTGATCCACACCCCTTTCCATGTCTCCCCTATCCCCACCCCGACCTAGTCCCCAAATCTACTTTCATCTGATCTATCCCGACCCTGCTTTCCCCCACCCCGACCCATTTCTCTGTCCTCTTTCCTCGTTGGTTGGATGGTGGGGTCTCGAGAGGTTTTCAACCAAGATCGGTTGGTGGAGGAACAATGGACATGATTATAAGGAATTAAGTACTATATTGCGAAATTTCATGAATCATATTATTCGCACCCAATCAAGATCACATGCATAACAATTAGAGGATAATATAATAATAAGCAATAATATCTTTGACACATGATTTCCACGAATATTTTGACTAGGAATCATGGAGAAATAGAGCCCCAAATATTGTTTCTCTACTCAATCCACAAGCATTTTGAACATCCACCAAAGCTAGTTGGATGATAAGAACGAATGGACGAACTCCTTCCTCTTTAGGGAATATAGACAACCGTCCAGCAAGGGGAAAGAGAGAAAATTTTGACAATTAGGGTTTGCAACAATGCGTAATTATATTATATTGATTAGCGCTTGGCCCAAACTCCTTCCTCCGATCCTTTCTTACATATGATCGACTACAATTTTTAGTCTGCTCTATAGTCTACCTATTACTGCCTACACCCCTATCAAACTACACCGTTTTAAGGGTTTTTTTCATTCCCCATTTTCCCTCTATAAACCATCATTTTTATCCTCGTTCTTACTCTTCTTAGTCCCATCCACCAATCAACAAGCTAAACCAGTAAAAAAAGAATAGACATTTTTATTCCGCTTGTAATTAAGATGCCTCAATTCAATTTGAAAATTGAGTGTCAAATCTGATAGATTATTGATAACATTTTACGTGAAATTGAACTCACCGTGAGTCCAATATGTCTAACCTTAATAATCTAATATCTGACATTAATAATCTAATATCTTACATTTGACCTTAATAATCTAATATATGACATTAATGATCTAATAATGTAAGATATTATATTATTAATGTCAGACATATTAGACCCACAGTGAGTCCGACTCACCCAATTATTTTCGCCAAAAGATAGGCGTTTCGTTAAGTGTGTTTTTGGCTCAATTTATCAATTTCCCTTTCAAATTTTTTCTTCAAAACAAACAGAGCTTAATAGAAATATACATATCATTTTCGTTCCATGCCACGTAAACAAAGTTCATATTATTCTACGGAATTACGGATGATGAGATCTTATAAGTTATGTCAAACAAGTCAAGATGGATTTAACTGTCAATAAACATTTGTAGGAAAACTATGTTGCAAAAGGATAATTGAATCATATGGTAACAAATATTACGGATCTGTTTACAATGTTTTAAAATGAGACAATTTCGAAAATTTAAAAGCTGTTTTCAGTTGTCAAAGGAATATCAACAAGAAATGAGAAAAAACAAAATTGGAGTTTTGTCCAGGACAGACCACAAAAACTGAAAAATCATAGTTAGAAATATATCATGGTAAGCAATTTGTGATATGAGGTTACGCTGAAGCCAAGCAGCATCCCCAGCGCTGTCAGTTTGATATCAATGAGATTCAATGTCGTGATTTCAGATGCATAAATTTCCCTGTTATGATGTGAAATCAGAGATTAGTGCAGTTGAGCTTGAAATACAGTCATACCAGAAGTCTAAAGGTGATCATGCAAAAATCGACTTTGAGACATAAAAGCTCAACAAGATATCAAACTGGTAACATAATATAAAAAGGCTGAACCATTTTTATGGAGAAACTAGAGCTGTAACAAGTAACAACTCCAATAAGTTAGAGAAAAGAAGAGCATAGCAATGGGACGAGCTCATAAAAGACCATTGCACCAAATAAAGCAACCTTGGTAAGCGGCATTTACCCTAGATCAATTAAAACAGTAACCAGTTTTCACGAGCCACAAGGGGAAATTTCAAAGATGGGTTACATTTATTCCCAACATTACCTTATCTATCGAACATCAGTTATCAAATTTATAGTGATCTCTGTATAAGTCTTGAAGTTTACTATCCATGCCACCAGGAGCACTTCCTTTTAGAAACTAAGATACGACAATGAATGAAAAGGCTTGGTTGGACAGGACCAATTGCTCTGAGCATGTGGTACGATAGATGACATTAAGAGGATATGGTACATACTATATACTGCAGTCCCATGGCTCTGTGTTCACAAATGGTTAAATAAAACCTCATAGTGTATCATTTTTGTGTTTATGAACAAAAATATCAAAAAAAAAATCTAGCTAAACTAAAGTGTTTGGTTAGGATTGATTTGGGGCAAAAAGGGAGGTTGAGTAGCTAATAGATATAACTAATACAAGTAGCTAGTAAAACCAGCTCATGTGAGTAACTAATAGCTAACCTCTCGTCATCAAACTGTGCCTAAAAAACTACATCAATAGTTACTATTCAGATATAAGTGGTATAGCCTTGTATAGAAAATGGTGTAAAACACTACCTTACGAAGCATTAAATGTTGTAAAATTGTACCTTTTGCCAGGTTCTGGGAGTTTGACTATTTACCGACGTTGACTTTTTTTTTTTTTCTTTTTTTCCTTCCTTTTTCCCTCCAATGTTTGGGAGTTGATGATTACTACGAGTAATTGATAGGCGCTAACTCGCCACCTTCTATTCTAACTCTTCCCCTTCAAAAAAATTGGCAAATGCCTCTCCTTAGTCCCTGCAAAACATTCACTTAGCTTCTTTCTCTTTCCTCCTCTCACATTAGTTACATGCTAAAAAACAAAGCATCATCTATGGCAAACAACAACATCAAAACCTTGAAGAATTTGCATTTCTTATCTCACTTGTAACAAATGAGCAATATTCTCAAAAGAGTTTGCAAAACAATTAGTATAAAGTAAAATCCAGAGTCCAATTCACCAATTTGGGTTCTTTTTTTGGTTGGGTCTTCTTCAAGAAGAGGGGAGAGAAAATTGGGTTTTGGTATAAGGGCCTTGAGAAGAGAGAAGGAAAAAATTATGAGGAAGATAAAATTTGGGTGAATATGGAGAGAAAAAGGAGGGAAAAAAATATTAAAAAATGAAAAGTCAATGCTGGCAATAGTCAAACTCCCGGAAACCGGCAAAAGGTACTTTTTTACAACAATTTATGCTTTATGTTTTTTTTATCTATGGTAGTTTTTCACAAATATCGATTTTTATAAGGTAGTTTCCTACAACATTATGTACAGTATCAAAAATGATATTAAAGAATTATGCCTTTTTGAAAATCTATACTTATAATTGATTCGTTAGCGTCAAGTAACCAATTATTCTCATAGATATATTTTAGGTTTCGTGCTAAATTGTATTCCACAAAATTATACTAGTATCAAGATAAGACTAAACAAGACCAAAAGTGGGAAAATGTGATAAAACTATGTAAAGAAGCTAAATCCCAATTTTGCCTATTAAAACAAATAAAAAAATGTAACTAGAATCTTCAAGATCAGCATATACATTCAATGAATATGTTCAAAATGCCGGGGTCAAAATGATCTAGCATGGCATTGATACTATATGAAGGCAGAGAAAATAAGGAAAGAACTACCTGAGAAAGTAAAGTTCTAACTTAATGTAGAATGTGTGTCTCTGTGCTTTGCTTGGTCCCACGATGATATGATCGCTGACGTAGAAAATATACAAACTGAAGTAGTATCTAATCAAAGAGATTAAGGACCCAACAATGCCTTGTAATTCAGGACACAAATACAACCGCATCAAACATAAGCAGATAAGTATTATATATGCCATACATTCTTCCTTCCATTTTAAATTTTGACTTAGGCCAACTGCCCAGAACCCAGGCACATAAATGCAAACATTTACCAAATTGAAAACAAATGTAGAAATGTGAAATTATTGATTTTCAAGATAGGAAGGAGTGAATCTGCAAAAATATTTCGAATGTCTAAGGGTTTTTTTTAAAAAAAATAAATATATTGATCTTCTAGATTTTCTATTGAATATAGTAACTCTAGGCAAAGAAACACCATATATGATAATTAAGGATACAAATGTGTCAAGAAGTGCACAGCCTCCTGCATCAACCAGCCATGGAAGGTTTGGGAAAATCTTCGACCAATCCAAGCTATTAACTAGTATGCTGCATGATAAACATTAAACATCAGCTAGAGTCTGAGTTGTTAACAATAAAGAAAATAAATAATCCCCCTCTAGAGTTATCTTATGAAAATAAGTAGAAAAATGACAAAATATTATACATTCTTTTATTCACAGAAAGCAAAGAAATGCATACTATATATATATATATATATATATATATATATAAAAAAAATATAATATATATATATATATATATATATATATATATATAAAAGCATAGCCCACAATCTTATACAACTTTTCACAGAGGAATTCACCTTATACAACTCCTTGCACTTAGAACCAAACATTAACAGGAATTTTCTGGAAAAAAAATACCTTTGTGCCTTCAGTTAATGTCATATATTATGTTGAAAAGGTATCCATCAGCATTAGGGTAGTAGGAAGCCTAATAGAATTGTTAATTTTCAATCACAAGACCTAATAAGAAGCAAAACTGTCACTATGTACATTGACCCGATGTTAAAGGATTCTTAGAAGGGCTTTACTATGTCTTCATCCTTTGACCATGAAAAGATTATTAGCTTATAATTTCTGCTTAATGTGGACGAAATATAATGGTTAGTTCACAGAGTACAGAAGACATTTGTTTCCCATATAACATAATTTATGCTTTTTTTGTTAAATGATGTTATTTTACAAACTGGTACAAGATTTCAGCCTAGCTAGTAGGAGCTGGAATGTCCAAAGCAGTATGAGCATAGCTGGTGGCTGCTCCCATATCATGTTCATAGCATATGAGCATTCCATTATCTACAATTCTAATTCAAACAAGATTTTTTCCATTAGTATTTAAATTGTAACATGCTTTTAAGAAGTGCAACAGTACCATGACTATGCGAAAAGTTTTTACAAGCACACGTAACATAAAAAAATTGAGTCGCTTGCTACAAGCATAATGGTGAAGGAAAAATTACTGCCCCCCCCCCCCCTCTCTTCAAGACCATAATAGAATGTCAAAAATAAAAGGAAATAGATGACTAGGTTGAGCATTTTACTAATTGTAATCATAGGCAGCGAATTAGTGATTAGGAAGGATGAAGGGTTAAGCAGAAGTTGAGAGAGATAACTAGAAATGTTACATGACTTAGCAACTAAATTTCAACAAGAAAAGTAGCCAAATGTGTCAACAATCTTTTATCCATCCCTCTTTTACTCAAACCATCCAGTTACATAGCTGACCTATGTTTCATACGATCCTACCAAAAATAATAGGTAAACATTTAGAAAAGTTGGAGTAAACTACTCCCTTCGTTTTCTTTTGTTTGTCTCATTTGAAATCTTGAGATATTCTAATGGAAATGGAATCTAGTAATTTAATGGTTTTTTTATATATTTCAGAACATAGTTATGTGAGATCTTGTTGGATTCGGCTGGAATTTTAGATTTTAAATATGCAATTTTTATTGTTTTTTTGTAATGTGTAGCTAGAGATATTTTAATTACAAAGTTGCATTGAAAACTGTGTAGATACCAAATGGGACAAACATATAAAAACAGAGGGAGTAGATCATCAGGTCTCTAAATAACTTGGTAGGAACTAACAAAAGAGAAAGGAAAAAAATTCTTTTAATAATTTAACAATGAACAAATAAAAACTCAGTATTTATCAGAAATACCTGGCCACATAAGTTGTATTTCCTAACAATGCGAACATGAACATCAGTGGATTGAGCCCCTGTATCCAACAAAGTACTCAAATGGCTCAATATTGGTTATCAGTTTGTCCAGACCTGAATTAATACAAGTAAACTCTGTACAGTGTACTTACCTCAACATGGCCCCTTTTAAACTGTAAAATTGAAAAATATATCAGTATTTGATTAATAGTAAAAACTCACAAGTTGCAAATTTTGAAGATGAAGATAACTTGATTGGTGCAAAAGGATTAAAACATACAATGAAAATGTAATTGTATCTTTATCACAAGGTGTACATAGATTAATGACTTTTGACATTCTAAATTCGGGCCCCAAATATATACTAACAAAAGAAGCTGGTTTTGGGAATGAGGAGCAGTAGCCTTGTTATACAAATTCTTATTCTAGTGGTTATCGCACAAGAAGCAGTAAAGAAGGAAAATTTCCACTCCAGTGCCTAAGATTTGACATAATTTCACTTTGGTCCCCCATGGTTTCACTAATTCCACTTTGGTGCTCTGAGCTTTTAAACTTTGTTTCATTATGATCCCCCTAGTTTGGTAAATCAAACAAGAATAGTAATTTGTTTAGTCTTATTTCATTTAAAAAATCAAAGTAAAAAAACTAATTGCACTTTGCTCCTAAAAAACCTTATATTAATGTTCAATATTATAGCACACGATTAACTCCGTTAGTCATATTTAAAAATAGGGAAGAGAAAAAAAAAAAAAAAAACTCTTCTAGCCTCTTCAGGTAAATTTCTTACACATATATTTATTCTATTTCAACGCGAACTTTTCTCTAGTAAACAAATTTAACATCACTTTTTTTTCCTTCATAGAATAATAATCTTTTGTTACTATAATTTCTCCTATTAAAAACTGAGTAATAATATATACAAGGAGAAAATTAGAGAATGAAAAATTGTTTAAATAAAGAGTAATCTATCATCCCTGTCAGAATTGATATTAACATAAACATAATTTCAAAAAAATTCTTTATGATGAGATTGACAAAACAAATTGATGCTAGGGAGAATGTAAATTTTTTTTTATACACACTTTTTTAATACTAGGGATGGGTTTTTATTTTAAAGTAAATGATGCAGGATTAGAGTAAGAAAACCAAAATACCCAGTCCTGCATTAATCCAAAAACAGGAGCAGCAGACGGCAAGAGAGTAAATATACTTAATCCTGGCACAAGTGGATATCATCTATTGAGATATTACAAGACTAATATAATACTTGCTAGCTATGAGGAAAAACACTTAGTATGCCTAGTTGTACAGGTACCATGTACTAAGATCAAAAGATGAACATCTCCAATTCTCCACATAATAGCACATCAGAGTCCATAATGCAGAGGGGCAGACGTAAGAAGCTTGAATGCATACATAGCAACTATTTACTATTTGAAATATGTAAAACAAGAGAGATCACTTGACAATGTGGCATCTACTTGTAGACTTAAAGATTGTTCTGGTTGATAATTGGCATAAGGACTAAGGCTCTAAGAAGATGGACCTTGCTTACAGGCTATCCAATGTTGAAGGACATCTCCTTGGTAGGTAAACATAAGTTGGTTCAAGTACTTAAATTCCTTTTGTATAAAATTATTAAACAGTGGTATGGCCTTAAAACGTGTGGTTTCCATGCTTGACTGATAATATATAATGCTTCTAACACGAGTCTGTACTTCTATTCATTGTGTACCACACCTCTTCCTTCAGTAATCAAGTATTAGATCGACCAGGGACACAGGAAGACACTAAACTCTAAGAAGAGTCTTAGGCAAGGAAACCTTTCTCAATCCATAAAATAATTGCTGACATTAAAGTATTTCTTGTTTAAATAGTTTATCTTTGTTTTCTAGAAGCTGCAATGCCAAAAAAGTTTATATACTTATTTAATGTTTAGAATTGTATCTTTGGATATTTTAACGGAAGGGTAAGGTTGTTAAGAATCCTTACAACAAACAGGCAAAAATAGATACCAAGACAAATCATTTTTCCTGCTTCTAACTTTTATATAACTCTAAATGTCCAAAGAGGGAGGAGGCTTTTCTTGGACAGCAGATAAGATAAACTTAGAAGCAGCAGCAAACTGCAACATCTGAATGAAAAATGGAGGTATCTCATGCCTCATATGTGTACACACAGTATTTTGTAAAAATGAAGAAATAGGTAGCAATAGTTTAAGCATTGTGAGCTAGTCATATGTCTTTAGCATAGATATTCTAAGATATGGAAAGTGGAATACTGCCAAGCTTATAATCAGATCACCTTTAATATTGCTTGTTTTGGGCTTGAGAAGGATAAGGAGCAGAAGATCTTGTAGTCAGCTGCTTTTCTTGCTATCCATATGTTTTATTTAGATGGATAGAAACAAGAAATCTTCACAGCGAAGTTTGTTGATCGATTTTTAATATGGAGAACAGGAAGTTGATTCCTAATCCATTATCTAGGCATTTGGATGTTCATCGTCACTTCTTATGGATATTCATAATCTGATATGTAGCATGGTCGATGTGCACTTTTGTTCAACCAAGTTCAATAAAGAGAAGTAAAATATAGAACTGTGATTCACTCCTACTGTTTAGCATGTACTTCCTACGTTTGTTAATACTTGCAACACTTCCCTAAATGAAAATGTCACAAAATTTTAAACACACTATAATTGAAAAGCTTATTTGGAGAAAGTTCCACTATTAACCTTATTTAAAGCTAACCCACTTAATTATACTCCTAACAATCACTCAGCCCTTAAAGTGTGTTAAAGTCATGTAAAGCCCACTTTTTATAAAGACCATGAAAAAGCGTGTTGCAACTATTAAAAAACGGAGGATGTACTTAAATATTGTTAGTAAGGAGTTTTTCTTATATTCATAAACATAAAAAGCATGCAGAACTTCAGTGAGTAAATCTTACATTTAGGCAAATTTGCGGAAGCCGTCCACCCATGTAAATAACTGCCATAGCCCAACCCATGTATGTGCCTATTCCCTCACCAACACCTGATGTGATCTTCTGCTGACCATTGACCTGAAATTTCATTAGCATTCAAGTCAGTCACACTGAATTTGTCCGGCGTGTCCCTCCATCAAACTCAAACTGTTACAGAAATTCCAATTTGCTATAATAAGTTCTGATTTGGGGAATTCACGAAATTAGCATATTAGTCGATTTCAGTATTCCACGAGTTGACTCCACAAAATCAAAGATATTTTCAGTCATTTATCCTAGTATTTTTCAAGATAAGAAAACTTCAGCAGGACCAAATGCGTTGTGTTGATCATAGCTTTTCTCTCTTTTCAGAATTGTTTTATTGCTCTACACTACCACACATTACATTAGCTTCTAGAACCAAGAATGTAGATGCAAAAGCTGACAAAAAATACAAAGAACTTGTCCATATCTAAGTGAGACTAGCTCAATTTATCTGCCAACCCTTGCTTTTTGATGCCTGTTGTGTATTAGCTTTGAAATGCATAGCTCCAAAATTGATATAGCTGCCTTTAGCAGCAAGAGAAAGTAAGACATATAAAGGCCAGCAGTAAACTAAAGGATCACTGATGAACACATATTTGAACTGGAGATGTCAAATCTATCACTGAAAGTCCACACCAAAAACAAATTATAAAATTCAGTAAGATACATATAGAAGTATGCTATATTACCTGCAAAAGCTTTCTGTTTGGTAGTTCAACAGCCAAACTCAGCCTTGTGTCTCTACGGGTAAAATTCAGGGTTCCAACGATGAAAATTATAGCAGGCACCTGAGTGGAAAAATTAAATGACATGCAGCCCAACAAAATCATGAGTAGTTCTTAACAGAAAACAAGGTTGCAGGATTGAAGCTCACAATACACAAAAGGTTTTTCGGTTTTGACGGATGCATCAGCCTAGTTGGCAAGGATCCACCAAGCAAAGGCTCTTCAATAGGATCCTCAACATCCACTGTGGTAGAGGGTCTCCATGGTGCAGCAAAAGACCTCCTTGTTGGAGTATGGCTTGTCGACAAAGATCTTGCTGACCTAAATAGATAAAATTGAACCATTTAGAACATTTAAACTTCAAAAAGTGCATTTGGTGGCACCAACTTTTCCAACTATACCACGGTTACACATAATATCTATTGCCAGAATAAAAGTACACGACTACTATTTTCGTAAATGGTTTTCATGATAATAAGTAACTGAAAACTAACATCAACAGATATACTAATACAAACAACAAAAGATCAACAATTATAACTTGAAAACTTCCATAACATATATCATAATGGAAAGGCGAGCGACATATTCAGTACAAATTGTCACGACTAACACATTTAATAACTCAAAATTACAAGAGAAATAGAAGAAAGATTATAAAAAAAAAAATAAAAAATAATGTGTACAAGCCTAACAAATACCGAAACCCATGGCATATGAGGCTACAAGCAGATTGACAAACAGCAACAAAAACAAAGAAAGCAACTGTGAATTAGATTAAACCATACATATGAAGGCTAGAAGTTAGTTCCCTAGTGTATCTACTAAATGTTGTCAACATATTTATCGAGAGATAGGTCGGTATATTCATCAAACAGCAAGGTCAGAACTTCGAATGAGACATTTGACTAGCACAAAGGTAAGATAACTATAAAATGCTGATATCCAAACTGCAAACACCAAGGATATTTACAGAGAATAATGTGGTGGGAAAAAAAAAAGAAAAAAAAAAAAGAAAAAAGAAAAGAAAACCCTTTCTCTAGGTAAAAAAAAAACCTAGTCCTATCTTCAACAAATGAAACAAAACTTATGACACATGCTCAAAGACTAGCAAGGTACTAAGATTTTGGAATTTGGAATAATTTGGAAGGTCAAAATTTTTAGATTAGGCTAAAAGAATAATAAAGCATAGAAACACCTTCAAAAAGTAGATAAACAGATTACGTGTAAAAGGAATCTTGTCCTGCAGAATGACTACGTGGAATGCCAGGAAGTGGAATAGGTGAACTCATTGTAGCACCACTCTGATTTGCACTGGATATTGGTGTGTGGCCATAATTTCCATTTTGTTTCTCAACACCACCGTTTTGATGTACATTATACTCTCCTCCCACTTCTACCTGATGAGGCATCACATCCTGGACATCAGTAAAAAAAATAAAATATAAGTCATTGTTCATTTATATAATTTTATATAAACCTGGCCCTTATCTAAACCTAACTACTTTTAGGGACGCTGGGAGTTTTTACAAAGATGAGTTGAAGTAACAAAAAGACAAACTTAGTCTGTAGTAGTAATTTACAAGGTTATAACAACATAGTAGTGGTGATGTTAGCTAACAAAAGAGATCACTAAGCAATGTTGTTTGATCCAACAAATCCTCTATCAACTCTCAACTTGAAAGCCGTATCAAGAAGAATCATTAGATTACAAAGACACATAAATTTTCCCAAAAGACAAACTTCTCTAGCACAAATCATGTTTAACATAGTTGTATACCCTTTCAACAATCTGTAAAGTTCACAAACCCAGAGATATTTCTTGATTAGTACAAACATAAGCAAATACACAGGATGCAAAAGTACAAACCTTGTTGCATTGTCTTTTACTTTTTAATCGATGATAGATGTGACCATAATATACAGACTGCAATGTAAGAGTCAAGGTAGTCACAGTGTACAGCTGCAAGAAAAAATAATATTGCTGAGTGAAGTCAACAGTACAAAGCAGAAAGACATAGATTACTCCATATATGGACACTTTCTTACCAAGGCCATATAAAATTGTGTAGGAAGCTGCACAAAGACAAGTGAACTATCAGTCAACTAAGATATATTCAACAAGATCAGGAACTTAAATTCAAGAAGCATAAAACATTAGAACAATTAAACAGCAAGCAATGATATCTGAATCGGACCAATGGATTATGAATGTAAGTTATTCTCAAACCTCCCAACAACTCAAGCTCAAATTCTCTAAACCCTTTCATCTACATAAGATAACCATTGGGAGGAGAAAGGAGATAAAGTGTTTAATTACTATGCTACATTGGCCACATCTGAACAAGACTTTATTTACAATTGAGCTCAAATAAAGAAGGATAGGTGTCAAGGATAACAAAGTCCATGGAAAGGAAATTTTCTCATCCTTAACAGCTGGAATTTCAATTAACATCTAAAAATGGAAAGGTATGAAAATTCCTTTTTACAAAAAAGGGTCTGATGAATACCATATGTATAGTCACACTATATCTGGAAAGCTGACTTGACTACCTAAAGATGTTTTAGCTTGAAGCCTTGAACTTGTAGCTAAACTCCTAAGTTTCATATTCCCAACTCAATGGATACTTTCTAACAAAGTGAGAAAGCCTAGCTTTTAGCTTTGAGCTTTAAGCTGCTCAAGAGTATAAACCCTTGAACTCAAAAAGCATGGTGCAGGAGCGTGTACCTTAGTCCATGGTGCACGAATAAATCCATGCTCATCTTCTATCAGAAATAATTTTGGAAGATATAGAGGATTGAAGGAAATGGTGGAGCATAAAATATTAATATCCTCTTTGCATTGTAAAAAACCAATTCTCTACAATTTTCATTGAGAAAGAGCAAGGAGGAAACCCAGAGATCTATTTCTGATGATGAAGTTTACAATATTTTCAAAAGGTTACTGACTTTCAGGATAAGGGGCACACTACCAGAGTTACTTTAATACCTTACAGTTTGTAAAAAGTCTAAGTCTCAAACACCTTTTTCAGGACTTGGTCAGAACAAACAGTGGTTCTTATTCAAACTACTAGGAATATATGGATTTGTCTGCATGATTTTAGAAGGATAAATTAGTGTTTAGTTTCTAGGAAAATACAGTAACTCTACACCTTAGGTGTTCGAAGATTTGGAATAAGACCAAAAACACATAAGCCAGACTTCATAGGACTCGCTACAAAAAAGTGTAGTAAGGGAAGCACTAGGTCTACAGTCAGTTCTGTGAAGCATTTCAAAGATAAATGGTCATCAATATGGAAATCTAAGAATTCCAATCAGAAGCAGAACTTCTTCTTGATTTAAAAACTCTGACCAAGAAAAAAAAATAATCAAGCTTTAATAGAAACTATCCAACAGGGAGTTTTCTCTGACATTCAAAAATACAAGATCTGAATTTGATGAGTGATAAACCTAGGCTCTAAGGTCAACAAGTTAAATCTGCAAGCAGCCAAGTCTCACATGCATATATTCAATGGCTTTAACTACAAAGCTTTCACAAGGTGTCTAGCTGGAAAAGCTCAGTGCAATATGCATGTCCAACATCAAATTCTGTTTAGAATTCTAATGACCTAGAGTCCAGATGGCAAATACACACTACATATTGATTGGAGCAGTTAAGCTATGGTTATCACTTATCACAGTTGACTAAACTTATTAAAGTTACTATAAAATGGTCTCAAAGGACTTAAACTGTCCGATTGGAAAGGAATTTGTGTCATTGATAGATGTGCAATGAGTTTGCATCGTCAAAAGAAGATTAAGAGGCCATTGATAGGCCATCGTGAGGAGCAACCTTGGAGAATGGAATAAAAAAAAAATTGCCTCCATTCTAATAACCATAAAAAATTAACGGCTATTTCATAAAATGCCACTGAGTACTTAAAAAATTCACCAAATGCCATCGCGTTTTTCAGAATTCACCAAATGCCACTTAGGTTTAGCACAATATCACCAAATGCCATTTTCGTTAGTTGACCGTCAGTGTCCGTTAGTTGACCCCACCACTTGCCACGTGTCATCTTCTGATTGGTCCGTTTTTAAAAAAAATAATTAAAAAATAAAAAACCAAAAATATTTAAAAAAATTAAAAAAAATAATAAATAATAAAAAATAAAAAAAAAACCCAAACCCCAGCCACCAGCCCAAACCCCTTCCCTTCCCCTCCCCTTCCGATTTCCGGCCAGCCTACCCAAAACCCATCCCCTTCCCGTCAGTTTCCGATTCCGGCCACCCCACCCAAAACCCCCTTCCCCATCCCTTTTCGATTCACCTTTACCAACCTTATTCAATCCAAGTAAAAACAGCTTGTGTTCATCTTCAGTCCATGGAACTCCTAATCAATCACAATCACAATCAATCAATTTTTCAGTCAACAACAAATCCTAAATTAATCAATAAAACAAACAAAAAAACAACTTCAATACGCGACGCCGACTATCTCTCTCATACCTCGTTTCCGTTCACGGCTAACACCACCAGCAGGAGGAGGAGGAGCGACGTCGTTTGAAGAAGAAGAATCAAGGCAATGTTCATACTGAGAGAGATTATTCAACGAAACACTCTTCCTCAAGGAATCAACGACAACACGAACACCGAAAAGCATGATCTCGCCACCAGTTGAATCCGCTTCCTTGGCCATCTCCGATGAAAAAGTCGTGGGTGGGGTGGTCGATTTTGAGGGTGAGGGTTGTGTGGGTGGGGAGGCCGGAAATCGGAATGGGAGGGGAAGGGAAGGGGTTTGGGGTTTTTTTTTTATTTTGTTTTTTTTTTAAATTTATTTTTTTATTTTTGTTTAATTATTTTTTTTGTTTAAAAACGGACCAATCAGAAGGTGACACGTGGCAAGTGGTGGGGTCAACTAACGGACACTGACAGTCAACTAACGAAAATGGCATTTGGTGATATTATACTAAACCTCAGTGGCATTTGGTGAATTCTGAAAAACACGATGGCATTTGGTGAATTTTTTAAGTACTCGGTGGCATTTTATGAAATAGCCGAAAAATAAAAATAGATTAAAAAACAGTATACTTTCAGATTTCAGATTTTAAATCCTAGTATTCTTTTAGAGTTGTTTATTTGTATTTACGTGTTTGTGCTAGTACCATGTGCTTTGGTTTTGGCTTGCATTAGCAAAAGTCTAAAATTAAGGATTTGGAAAGAATTTGGGGGGGGGGGATGAAGGGAATTATGAGAGCTTTAAAGACAAAGACCTTCAAGAAAAATATTACAAGATAGAAAATGGAGGGAGGGGGTAGTCTTTGGATATAAGAAACACAATAATCACTTGATCTGAATTGTAGTTCAGATTCAAATTAGTACAACGCCCATAATTGCACAAAGGTATAGACTACACAGCCATTTGATCCACATTATTTATAAAGATTGAATACAAGGACGTGAAAGGGAGAGAGATAGGAAGAGAATCAAGCAACTAAACAATAGTAAGGTACAGGGTTACCTAATTCACGTACGGGTTTGCAATCACTACCTAAGTTGTTAAATAAGGTTGGTAAGTCCAGGGGTTTTTTTAGAGAGGGGGGGGGGTGGGAGAGAGCAAACTATGTAAAACTGGTTAGGCTCAACCAAGAAAGGGATCAGTTTATGAGAGGTTTGCATCAAGGGAACAACCTTGTTTACTTGCCTCCAGGAGCATGAAGCAAATGCCTAAAAATGGTCATGGCTAACAATGAACTGAGGTAGCTAGTTTCCCTTTTTTTTCCTTTTACAGCTCAGTATGTAGAATTACAACTTGAGATGCCAAAGATCAACAAGAAACAGATACATCCATTTGAAGTTCTTTGTGAGCAAAAATCATAGATGGGACTTAAAAATTTTAATAAATAAATCTGCATAATGTATGCCAAAGGAGGAACTACAGAATAATTAGCAATGAAAATTGTAACAGAGAAACTTACAGTAGCTGGTTCTAGCAAGCAGCCAAACATGTTGAAAAAGTCCCTGCAATTATAAAAAGGGTAACAAAAAGTAAGACTGAGTGCAGACGGATAAGTGAAACATGTCCAGGTAAGACCACAAGATATTATGATCCAGGGTTACAGAGATTATCAGTAACCATAACTCCTACAATCACATAAAAAAAATTAAAACAAATAAAGCCACATCTCTTGGATAAAAGACCACTTAATAATTCCCTCAAAAAAAAAAAAAAAAAAAAAAAGAAAAAGAAAAAAAAAGACCACTTAATACTTCCTTAAAAAACAAAAAGACCAATTAATACTTAAAAGTCTCATAATAAATACTTAGTTTATGTCTGATTTTAGAATGCACAAGTCACAAAATGATCTGAGTTACTACAAGACAATATTATTTGTAACTTCTTTCATCTTTGGTACTAACATATCCATACTCAAATTGAAAAATTTAAGCAACATCCAGACACTAACCCATTAAGCACGTTGCGTTTACACCTTAGAGGCTTAGACACAGTAAGATAAGAGTCTACCTATACCTTGCTGATTTGCTGAAACTCTATGGAGTTGCATATGATACAATCAATTATACTAAGATAATTTCTAAGCTACAAATGAGAGTAGCCAATCTTGATTGTTGTGTTGAGAACACAGTGAGCTTCAGATACCAGAGGACCATAGCTTTGATTCTCAGGTCCTTTCTCCCATTTGAGAAGATAAATACATATAAGGATTAAGGAAATTGATTAGGAATAAAAATGAGAGGTGGCTTAACTGCTTAAGCAAGACATTGATTGAATAGTCCTTTAATTATTCAAAGACCTTCCCACTTTTTTCATTTGTGTCCAATCCTCAGTGGTCTTACTTCTTTGCTTTGGTCTACTTTTGCAAAGAAAATTTCTCTTTTACCCTCGGCTACCCCACCACACGGGTACGTTTATTCTGGTTAACACTTACTCCGTTTCAAATTAGTTGATCCATTTGACTTTTCAAGGTCAAAGTTTATCATTTATGACCACATCCTTTGCTAATTTACAAGAAACATGATTATAATATGGGATATTGTTACTCCCTCTGTCCAATTTTTTAGCACTTATCATGGCAAGTACTACTGTAGATAATTAGTTATTTGGTTATCAATTATTATTAGATTAGAAAAATAGAGGTAAAAGGCGATAGTGCAATATTATTTCATATGAAAAATAGACGTAAAAGGAAAATGGAATATTTTTTTAATAGACATAAGAAGAGATAGTAAAATACTTCACATTATTTTATTAATAAAAATAAAATAAAATAAAAAATAGATGTAATAGGAGGTATGTATTTTATTTATAGAATGTGAGAAATAGTGGGGCCCATATCTTTTCACAAACTCCACCTTAACCATCATTTGTAGTTCATACATACAAAAAAACATATTCACGCAAAGTCTTGTTAGATTTTTCTCAATATGTAATTTTGGATTATAACCTTTATATAACTTATACAAATACATTATTTGAGCTATTAATAGTCAAACTTATACGGAGTACTAGAAAAGCCTTTAGAGAACAGAGTTAGTTTTTTTTAGAGCAGCTTTAGGTCACTTGTGGGCCTTTTGATGACTAAATCTAGTAAATAAAATTTCCTCTATAATACATTCCAAATGTTGTTCACACAGAATAAAGGCCCCTATCAATTTTTCGAAATTAAAAAATAACAAGAAAAAGTGAGCTAAATTAAAACCATCTTAAAAGAATCCTAATTTTCCCTTCTTGATAGTCCTGTCATTGCAATATGCAGAGGAACATTAACCTTCCTACTTAAGTAAGCTTATCAAAACTTTCATGGTTACCTTAATTGCTAGACAGTCTAGCTAAAATGATAAACAGCTAAACACTAAAATTTGTAACAGCTGCCATTAACACTTTTCAAAAAGATGTTGATATTATTCATAATTGTATCAGGGTACCACCAATCTTATCTTTAAAGTACACAACCCGGGTACTACATATATATAAGACAAAACCTGATCTTTACTCCAGCATTGTGACAAAGCTTAGTGACTTTTACCACATGCAAATACATGAATTATGGGCTGAAAGAATAAAGCAATACCCAAACAATCTCAAAAAAGAGAAAACACTTATTATTATTATCATCTAACAATGAAAGTACATAGGTCCTAAACCTGATTACCTAATTCTTAGGCAAGGCCGACTTACAATAATTGACTATAATAAGTTACTCTCTCCTTCTCTTAAAGATTTACCCATTTCCCTTTTCGAGCCGCCTTTAATTAAAAGATTGATCCAACTCATTTAGTCCCTACAATCCCTTTCTACTTTACTTAGTATTTATTAAAAATACCTCATAATAAAAACAAAATCTACCTAAATTCCTATTACAACGAAAAGTGTGAATGGGGCAAACTTTTAGGAACTGAAACTCCGAAAGAGTATTAAAAGTCCGCCGCATACAGAATAATTCCCCAGAAAATACATAATAAAAATGAAAATTAAAAAAAAAAAATTACTCACCCATTATTAACAGGTAGCAATACCAAACAATAACAACGACGTCCCGTACAATAATTGACCATTAAGTTATTAAAAGATGCCAAATTTATAAATAAAAGTCACTTTCAAGTCTCAACCCACAGTAACTTATCAAATACATTCATATCAAATTACTCAACAATGTTCCAGATAGGAGTGCTAATTGAGTTGAGTAGCTCGCGAGCAACTCGCACTCGACTCGGTCAAAACTCGACTCGAGTTAGCTCGACTCGAATTCGACTCGACTCAAGACGTTAGAAATAAAGTTACTATGTTTAAACAAATTTGACACATAATAAGTGTTAATTTATATTATAAAAAAAAGAAAGAGTAAAATTAAGGCTCGGTTTATTTTAACGAAAAATACTAACCATTCACACATTATTCACAAGCATATGATAATACTCATAACAAATACAATTATGAACAGAAAGAAGGAGAAAAAAAATACCCAATAATCCAAGTAAGCAAGAAAGCAAAGGAAAGGCCTTCGGTAGATTTAGTCTTAAAATTGGTGATAATTTGAGGGATTTCGGCAACACCCCAACTAATAACACTAGCCAAACCAAGGGATAAAGAGACGGCGTCACTGGTAGTGCATAAGCAATACCCAATGTAGTCGCGCGCCCATGCTGCGCAATGCGCAGGGCAGACTGCTTCCGCCATTGATATTCCAGAGACGGTGAATGTTAGTGAAAGCGGTGACTATGAAAATGATGATAATAACTTGGGCAGCGAATATTACGGAGTATTTAGGTTGGGCTTTGTTGTTATTTTGTTATTTATTATATAAATAAATGTATTTTTTATATTATATGGGTGAGAATATTTAGCACAGGAGGAGGTTTGTTTTGGAGTGATTTGTACTAGGGAAAATGACGGACAATTTTCCAAACTAAGTCGAATTTCACAAACTAATTACCAAAAAAGACGCGTGGTCAAACTATTTACCAAATTATGTTTTCAGGGTAAAGCGCTGTGTCGGACAGTGTTTTATCCCTGATTTTTTGAAGGAAAAAAAAAAAATCAATGTTCAGTCAGCGTTTTACATGTTGACTTTTTTTTTTAATTTCGTAATTTCTGATTTTAAATTTAAAAAAAAAAAGAAATTACACTAAAAAAAGCTGACTCAGTTAGCGATTTTAGTGCAAATTTTTTTATTTTTAAATTCTTAATTTCTGATTTAAAAAAAAATACACTAAAAACGCTGACCGAGTCAAATTCTTAATTTTTGATTAAATTTTAATTTCTGATTTTAAAAATAAAATAAAATAAAATAAAACAAAAATAAAAATTTGGTAACCACCCAACTATCTCCCTGGCGCATTTCCCTTCCCCCATAACCACCCAACCCCTTCCCCTTAATGGGGTTATTCATGGTCATGCATATATAATGGAAGAATATCCTGCGAGAATTGATATATTCTATATCAGTTTTGCACACAAGCTTTCCATATCTTATTTTGACTAAAAAGCAAAGATGTCAAATTTATGCCACATTCATGCATTTCAACTGTATGTTCAAGTATCAAGAAATTAGTAATAGTGAGTTTCATGCAAGAACGAAGTTTGTGTTCAAGCCTGAATCCCCTACATGGTTTTCCATCCCTTACCTTGAATATTATAGTAGTTTGAAATTGAATGTTTCAGGCACAGACCGATGTATAGTTCCGATTTTCTATCTTTCTTCAGTGTTGAGGCAACTACGCTAAACATTTGGAGCCACTGTTTCTCAAAAATGAGGTTGGAACAAAGTGTGTATGGGTGTGAATTTTGTGAAAATCACAAAAGTCCCACATTGGTGGGAAACGAGAGTTTTTCCTCCTTTATAATGTATGGAGTGGAGTACTTGGGTGTAGCCCTAGGGCAACCCACATTTTGTAGAGAGGGAAGACTTACCTACCAAGCCAACCTTTCTCACACGCGCATCAAGCCAAATTGGGTCGGGTTTATTAAACAATCTTAATTTTTTATACAGATTTTGAACAAGGTTTAATTGAGTAATTAATGCCTTGATTTTGGGTAATTGATTTCCTACCTTTTAAAAACCGATTAATATGCTATTATTCCAGATTTTGTGCTAACTGATTACCGTTTACCAATTGATTCCAGATTTTATTACTTACCGTTTTGTAAATTTAATCTTGGCCGATTTTTATTTTAATTTTCGGTTTTGGTAATTGTTGGTCTTGAACAGACTTAATGGTTGGCCTAATTGGTATCGTTATGCTGCCATTTTTTGCTATAAAAGACCTCCTAGTTCACGATTTTCATACACAACAAAAATACGAATAATATTCTTTCTTCCTCTTTTAGAAAAAAAAAAAATCCGAGCAGTAATTTTCTGGTATTTTTGGGTGTTTGGTTGCCCGGTGGTTCTGTGCAAATCCACCGGTACGTTATACTTTTGAGAGGCTGTTTTATCCTGGGGAACATCCGGTTGTAGTTCGATCGACTTGCACAATTTAAAGGCAGTACCGTGAATGTTCTAAAGAAAGCGACATAGTCCGCGACTCAGCTTTATTCCCGGTAACATTGTTCTTATTATTTTTGTTCCTGCAAGTTTCGTTTATAACAATTTTAGAACACTTTGTTCTGCCTTCGTGAACATTATGTCTACCAAAGATATGACTATGTCCAATGACCTTAACAAGCCCTTCCGTTTTGAAGGCGCTCACTTTAAAAGGTGGAAACAGAAAATGCAGTTTTTCTTGACCGTTAAAAAGGTTCATTCCGTATTGACTGTTCCTAGGCCTGTTATTCCTGAAAATGCTGATGAAGATGAAATAGTTTATCTGAACAGTGAAATCGAAACCTGGAATGAATTTCTTAATGGTCTATCTGATAACTTGTATGACTATTACAATATGGAAAATTCTGCTAAGGATTTGTGGGATGCCCTGCAAAATAAATATGATACTGAAGAAGCACGTGCCAAAAAGTATGTTGTCAGTATGTACCTGAAGTTTCAGATGACTGATGAAAAGTCCGTGGAAGTGCAACCCAACGAGCTTCAGAAAATTGCCCATGAGATAATTTTCGAAGGTATGGCCCTTGATGAACAATTTCAAATTGCTGTTATTATTGACAAACTACCTCCCTCTTGGAAAGATTTCAAAGATAATCTCAGGCACAAGACTAAGGAATTCTCCTTAGAGAGTTTGATCACTCGGCTCCGTATAGAAGAAGAATCCAGAAAACAGGACCAGAAGGAAGAAATCTTACAAACAATGCTCCTAAGCGATCTGCTGTAGTTCTCAAGCCTGCTGGTAAGAATTTCAAACCTTAGAACCGGAAGAATAACTTCAACAAAAATAAACAGAATGTTCAAAAGAACAATGGAAAGCAACAATCTCAACCCCCTAAGAATGGTACTGGTCAATTTCTATGCTATAGGTGTGGAAAACCAGGCCATATGGGACGAAAGTGCAGGAACATGCCTAACCCTGCACCTGCATAGGCAAGCATGATTGAAGAGCCTATTGTGGCTATGATTACTGAGATCAACCTTACTGGTGGATCAGATGGGTGGTGGGTAGACACTGGTGCTACACGCCATGTCCACTACTAGAAATAGGCCTATTTCCGACGGACCATTTCCGACGGACATGTTTTTCCGTCGTAAATTCCAACGGATTTTTATTCCGTCGGAAATTTACGACGAATTTTCTACGGAACATAAATCCGTTAGAATTTATGGGCTTTCCGACGGAAAATTCTGTCGGAAACTTAACGTTTCGACGGAAAATAAAATCCGTCGAAGATTTCCAACGGAATATTTCGACGTAACGTTAAGTTTCCGACGGAAATAAAATCCGTCGGAATCTAATTAAATGATTAAAAAAAAGAACCTACAAAACCCTAAAAAATCCGGATACTCTCATTCCGCCTCTCTCTTCTTCTCTTCCCTTTCTCTCTCCTCTCTTCTTCTTTCCTCCCAGACTTCTCACTCTACTCCTCCCTATTCCTCTTCTCTTCTCCTCCCTTTCTCTCTCCTCTTCTCAGTCTAAATTCCTCTCTTATTCTTCTCTTCTCCAATCTTTCACTCTCCACGCACTTCGATCTGTTCTCCCCTTTCACTCTCCTCTTCGATCTCCTAGCCACCATCAACGAAAATCATCAACGAAGACCCAAGATCATCGTCAACACCGAGATCAACGCCAACACCGTACCGATGTCAACAACAACCACCAACACCGGACAACGACACCGCAACAAAAGCCTCCATCGCAACAACACGGTTTTATTTTCTTAGATTGTAGATCTAGCCTTTTTTTTTTCCTTTTAAATTCTGATTTTAGTTAATTATTGATGTCATTGTAATGTTAATGTATAAATTTTGTTAAATAATTGTATAATTATATGTCTTTGAATTAATTTAATTTGGGTAATTTCGTTGTTTTTTTATGATAATTTTCGTTTTTTTTGGAATTTTTTTCTTTTTTGTTAAATTCCGGTGGTGGTTTCGATTTTTGTGTGGAATTTTTCGATATTATTGTGTTAATTTCCGTACTTTTGGGCCCATTTGTGATTTTTTGGGGTTAATTTTTGATTTTTTGTGGTTAAATTCTGGTGAGGTGGTGTCGGTGGTGGTGTGTGAGGTGGTGTGTGGGTGGTTTCGATGGTGGTGGTCGGTGAATCAAGGTTAGGGGCTGGTGTGGGTGGTTTCGGTGGTGGTGCGTGGTTGGTGAATCTAGGTTAGGCTTCGGTGGTGGTGGGTGGGTAGGTGTGGCTGGGTAAGTTAGAGTAAGTCAGGGGGTGGGTTGGTGTGGTGTGGTGTCTGGTGTGGTGGGGTGGGCTGGTGGTGGTGGGTAGGGGGGTAAGTCAGGGGGTGGGCTGGTGGGTGGGGATCTGGGTTGTGGGGGCAGGGGGTGGGCTGGTGGTGGGTTTCGCTTTTTTTTTTTTCTTTTAACTTTTTCGACGGAATTTCCGTCGGAATTTTCCAGCGGATTTAAATCCCGTCGGAAATTTCCGATGGACTTTCCGGTACCGGAAAAACCTCTTCCGACGAAAAAATTCCGTCGGAATAGTGTTTTCCGACGGAATTTCAGACGAAACTGGCCGTTTTCCCGACGAAGTGATCTCCGACAACGCGTTCCGACGGAATTCCGTCGGAAACAGCCTTTTCCGACGGATTTATAGGGTAAACCGACGGAATTTTTCCGTCGTAAATAAGGTGTTTTCTAGTAGTGGTCTGCTATGATCGTCGGATGTTTAAAACATACACTGAAAAGACCGATGATAAGAAAGTGTTGTTGGGTGCTAGACTTTGTCATGTGAACAAAAGATTCATAAAAAATATGAGCAATTTAGGCCTTATTCCTAATATTTCTCTTAATGACTTTGACAAATGTGATTTTTGTAGTCAGGCTAAGATTACAAAAACACCTCATAAGTCAGTTATTAGAAATTCAGAACCATTAGACTTAATTCATTTGGATATTTGTGAATTTAATGGAATGTTGACCAGAAATGGATAACGGTATTTTATCACCTTTATTGATGATTGTTCTGTTTATACTTGTGTTTATTTGATGAAAAATAAAAGTGATGCTTTTGAAATGTTTAAGTTGTTTGTGACAGAGTTTGAGAATCAATTCAACAAGAAAATAAAAAGGTTACAAAGTGATCGTGGAACTGAGTATGATACTGATGCTTTTGTAGAATTTTATAATTCACATGGTATCATACATGAAAGGTCAGCCCCTTATTCTCCAGAAATGAATGGTAAGGCTGAAAGGAAAAATAGAACTTTTACTGAGTTAGTAGTTGCTATTTCCTTAAATTCTGGTGGTGCTGATCATTGGTGGGGTGAAATCCTTCTCACTGTTTGTTATGTCTTGAACTGTATTCCAAAGACTAAGAGTAAGGTTTCTCCTTATGAAATACTTCGTAATAAACAACCTAACATTTCTTATTTCAGAACTTGGGGTTGTCTAGCATATGTTAGGATTCCTGATCCTAAAAGAGTTAAGTTAGCTAGTAGAGCTTATGAATGTGTATTTATTGGTTATGCTATTAATAGTAAAGCATATAGATTCTTTGATTTAAATGCCCGTGTAATTATTGAATCTAATGATGCTGATTTTTATGAGGACAGGTTTCCTTTTAAATCTAGAAATAGTGGGGGTTCGTCCTCCTCTATTATTCCTGAGGTCAGATCTAACTCACAAGAATTGGATGCTGAACCCGAGCTAAGAAGGAGTAAACGGGCTAGAGTAGCTAAAGACTTTGGCCCGGACTTTGAAGTTCTCAATGTAGAGGAGGATCCATCTACCCTCCAAGAAGCCCTAGCCTCAGTTGATGCAGACTTATGGCAAGAAGCCGTAAGTGACGAAATAGACTCACTTGAGTCTAATCGAACTAGGCACTTAATTGAGTTGCCACCAGGTTGCAAGACAATTGGCTGCAAATGGGTCCTAAAAAGAAAGCTGAAAGTTGATGGCACCGTTGATAATTATAAAGCTCGTTTGGTAGCTAAAGGCTACAGGCAAAGGGAGAATGTTGATTTCTTTGATACCTATTCACCTATAACTAGAGTAACATCTATTAGAGTGCTAATGTCTCTTGCTTTTGTTTATAATCTTGTAGTGCATCAGATGGATGTAAAAACTGCATTCTTGAACGGTGAATTAGAAGAAGAAATCTACATGGACCAACCGGAGGGCTTTGTCATCCCAGGAAAAGAGCATCTGGTATGTAAATTAGATAAGTCTCTTTATGGTCTCAAACAAGCACCTAAACAATGGCATGAAAAGTTTGATAACTTAGTCATCTCACATGGTTTTAAGATAAATGCTAGTGACAAATGCATATATGTAAAATTTGAGAATGACATTTGCACTATAATTTGTCTGTATGTGGATGACTTGTTAATTTTTGGCTCGAATATTCATGCTGTGAATAATGTAAAGTTATTGTTGAATGCTGAGTTTGATATGAAAGATCTAGGAGAGGCAAATGTAATCCTTGGAATCAAGATTACTAGGACAGGAAATGGAGTTTCTTTGGTCATTACATTGAGAAAATCCTAAAGAAATATGGTTACTTTGACTGTAAACCTGCTAGTACACCTTATGATCCCAGTGTAAAATTATTTAAGAACACTGGTGATGTCGTAAAGCAATCTGATTATGCGAGCGTCATTGGCAGCCTTCGGTATACCACTGATTGTACTAGACCCGACATTGCCTATGTCGTGGGATTATTAGGCAGGTTTACTAGTTGTCCTGGTAATGAGCATTGGCATGCTATTGAAAGGGTCATGAGATACCTTAAGAGGACCATGAGCCTAGGGTTACATTATGAAAGGTTTCCAGCTGTTCTAGAAGGCTATAGTGATGCTGATTGGAACACCTTATCAGATGACTCTAAGGCTACTAGTGGATATATTTTTACTATAGCCGGTGGAGCTGTATCTTGGAAGTCTAAGAAACAGACTATTTTGGCTCAGTCCACCATGGAGTCAGAAATGATAGCACTAGCTACAACTAGTGAAGAAGCAGGTTGGTTAAGAGAACTGCTAGGTAAAATTCCCTTATGGAAAAACCATTACCGGCTGTCTTGATCCATTGCGATAGTACCGCGTCTATTGCAAAAGTTCAGAATCGTTACTACAATGGTAAGAGACGACAAATACGTCGTAAGCACAGCACTGTAAGAGAATATCTTTCAATCAGAGCTGTTAGAGTGGATCATGTACGTACGGAGAATAATTTGGCTGATCCTTTGACGAAAGGATTGGCTAGAGAGAAAGTCCATTATTCTTCTAAGAGAATGGGACTATTGCCATTAAAATGAGTCACACATAATGGTAACCCAACCTATGGACTGGAGATCCTAAGAAATATGTTCAATGGGTAATAACAAGTTATGGAGTGATATGAGTTGGTTATGTTCAAAAGACATAAATTCCTGAAGCGATCAAGGATGAGTTAATAGGAACTCTTAATGAAATTTATAATCCATTTTGAAGTGGAGTACCTAGCTATAGGGGTATTCTTGATAGATTCACCTATGTGAATGTGGAAGTTAGGCCGCTTCCTATGAAATGTGTGGCAGCATTTCTAGAGCGTTCACTATACTGGGATAGACGTGCATGGCCGTAATAGCACGGGTCTATAACAACACCAAGAATAGGTCGTGTGTGGTACGTTGTCAGAGATAGGGTTCAAAACTTCGAGTTACCCTTGTTAAATCTGAATCGTATTTACTATGCAGAAGTTCAAGTTGAAAAACACTTCTGTTTATGCACAACCTATATATGTAAGGATTCTGCTCGAAACTGTTTTCAAAAATTCAAGTGGGGGATTGTTGGAACAAAGTGTGTATGGGTGTGAATTTTGTGAAAATCACAAAGTCCCACATTAGTAGGAAATGAGAGTTTATCCTCCTTTATAATGTATGGAGTGGAGTACTTGGGTGTGGCCCAAGGGCTACCCACATTTTGTGGAGAGGGAAGACTTACCTACCAAGCCAACCTTTCTCACACGCGCGCCGAGCCGGGTCGGGTCGGGTCTATTAAACAATCTTAATTTTTTATACAGATTTTGAACAAGGTTTAATTGAGTAATTAATGCCTTGATTTTGGGTAACTGATTTCCTACCTTTTAAAAACCGATCAATATGCTATTATGCCAGATTTTGTGCTAACTGATTACCGTTTACCAATTGATTCCAGATTTTATTACTTACCGTTTTGTAAATTAAATCTTGGCCGGTTTTTATTTTAATTTCGGTTTTGGTAATTGTTGGTCTTGAACAGATTTAATGGTTGGCCTAATTGGTATCGTTATGCTGCCATTTTTGGCTATAAAAGACCTCCTTGTTCACGGTTTTCGTACACAACAAAAATACGAATAATATTCTTTCTTCCTCTTTTTTTTTAAAAAAAAAAGATAACCCGAGCAGTAATTTTCTGGTATTTTTTGGTGTTTGGTTGCCCGGTGGTTCTGTGCAAATCCACCGGTACGTTATACTTTTGAGAGGTTGTTTTATCCTGGGGAACATCCGGTTGTAGTTCGATCTGCTTGCACAATTTAAAGGCAGTACCATGAATGTTCTAAAGAAAGCGACATAGTCCGCGACTCAGCCTTATTCCCGGTAACATTGTTCTTATTATTTTTGTTCCTGCAAGTTTCGTTTATAACAGAGGTTCTAATTAATTTTTTTGGTAAATATTTTACATCAATCAAATTAAAGTTTTAATTATAGTTGAATAAATGCTGACCTATAAAGTGTAATATAGGTTGATATGGTGATGTGTGGACATGTTCATAACTACGAGAGGAGCTGAGCAGTGTATCAAGGAAGATGCAAGGCTAACCCTGTGAAAGATGAGAATGGAATCGATACAAAAATTTTTTTAAAAAAAAAACAAATAAACTAAAAACAATGACTCACTCAGCGTTCTTAGTGTATTTGATTTTTTTTTTTAAATCAGAAATTACGAAATTTTACAAAAAAATTCAAACACGTAAAACGCTGACTGAGGCAGCGTTTTACACTTTTTTTTTTTTTTAAAAAAAAAAGCGCGTTTTACCCCAGAAGCTTAGTTTGGTAAATAGTTTGGCCACGCGTCTATTTTACAAAATAGTTTTGTAATTAAGCTCATTTTGGCAAATTGTCCGAAAATGACAATATAGATTTTGGGAAGTGGGATTTGTTTGGATTAAGAATAGGTGGTAATGTGGTATGTTGCTTTGGCGCCTAGAATTTGGTAGAATGAATATAGGACGGCATATCAGTGAGGTTTGAGGTAGCGCTGTTAGGCTGTGTTCTTTTGAACTGCTCTACTGTGTCCGGCTCTGCTTTGCTGAAATCTGCTATGCTGTAATCTGCTCTGTTTTGCTCGCTTTGCTCTGCTTAAAAATAATAATTAATAATTACTAATATCTATAGATCATAATAATTAATATTTAATAATCATAATAATTAATATTATATGATGATAATAATGATAACAATTAATATATAATATTATTTGATAATAATAACAAATATTTAATGGTAATAATTAATATTTTATATTATTTAACACATTTTTTAATGTTATAAAAAGAGTAAAAAAATCTAAAAAAATCAAATAATAATAATAATAGTAATATTGTGTCCAAAAAAAAAAAATAGTAATGGTAATATTAATAGTAATGGTAATATTAATAGTAATAGTAATGGTAGTAGTAGTAGTAATAATAATAATAATAATAATAATAATAATAATAATGATAATAATAATAATTATAATAATAATAATAATAATAATACTAATACTAATACTAATAATAATAATAATAATAATAATAATAATAATAATAATAACAATAACAATAACAATAACAATAACAATAACAATAACAATAACAATAATAATAATAATTATAATAATAATAAGGAAAAATTCATGTCAATAATCCGACCTTTATCCCATTCTTTTTTAATAATCCGACCTTTCGATTATTATTTAATAATCCGACCTTTGGGGGTCTTTAATTTTTATTGGTCCCAACCGGTCATGTAACCTGTTATAACAGGTTACATGACACGTGGCGGCATGCGATTGGTCAAAATAAAAATTAAAAAAAAAATCAAAAAAAACAAAAAAAAAAAAAAAAAAAAAAACCTAGCCACCCTACCCCCACCCACTGCCAGTCCTCTCTCCCCGGTGGCCGGCGAACCCTCCCTCCCTGGCGGCCGGCGAACCCAACCTCTCCCTTATCCCCCACCCACGACACCACCCCTCCCACCTTGCCGGAATCAATCCCCTCCCCATCCCCACCCGAAACGCCACCCAAAACCCAAACCCCATCAAAACCGTTCAACCATCAAAACCATCTTCGATCTTCCCATTCAACCATCAAAACCGTTCATCACCATCAATCGACATCATCAACAACTAGCATCACAAAATCGGTGGTGGGGGGAGGGGCGACGGGTTTTCTCGAGGTGGGAGTTCGATAAAGGAGGGAATTGATGAAGGAGTGCGGTGGGAAGGTGGGTCGCGTCACCGGCGTGAGGGAGGGGGGAAATCGGCGCGCAGGGGGAGGGGGCAAACCGGCACAGGCGGTTTTCGTGGTGGTGGTTGACGATGGGAGTAGGCTAGGGTGGTTTTCGTGGTTGACTTGGATGGGGGCAACGATTTATGTGGCTTAATTGGTGGTGGGGGTTGCTGCTAGGTAAGGAGAAAAGGGAGTGGGTGGCTGATTGGTGGTGGGGGTGGTGGTTTGGGTAATGGTGGTGGGCTGCCAGGGGAGTGGCTGCTAGGGGATGGTGGTGGCTGAATTATTTGTGTTTTTTTTTTGACTAATTATGTAATGACACGTGTATTTTAAAAAAAAAAAATTACCTTTTCAACCGGTTTCTGGTCAAATGGGACCAATAAAAATCAAAGAACCCCAAAGGTCGGATTATTAAATAATAATCGAAAGGTCGGATTATTAAAAAAGAATGGGCTAAAGGTCGGATTATTGGCATGAATTTTTCCTAATAATAATTTTAATAATAGTAGTAGTAATAATAGTAATAGTAGTAGTAGTAGTAGTAGTAGTAGTAGTAGTAGTAGTAGTAGTAGTAGTAGTAGTAGTAGTAGTAGTAATGATAATAATAATAATAATAATAATAATAATAATAATAATAATAATAATAATAATAATAATAATAATAATAATAATAATAATAATAATAATAATAATAATAGTAGTAGTAGTAATAATAGTAATAGTAGTAGTAGTAGTAGTAGTAGTAGTAATGATAATAATAATAATAATATTAATAATAATAATAATATTAATAATAATAATAATAATAATAATAAATAAATAAATAAATAAATAAATAAATAAATAAATAAATAATAATATTAATAATAATAATAATAACAACAACAACAACAACAACAACAACAACAACAACAACAACAACAACAATAATAATAATAATAATATGCTCTGTTTCCTTAAAAAAAATAAATAATATGCTCTGCCCTGCTGAAATCTACTCTGCTCTGCCCAGAAGCTCAAAAGAACAGGGCTTTAGGTAGGTTTAAATCCCTTATATTGGGCGATATGGCCGTTTCATAATGTGATAACAACGCTTTTCTTTTTCATTTGTATGATAATATTGAAAAAGTTAGGATTCGTTTGGCATCACTGTGGTTTTCTGTTTTTTGGCTTTTTGATTTTTAAAGTCATATGATATATGTCATATAATGAATCAAAAATTAGTCAATCTTATTAAAATCATGATAATTTTGAAAACTGACAACAGAAAAGTGGAAACATCTTTTTCTTATTTCTTGTTTTTGGCTTTTTGTTTAAAAATAAAAAAATTGAAAACTGAAGACAAAAAACAATGCCAAACGAGCCCTTAGCAATGTGTTTTTAATCAGATTAAATGACTCCAAATAAGTATAGTTTTGCTTATCCCTACCAATCATCTCATTTACAAAAATTGTGTGTCGATAAAAGTATAACACTAAAAAATAAACAAAGGAAATATCTAAAAAATTTTACTTTCGCAACATCATGCGTGACATGCTCATCTTGGCTTATATATGACTTATTATATGATATGATATTATATTATATTATATTATATTATATTATATGATTAGAGGAGTCCAAATCGACCCGATTAGAAAAAAACCATCTGTTTTGAATTGTAACCTGTCTGATTTGACTCGAAAAAATCAAAACTAACTCAATCTCTAACTGGCCTAAATTCAACCCGAATCCGAATTTGACCCAATTTGAACTTAACCCAACATTGATTTGATCCGACCTAACCTACTTGACACCAATTTGACTCGACTTGAACTCAAACTAACACTAGTTTTGACCCGACTTGAACTCAACCCAGCCCGAAACTAACCCAAAAAATTATTATAGTCATTATACTACAAGGAAGTCTTATTACCCTAAATGTCTAGCCAGCAACCTTCTAATATTAACTAAAAAGCACGCATGTGGGAATGTGGAATATTACCTATATATATATAGGTCAGAAAAGTGTCTAATCCTGTACAATTTTTTTGGTACCTTTTAATAAATCTTGTTTTAAAATAAATATATTTAAGCCCGTGCTGTAACACCCTAGAAATTATTTTCCTTTAAAAATACCTTTTTGCCCTTTTTAAAATACGAAGTAGGAAAATCTAAGACATTAGCGCCACCGTGAAAATGGCTAAGGTAAATATCAAAGATACACAGCGGAAGACTATCTTTAAAAACCATTCAAAACAAGTTAACTCAAAAGTCAAACCAACCGAAAGTAAAGTCAAACGAAGTCAACCTACAACTTGGAACCATTGCAGGCCCTTAAAAACCAAACAATACTGAAAACATTTACATTAGTCTCATGAGCATAATAAAATAAATAATATTCAAAACAAATAAAACACATCATATTCCTATGGAAACTAAGCATGATTCGCTCTTCACTCAAGCCCATCATGAAAATGTTTCATCACTTGAAAAAAAGCTTCTCTCTACTTGTCCCCACTACTCGCCACTAGAAATGGGTCGTCGTAGGGCCAAGGTAAAGACAAGGCCAAACAAACATACAACACACAATCAGCAATGCTGAGTACATAAGCGTAAATAAAAACACACGAACATGCTTTCATCCTATCAACACACAACTTACCTTGTTGCACCTGTTTACAAGCATCCAACATACCAAACGACCAACTAATAAATAAATGAATTGCTTATTTAATTTGATTACGCATCGAACGGGTTTCCCACCAAATCCCTGCCCCAAATAAATTGAGGTAAACTGCACCGGGAGCTAACCAGGTAGGCAAATGTCACATGAAGCAACTGGACGTCCTGCACATAAAATAATTAAAAAGGAAAATACAGCGTCCTGTACTCCCAGTAGAAGCTATGGTTAAATATAAAACCCCATAACTCTCCTCATATGTTCATACTCAAGGTATATACATTCCAAGAGTTTTGGTGCGTAATCTCTTTCACTTTACGTTGTTTACATATTATTAGACTTGGTGATGACCCTCAAACCATAACACGATCAAACATAATAAATCATTCAAGCAATCAAACCTACCAATTTTAATTCTTGAATAATTAGTGACCACATAAATTTAATTGTTGAACCCTTTTTAATCTACCTCAGTGTCAAAGACAACTTAAACGCATAATGCGCCGCAAAACCTATCCCTCGGTGTTAGAAACACCTTATTTGCACATAAGCACCGCAATATAATTTATTCTCGTGTACTAAGACACTTGATAGCTCAATTCTAATGCTTAAAGCATCAATAAAAATTATGTGAACCATAATAAAATTTTCTTTTCATATTCCAAACCAAGTTAAACATTTAGTTTAATTAATCATGCTCTCTATCATGCCAATAATAAAAGTGTGGTTCATACTCAACATGCCAATATAATTAATTCTAATCACCAATTCATCATAAACAATTCATATATCACAAATCATTTACCAACATCAATCCAAGTAACAAATTCCAACCAACACCTATCATGATACTACTTGGAATTAATTAAACAAAGCCTAGCATGCTTCTACATATTCAAATAATTACCAAGTGAATATGATCTCAAAATTGCCACGACTAAATAAAATCACTCGCTTAAAAGTCTCCTACAAACCAAAATTACAAAGAAGCATTAATACCCATTCCACACAAATTTCCAGCAATATATACATTCTTTAAATCACTCATAAACCCTCTAAAACAAGCTGAAATTTAATTTAAAACCCTTACTTTTATTCCTAATTAATGGGTAATTAAAAATCTTTTCAAGAAAGTTAATTATAGCTTATATATAAAAATTCCAGCTTTATTAAATCATTTAAAATTCGTGTAATTGTGTTTTAAAATACTTATTTCAATAATTTAAATCACCCATAAACAATTTCCATCAATATACATAAACTTAGAAACCTAGGGTTTATAATTTGGGGCTTTTTAATTCAAAACCAAATCTGAAAATTTATATACAAAATACTTATCATCAAACATCATAAAATCATCACAAAACCCAACAAAATATTTAGATTAAGGGTAGATTAAATTAAAATCAAAAAGAACATTTTTTTTTACAAACACACGCACGCACAAGGGGGAAGAAAGGGAGGGTGGGTGGCGCCACCTCCCACGGCTGCTGCTGCCGGCCCTGTGCTGGCGGCGGCCGACTGTGGTGGTGGTGGCAGCCGGCCACCGTGAGGTGTGTGTGGTGGTGGTGTGAAAAAAAAATTAAAAATAAAAATAAAGGGGAAGGGGAAGGGGAAAAATTAAGAGAAAAAGAGAGAAAATAAGAGGAGAGAGAAAGAGAGTTACCTTTGGGTATTCTCCACCTTGGGCAAAGTTTAATATGTCCATGTGATGGATATTTATACTCTCTTTTCCAAAATCTTCCTAGACTTAAATTCCCTTTTTACCTTTAATGATCCATTTCCTAGTCAAACTAGTATTTTTACTTGTTGACTCTAAAATTTCCTTTTATAATATAATATGCCCCAAAGTTTCCAAATCATGAAATAAAATATTTTCAAGATTGTTAAATAATTAAAAATAAACTTTTAATTAAAATAATTCTTTTTAAATTAATGAAACACCATAAATAATTCATTTCGAATTACTTAAATACTTTAAGAAATACTTATTTAAGTTAAAATACGTATAAAATACGGGGTATTACACGTGCGATGCATAGTTTCTTTTTTTATATATCATTTTGTATGATTTTTAGTTCTTAAAAAAAACAAAGATAATTTTTAGTTTTATAAATAACTTATTCTTAAGTAATTACTATTCACTGTTTTATCTACGTGACAAAATTCTTAAATCTCATTCATCACCTTTGCTTAGGTGGCAAGTGAATTTTTTAATTTTAAAGTAAAATACAAATTTAATTTTTAATTGGTCAAAATAATATCTTTGATTATGTGGCATGTCGAATGCTTCAAAAAAATATCTATTTTATGCATGGTTTATTTTTTATTTTTTTATTTATTATATATATATATATATAATATATATATATATATATATATATAATTTGTAGTTTTTAAATAATTTAAATATTAATATCTAAAGATAATTTTACTTCTTAAAAAAGATAATTTTTAGTTTTATAAATAATTTATTCCTAATTAATCCTATTCGTTATTTTTACTCATGTGGCAAAATTCTTTAAATCTCATTCGTCACTTTTACTTAGGTGGCGAGTGAATTTTTTAATTCTAAAATAAAATACAAAACTTATTTTTAATTGTTCAAAATAATACCTTTGCCTATGTAGCGTGTCGAATGCTCTCGAAAAATGTCTACTATATTTATATATATTAGTTTTGTGCCCGAGCGATACCCAGATGGTTGATAAAAGTTCTAGAAAAACTTTTTTGATTGAATATTTTATATGATAATATAATCCCTTTTGAAAATGCATTATATTTGAACATATGGAACTGAAATTATATTTTACTGAATTGAAATTATTTTTACTAAACTTTTTAAAACGAATTTTATATGATGAAGATAACACTGAGTTATAAGATATATATTTATTAAAAGTTATGATTAATTTTGTTTATATGAAATATTAGAAGTATATTGATAATAAAAACTTTATACAACATTTTTATCTTTAAAATCTATCCAAATTTCGCTTACTTATCATCATATGTGTCACAATAATATATATTTGTCGCGTAAGTGGCGTGACCCTTGGCGAAAAACTGGAATGTCAAGTGTCGCTGTCTCATGGTCTCGCTACGAGACCAGCTTTATTTATTAGTGATACTAGTTAATGTCCGAGCTATGCTCGATTTTTTCAATTAATACGTAGTTAGATTATTTTTATACATAATATGAAATATTAATTTTGCATGTTGATTTACTTAGTAGATCAATAACTGAAATTATTAATATGTAGCAAACCTTTTTTTTATTATTTGGTCAAATTCAGCATAAGATTGAATATGTTAAAATTGAAATTACCTATTTTATCTTTTTACCCTGATAAAACTAGCTTTTATTTATTGTTGCTTTTAAATATCAAGTTTTGAAACCAACTTAAATTTTTTTTAAAAAATAAAAATAAAATTACAACCAAAAAATAAAAAACAAAAATGTTTTGGGGGGATAATTTTTTATGTGGTGTTGACATGTGTAATCTATGAATTTTTTTTGGGGACTACTTTAGTGTTGTGTGTGTGTGTATATATATATAATAGAATTGAGATTATGTGAGAACTAAGGTGAATAATAGGTACTGAGAACTCATCTTAACCGTCAATCGTGATTCATCTGACGGCTATTATTCAACCCGCCTCATTAAGGGTAAATGAGTAATTGCCCTATTTGAATGACTACCCTCAATCTACCCGGTTTTCATTTTCACTTTCTCTCTCTTCATTACATTTTCTCTCTCCTCCTACTAATACTCTCTCTTCTGACGAATTCGTCTTCGATATTTCGCACCTTGCTTTAATCTTCTTCGTTCTTCATAGGTTGATTCTGGACAATTAAGGTATTTGAGTTTTCTTTCTTTATTGTTATTTATTCAATTGGTTTTTAAGTTTCTGATTTTTTTTTTATTATTGTGATTTCGATTATCATAAAAAAGAGAAAAAAACCCTAATTTTATATATCAATTGAAAAAACCAAATTTAATATCAATTAGGGTTTTTTCACTTTTTATGATTTCACTTATTATTGTGATTTCAATTGATATGTTGTTCGACTTTTTGTGATTTCAATTTATATATTAGGGATTTTGATATGTTTGTGTATTTGCAATTACAATGGTTGAAATTAAATTTTTTTCAATTATTTGTTGGAGAATATGTGAAATCAATTGATATATACGAAGTGTTAGATTATGTAATCTACTTATTTCAACTTAGATGTTAGCAATGGGTTGTTTCTATTAAGATATATAGCTGGATGAAATTAACGTTTAAAGAGACTGTTTTGGGGTTTTGATATTCTGTGTTGTATATTCAATTGAGAGTTTACAGAAATTTATATACAAAGACTTGCCATATTACTACCCTAAAATTAAGCCTGTAAAGAAGGGCTAATTGATATGATAAGCTAACTATAGCAAGTGAATAAATCAAGAATAATACAGAATATTCTAACACTCCCCCTCAAGTTGGGTCGTAGGGTCTCTAACGCCCAACTTGGACAATGCTCTTCCAAAGTATTGAGATGTGATAGCCTTTGTTAAGATATCTGCTAACTGATCTTTTGATTTGACAAACGGAAGACTTATCACCTTCGCCTCTAAGTGATCCTTAATGAAGTGTCTGTCAATCTCAATGTGCTTAGTACGATCATGCTGTACTGGATTTTCAGAAATACGGATTGCTGCTTTATTATCACAATACAGTTTGCAGCTTTTCTTAGGAGCCATTCCGAGTTTTGTCAAAAGTTTTCGAAGCCACAGAACCTCAGTAATTCCTTTTGCAATTCCCCTAAACTCTGCTTCTGCACTTGACACAGCCACTACTTTTTGCCGTTTGCTTTTCCACGTGACTAAATTTCCTCCAATCAATGTAAAATAGCCAGACGTGGATTTTCTGCTATCTCGGTCACCTCCCCAGTCTGCATCTGTAAAGGCATGAAGATCTAGATGATCATGTTTTTCATAGACAACTCCTCGCCTAGGTGTTCCTTTTAAATACCTCAGAATACGGTATACCGCCTCAAGATGTTGTTTTTTGCGGTTTATGCATGAATCTGCTGACTATACTTGTTGCATAAGCTAGATCTGGATGAGTATGAGATAAGTAGATCAATTTTCCAACTAATATCTGATATAATGTTTGATCAACTAACTCTGCTCCTTCAATTATCTGAAGTCCATGATTCATCATCAGTGGAGTTTCAATGGGTTTGCAGTCGATCATCCCTATTTCTGTCAAAAAATCAAGAATATATTTCCTTTAGGAAATAAAGATACCCCTTTTTGATCTAAGTACCTCTATTCCCAGGAAATTACTCGAGATTTCCAAGATCTTTCATTTAAAACTCCTGGAATAGCCTTTTCTTCAGCTGGGCTATTTCTTCTTCATCATCACCTGTAATAATCATATCATCAACATAGATAATCAGGCATGTAATCAGTTTCCCTCTTTTCTTGATGAATAGGGTATGATCTGAGTTGCTCTGTTTATAGCTAAATCTCCTCATTGCTGTAGTAAATCGCCCAAACCATGCTCTAGGAGATTGTTTCAGACCATATAGAGCCTTTCGCAACCTGCAACCTTCTCCAGCTAAAAATTCTGAGAAAAACCTGGTGGTGCTCGCATATAGACCTCCTCAGCTAGATCTCCATGTAAGAAGGCATTTTTGACATCGAATTGGTGTAGTGGCCACTCTTTGTTTGCAGCAATTGAGAATAACACTCTAATGGTGTTGAAATTTGCCACTGGTGAGAAAGTTTCTTCATAATCAATTCCATATGTCTGAGTGTACCCTTTTGCAACCAATCTTGCTTTGTACCTTTCAATACTGCCATCTGCTTTGTACTTGATTGTAAAAACCCATCTACATCCCACTGGTTTCTTCTTCTTTGATAAGACACACTTTTCCCAAGTTTTATTTTGGATAAGTGCGTTGATCTCATCTTCCATTGCTCTCTTCTAGTGCTTACTTCTGAGAGCTTCGTCAGTTGTAGTGGGAATAGTTTCAGAGTAGATGGCTACATTATATGCTTTGCCTGTCTAAGATAGATTTCCTTCACTTATTTTGTCAACAGGATATCTGGATCGTTGTGCTTCAAATTCAGGATCATATCTCCTGGGCGGAATACCCCTTGTGCTTCGAGGAGGAAGGCTATACTTCCCAGTCTGCTCTTCATTTGACTGTTCAACAATGTTTTCAGGAGAAACCCCTGATATCATACTTCTTTCAGGAGAATTAGCAGACTCAGGAGAATTATCAGACTCAGGAGAAATATCAGAATTGTTATAAGAGGAAATACTAGATGGAGTACATACCTCTTTTTCAGGATTCTCAGACAGGGTGACAGAATCACTAGGCACAGTTTCTGAATCGTTGTTGTTGTTGAATTGTATTATGTTATCAGTTGTTTCTGTGGTTTTGCCTACTTGGTCTTTTGGATCAGGATCAGGATCAGTTAACTCAGGATAAACTAACCAACTTAGATCATCACTCAAACTCTCCCCCTGAGATCTAAGGTGGGCGTAATAGTATTCAGTTTCAACAAAGGCACAATCCATGGTTACATATAACTGTTTTTTGACTGGATCGAAACACCGATATCCCTTTTGGTTGACTCCATATCCCACAAACACACATTTGACTGCTCGAGGTTCTAACTTATTTCTGCTACGCTTAGGCAAATGAACATAGACAACACATCCAAAGACCCGGGGAGGCAGGGAATGGGAAATGGGCACACTTGTATGGTTTTTAAGGGTGTCTAGTGGGGTAGCAAAGTTCAGGCTTTTTGTGGGAAGACGATTGGTTAGGTAATTTGCTGTAGCAATTGCTTCTCCCAAAAAATGAGCGGGAACGCATGAGTCAAACATCATGGCTCGAGTCATTTCTAAGAGGGTTCGGTTTTTTCGTTCCGCTACTCCATTTTGTTGTGGAGTATCGGGACAAGTAGTTTGGTGTATGAAACTATGGGTTTTTATGGAAGAGGCTAAGTCCAGATCTTTGTATTCATTCTCCCCCATTGTCCGATCTAAGGATGCGTATTTGTGTTTGGAATTGTGTTTGGGTCATATTATAAAAGGACACAAATACATCATGCACATCAGATTTATTTTTCAGAAAATACACCCAACTCATTCTAGTGCAATCATCAATAAAAGTTACGTAATACAAGAAACCATGATTATTAAATTCAGGGGCTGGTCCCCAAACATCAGAATGAATCAACACAAATGGAGTTTTAGTCTTAGTACTACTTCTAGGATAAACATGTTTATGACTCTTGGCCAGAATACAAGACTCACAATCAAAAGAAGTATTTGAACTAGCAAGGGAAGGGAAAAGTTTCTTTAAGTACCCTAAAGACGGATGACCTAATCGACGATGCCACATCCAGAGTTGATGTTCAACCGATCCACGAACAAGCGCTGCGCTACCCTGTTGAGACATCCGATCGACATAATACAAACCATCTTCTTCAGTACCATGCCCAATAATCTTCCCTGTTCGAGAGTCCTGTATAACACAACCAGTAGAATCCATTCGAACAGTGCAATTCAACTCCCGAGTTAGTTGGCTAATAGACAAGAGTTTATGAGCCAACTAAGGTACAAGCAAACAATTAGACAATTTAATGTCTTCCGAAATAGCAATTGAACCCGAGCCCTTTGTTTTAATTTTTTCTCCATTAGCAGTCTGAATGTGACTTTTAATAGGTGTATTTATTTTGTCAAGATCAGAATCATCAAAAGTCATTGTATTAGTGGCCCCGCAATCGAGTACCCACTTTGTGTTTTTACAACTACTAAGGAGTCCACTGGATTCATTTTTTGGTTTATGGGGTAGTGGGCTAAGTGTGGACTGAACATTATCAATGGGCTGATGCACATTGATGGGCTCGGTATATAAAGCAAAATTAGAGAATAAAGGTTCACATTCACGCATACCTTCCTTCCTCAAATTATTGCTTTCCAAACCTGGTTCAAGGGTTTCAACAGTGGTGGCTGCCATGGCTTCTCCTTCTTTGTTTTCTTCTGCTTCGCCGGCACTATATGCCGCCTTGCCTGAGTGGTTCTGATTTTCTCCCCCTTTCTTTTTCCGATCTGCCCACCATTCGGGGTACCCAATTAATTTAAAACACCCCTTTTTGGTGTGTATCTTTGGTGTGTCTCGTGCCGCCATAATGAGTACACCGGAGGTGACTCTTGTCATCCTCTTGCCGGAACTTAGGTTTTTCAGTTCTGCCTTTTGTTGCTAAACCTGTAGCTAATCCCGATGAGTCATTTGATGAGGGATTCTCGGTTTTCATGATTCCCCGGCGTGATATCTCTCGCCGGATACTTGCATATGCCTCTTCAACTGCGGGTAACAGATCCCTGTGAAGGAGATCCCTTCGATCTTTGTCCAGGGTTTCATTCAAACTTGTCAAGAACTGGTATAGTCTATGTTGTTGAATTAATTTGTTATAAACTGTTTTATCTTCTGGGCATACCATCGGATTGGGCTGCCTTCGGTCTATTTCCTTCCAAATCGAGGTAAGCTTGCCGTAATACGCCTCAATTTGGTCTGTGCCTTGCTGGATTTTGTTTGCTTTGGTTGTAACATCGAAGATCTGTAGTCCATCCCTTCCACTGCCATACATAGTTTCGATTGCTTTCCATAACTCCCTGGCAGTTGGGTAGTCTAGGAATTGGTTTTGTAAGCCTGAATCAATATTTTCATTGATCTAGGAAATAACAATGGAGTCATGTTGTGTCCACTTAGTGTATTCCGGGTCCTCCGGAGACGGTGGGGAGGCAGTGATGTGGCTGAGCCTACCTCGCCCTCCGATCCCCAGATGCATTAGTTTAGACCACTTCGTGTAATTTCCATGATTTAATTTTTTGGAGATTTCAAAGGATTGATTTGTGGCTTCAATGGCTGGTTTATTGGTGTTTAACTGTGAAAACAGTTGCAATACTTCCTCCATTGTAACCGGTTTCGAGACAATGGACTGATTTTCGGTTGTCATGGTAGATGATGATGCCGAAGTTCTTCCGGTCGCCCGAAAACGAACCTGGCTCTGATACCAAATTAACGTTTAAAGAGACTGTTTTTGGGGTTTTTATATTCTGTGTTGTATATTCAATTGAGAGTTTACAAAAATTTATATACAAAGACTTGCCATATTACTACCCTAAAATTAAGCCTGTAAAGAAGGGCTAATTGATATGATAAGCTAACTATAGCAAGTGAATAAATCAAGAATAATACAGAATATTCTAACAGATGAAGCATTGACAACTCATTATATTGTTGCCTGGTGGTGTTGTTGGAAGTAATAAAAAAAGGGAGCATGAGGTTAATTTGGCTTATATTGTGAGCATACCTCATTGTATTGTGCATGGTTTTTACTGCTTGACTGAGTTGCTCTTTGATTTTCTTGAAGACTGTAGAAGCGGAAAGGATCTCAGTTGACCATGTTTCACATTTAAAACCAGCTGATGGTGGATATGCCGCTACCCAATGTGAGCTCATCTACCTAGTTTCTCTTTCAATAATAAGATAAAACAAAATTGGATAGTTTTAATTTCTGCCTCTCTCAAATTCTTTTTTGTATTCACAGTGCCATAAAGATGCTGAATAGCCGAGTTAAAGTGTAAGCAACTCAAGAAAGAAAATACTTGCTGTCTCAAGTAGCCAAGATGAAAGTAAGTGCAGTCATCTGTGTTGCAGTTTTCCATTTGCCTAATGTAGCCTTTTCTCTTTTAATTGTCAATTTTGAGAATTACATAAAATGATTTTAGAGAACTTTTGTTGATAAGATCGATAGTTGGCATGCCAACTGCATTGCCCATTTTGATACAAGATAATGTCAAATACTTGTCTCACTCAAGCAACACAAGACATAAATATTGAACATCTATAGCACACTCTATTGTCTCTGTGTTATTTTTTTTTAAAGTTTCTTCAAATGCAGGAACACATGAACTACAACATCAACAATAATGAAGAAAACATATACTCTATGTAATTTTTTACTTACTTTTTGAGATTTTTTATTTACTTTTGAGTTATTTAGCTTTACTTTGACATTGCCACATAAATTTCAAGTTTAGCTTTGAACAATAGTATAAATATCATTTAACCCCAGCTCTGCATTGTTCAGATGTCAATTTTACTTGGTTTGGCACCACCATTTATGCTTTTAACTGCTAGTCCATCCAAGGTTTGCAGAACCAATCGCTTTTGATTCAGGTATGTCTTTTTTATTGGCTTAATAAACTGAACTAGTGCAAATAGGTAGTGATTATGCGGGTTGGGTGTCGTGGCTCAAAACAAGATGGAAGGATTGTGTGGACTGCTTTATGATGCATGTCAGATATGCAGCAGAGCAAGGTTTAGGCTCCTTGTGGCTCGTATATTGAGTGTGAAGCGAATACGGTTGGAAGGAGATGCAATTTCTGTGTTTTTTAGGTTAATGCTAGCACTAGAACTGCTGTTAGAAGTTTTGTAAACTACATGAATATCAAATGTAAGAGTAAAATCTCAGTATTCATCTGGTCTTAGCAACTGATTTTGAAGTTGCTGATGTTGTCTTTGCTCATTTTATTATTGTCAACTTTATATACACTAGCCTACTAGCTCAAGAGGTAGAGCATTGTGCAAATGCACAAAAGATGTGGGTTCGAATCCCATAGGTTCATTTGTATTTACTTTAAGAGATATTTTATTTACTTTAACTTATTTTGTATCTATTTTTATTACTTACAAACTCAAGGTCACTTATCTAAGGATTAAAGATATAAACATGTTGGTAAACTAATACCTTGCGTTTTCTTGCACCATCGAGTACACGTCTTTGGGTGACATCTTGTCGAAATCAAAGTTGTTTTATTTGACAACCTCCATCTTCCCAGGGAGCGCAGTCGATGTCCACTCGTTTCTGAACAAAATAGCTTTTGAAAGAATGTTCACGCGTCTCTGAACAAAAGAGCTTTGGAAGAATGTTCACTCGTAAAAGAGCTTTGATAAAATGTTCACTCGTCTCTGAAACAAGGGTGCTTTGAAAAGGATGCCCATGCGTATCTGAGGAAAAGAGCTTGAAAGGGATGTTCACTCGTCTCTGAACAAAAGAGCTTTGAATAGGAATGTCCACGCGTCTTTGAACAAAAGAGCTTGAAATGAAATGTCCGTGCGTCTCTGAACACAAGAGCTTTAAAACGGATGCCCACGCGTCTCTGAGCAAAAGAGCTTGAAATGAAAGTGTTTGATTGGCTGCAAACAGGAGCTTCAAAAGAATGGTGGGGGTGTTCGATTGGCTGCAAACTGGAGCTTCGATGAATGTTGAGATTGCTCGATTGTCTCCGAATAGAAGCTTCGATGAATAGGTGTGTCCAGTAAAATCAAAGATTGCCAAAGGACTTTGCTGGTGTTTTTCTTAGGGTTGACCCAAGACTTGGTGTGTTTGACTCATTGTGGTTGGTTGACTTGAGGTTGACTCAAGGCTTATTGTGCTTGACTCATTGTGTGACTTAATGTGTTTAAATCAACTCGACTCAATGTGTTTTGACACGTGTTTGTATACTCAACTTGATGTGATATGACACGACATGACTCAATGTACATGACTCGTGTGTGCATTGTATTATGTAGTGATTGTGTTTGTGCGACTCAAAAATGCAAAAAAACAAAAATTTTCCGTCATTTTTGTGGAGGGTACCGACTTTCTCCCGAAAAGAAAGACGTAAAAAGGAATCAAGGTGAAGTAGTGTTGGTGAAAAATGAATTTTTTTGAACTTCCCCAAATGGAAAAGAGATGAAAAAAATGAATCAAGCGATGGTGCATGTTGAATGAGCTTAATCAAGTGTATGCATTGATGTTGTATCTCATAGTGCAAGGATGGTAGCATCCTAGACTATCTCAGTTGATGATCTAATAGTGAAAGTGTTTGGGTAACTTAGACTTGGAGGCTAAGTACTTCATACTTTGTGATGCAATGATAATTATGATAATGAGTGATTCTAAGATGACAAGGCGTGTTTCAAGGTTGTATCAAGATTTCTTGAAAAAGGGTTCCTAAGGGAAAGATTATTTGGCTATATATTTGTGATGTGTGTGAAAGTGACACTAAGGTTAGGCTGCAAAATCTAAGGGCGTGGAACAATATTTTTAGAAGAGCCGAATGATCGTGACTCTTAGGCTGGGTAGGCTAATGATGTAGGGATCAAGCCCCCAAGTCTAGCTCTAAATGGATACGGATGAGCATTGGAGATCCTTTGATATAATCATGATGAATGTGGATATGTGATGAATAAATATTACGGTCGCACCCCAATGTGAGGTTGCCTACGTTTCCGTTAGGAATCAGGCCGAACGTAGCTCTAGACGAATCTTGCACAAGTGTGTGTACACCTCAAGGAGGTCTTCCAAGGGTTGTAACGGGGTTAGGCTAAAGGTTGAAGGAGAAGGGATAAAGGCTCAAGACCCAGAATAAGCCCCCAAGGTGTGCAACCTTGCAATTGAATCTTGGTATTTGTATGCTTGAGGTTTCTCACTTTTGAACTTCTTTTCTTTGTTTTTGTTCTTGATTTTTTTTATTTGAATTTTGTTTGGATAAGTGTGGGCAATCCCGATCATGCGATCTATCACTCACTTGACATTCATGTTTCTCAGGCACGGTACCGAGCACTCGATAAGAGACGTAATATGAGATGTGTTCATATCAAAGACATTGGAACACTTGCCCTTTTGCACACTTTTATTGCTATTTTTGGACTTTTGAAAATTTTGGGAAAATCACTCAAGCTTCTTGGCTTTGATAATTGCGTAAGTTGCACACCATCCCATCCCAAGGTTAGATAGATGTGGGTAGAAAAAAATGAAGGTCAATCGTTAAACGAGGGTCAAAGTGGTTTATCAAGAAAGGATTGTATATTCAAAAGGGGTAAAGGTGATATGATGTGGCTATAAGGGGTGCCTCAAATCATTAGTATATCTTGTGCTTAGCTCGATGTTTTTTTTTTTTTGTTTTTTTTTTTAATGCAATGCAATGATCATATGCAAGGAAATAAAAGGCTCATTTTATTGAAAATGGAAAAGGAAAAAAAAAATCAAATTCATGAAATAAATCTAAGAAATGATGGAGGGTGCCTATACTAGACTTATTGGGGAAGGGTTTGAAAAAAGAATAATGAAGAAAGCATGAAATCTTGGTGAGAAGCTTGCATCGTATCTCGTCTCATCATTACTCAGGTTTTTTTTTTGTCAGTCACATGACTCAAACTCGATTCAACATGCATAGATGGGGAAAGATCAATGTGCATGAGGTGAATGATATGTATGGGGAAAGCATATAAGAGGAAGGTGTGTGAATGTGGAAAGTGTTTAAGAAGGAAAGTGTGAGATATGTAATGTATGGAAAGTGATGTAAAGGGAAATAATGCATGTGTGGAAAGATGTGGGAAGGTATATGTGTATATGGAAGGATTTGGAAAAAATCCGGGAATAGGATGGACCCTCAACTCGAATGACGGAAAGGATGACTCATGCATGGACCTAAGACATGGTCATGGTGTGAAAAAGGTATGTACAAAGTGTGTGCTAAGACTTGTGAGTGAAAGTGATATGTTCAAGACTCGTGTCATGACCATGTGACTAGACATGTGGTTAGACTCATATAATACCAAAGAAGACCTCGTTTATTTATTAAACCGGTTAATTATAAAAATTAGACTTGACACGAAAAGAAATAAAAAAGGTTGGACGCTAAAAAGAATCCCTAAACTGGACATGCTGTATTATTTCAATCATAACCTTTTATCTATGACTTTGATTGGGACTAAACTAACGCCAAATGAAAGATAAAACTTTGGGCTACAGATCCATAGGTGGCACGACACGTAACTCTTTCTAGAACTCTGGCTATGAACAAAACAAGTTGACGCTTGTGCAGGATTTGGGAATAAAAATCCGGGTTGACTCAAAATAAATAAAAAAGGAATTATGACTCGATTTAATAAAGAAAGAAGAGGGTTAAATAAGAGAAAAAATTCCTTGGTTAGTATGTTTAGACATATTTACAAGAAACAAGTCAACGCAAAAGGTTAGTCAAATCACAAGCAAAGTATGCACAACTAAGGAATGCACAAATAGTCAAATAGTCACAACATGATGCAATGAATTTGCAACCTAACCATGGCTCTAACTTTCTAAGGTTCAAGGATTATGGTAGTCAAAAGGGTCCATGGTTATGAGTCCAGATGCATTGCTCGGAAGCCTTACCTTTGGAAGGGTTGGCGTGTATGCATGGGTCCCCGCAAGTTAGACTTGCTTCCATGGTTTGGTGAATTCACAAACTCGGATGTATCCGTCGTTGCACGGAGCGTTCGATTGAGTAGATGGAGCGTGAATTTCCAAGGGCTAAAACCACATGTAGAACACATATGGGTTCAAAAAATTCAGAAAAACTCAATCAGGAAGTAGAATCGGCGAGACAGTACTAGAATTGATCAAAACAAGAAGTCAGACTCCTGGCTCGATGTCGAAAGAACTCGGCGCGAGAAAACAGGGTCTATCGCGCAGCGATTACCCTATCGCATGGGGATAGACACTGTTGTCTCGCGACAGTTCCTGCGCGTCGCGGCAGTTTTCTGTGCTCTTCGGATTTTCCGATTTCCGAAGTATATTTTCGATTCTAGTTGTGAAAGATATTTCCAGCTTTTCCTACGTGTAAAAATCCTATGTTTTTGACACATTTCGGATGGTCTTTCCAATGCAGACCTTTTTATGCTCATGCCACAATGTTAATCAAAATTACGCACATGAATATCTAGAATCTTTTAAGTCTCATCCACTCATTCTAAATCGATTGCCAAAATAAATTTAGGAATCAACATAGAAATCCTCCCCAGTGGAGTCGCCAAAAACTGTAGGGAATATTTCAACACTCAACTTTGAGCTGAACTGTGATCATGCATTTAAGCATGGTGGCGTCCAAAGGGAAGGAAGCTAGAGATAAAAGAGTCGCCAACAAGTTTTAGGAAAATGTAAATCGTTCACGGGTGTGAAGGTTACACCCCATTCACGATCACAGAGATCGCTAATTCCATAGTGGTCCGGAACCATGACTGGATATTTGGGGATGATAGTACGAATCCAACCTAAAAGAGATTGAACCCGCCCTAAATCGGCCTCTACTTAATTCTTATGATATTCATGTGCGCTTTCCGATCAACATACATCCAATAAATTAATCCTAAGCATATCTAATCTACGATGGTTGATTATTAATGCACAAATAAATCTATTATTGGCGATCACTTGAATTAAAAATAATATTAGCCTAAATCAAATTATTAATTATCTTATTAGGCGTGATTTCAAGTACAAATTCCCTTTAAACTTGCAGAAGAGGCGTGATCAAGCAATAACAATAAATCATGAATAATCAAGCAATGTATGATTATTAACACAACAATCATTATCATAATCAAATCATCAAAACATAATTAGCAAGATCCTAGGCATGATACTAAACGGATTAATAACAAATCCTAGCATGTCACTAATAATAAAGATCAAAGCTTTATCCTAAACATGATACTAGAAATCATAAAGACATTCTAACATGATATTAGGAATTAAAATAATATTCTAAGCATGATTTCTATATCAAAAGAGAATAATTAAGTAATCGAATTACTCACTTTGATGCCTCATATCTTTTTCTATCAAAATAATACGCACGTTAGTAAACTTCTAGAAAGAATTAAATCAAACAAATAAATCAAATAAGAATTGAAATATAGATTTAGGACCAAACCCTCAGAACTATCAACCTTTCATGTCGAGGTCGAAGGAAACTTCGAGAAGGGCTTGGAGTATTCAAGTCTCACAAAGGACGTATGGTGTTTATTTAGGAAAAGTATTAAGGATGTGTTTAGGAACGTGTTTAGGCTAAGGCTAAGGCTAGAAATTAAGAGAGAGAGAGAGGAATAAGCTTTTAGCTTAGAATGGGAGAAAGATGATTATTGTTGGTGAGTAAACACAGAGGAAAACGACCTCTATTTATAAGGAAAAATGAGGGTCGAAAGATAATAAAAGAGTCAGAGTCCGACTCGGAGTAAAACTGGCCCTATCGCGACGCGATATTTCTATCTCTCAACGATATCTTTCAGAAGATAGAATCCGTACGGAATCCGACTTTCAATCAAATTGGGTTAATCGTATTTCCATACGTATTCTAATATTATCATAATTAAATCATTGAAAACAAGTGTTTTATCTGATATAAAATTCTTAGTCTTTATCTTTTCAAAAACAGGATAAATTAGAACTTTCTAGAGGATTCTAGAATTGAAACTAATAATAAATCCTAATGGATTTAGGATGAAAACAACCTCCTAGAAGATTCTAGAAGCTTGTAATAAATCCTAATGGGTTTAGGAATGAGGTTAAGGTTAATGGACCCTCCACATGGTCATTGAGTCATAGGTAAGGCTCGGTTTGGCCCTAATTTAGTATTCTGGCCATAACTTCTTCGTTATAACTCGGATTTGGGCTTATAGTATATCGTTGGAAAGCTCTTTTCAAACCCCATCCAAAAAAACCATCATTGGACCCATATTATGGACCAAAATAATCAAGTTTGGACGTTTTTATAAAGATGACACGAAATAAATGATTATAAGGACACGAAATGAATTATTTTGAGTTTAAGGGCACAAAATGAATGATTTTGGGTTTAAAGGCACGAATTAAATTATTTTGGATTAAAAACTCTTTAGAAAAGGTTAGGACTATGGTAAAGGCTTAGGGAGATTCACGAGACTCTTCAACTCTTCACCTAACTCGATAATCAAAGATGTGAAAGGTACTCATCACTGGGTTTGGTTTTTGGGGAGACACAATTTTGTGTCTACACAAGGCGAGTCTTGTTTACTTTTTGTTCTTTCACGAATTGGAATAAATAAGAATAACGACATTTGCGATGTAATTCCTACGTGATTAATGTGTGTAAATAAAATCAACTAACTTAGTTTTAGGTATCACGTTGCATATATTGTTTGGTAATGAAATTGTGAAAAAGGAAGAGCTAGTAGAGGCCGCACTTGGGCTAGAATAGCGATTCCTCCCTAAAAGGACGTTATTTTAGTACCCTCGCTCTCGAACTCATTTCTGGTAAAAGTAGACCAATTTCGGCGTGGGTAAACTTATGAGTCATGCTAAATATCCCTTGAACTCTACTTGGAAGAAAGACATGAACGAGGTTTATGAGTTTTCCTAAAACTCATTGGCGACTCCTTATTAGTTTCTTACAAAAAAGTCGTAATGATAAAATCAACTCTAGTACAAGGTCCCCTAAACAATCAGGAATTCAAATCCTAACACACCCTAAAAAAGTGTAAAGTCCTAGACTTTTAAAGGGCCATGGGCATAGAGGAGAAGGATCCTCTACGATGGGCACACCCTCCTCATAGTGGCGACTCAATTGGGGACTTAGAGGTTACAAGATTAGTTCTTAGTTATGGTTCAAGGTTTCCAAGTTAGGTTACCTATGAGTTGTAACAAGGGCTAACTTGGATATCACTAGTTAGAGAGTGAGACTTGAACGCATAATATCTTCCTTTTTCATGAATGTAAAAGCCAAACAAGCAACATTGTATCATGCATAATCATAGCACCTTCAAACCATTGGGGATTGGCTCATTGACTAGGGGTTGCCAACACCAGACTTCTATCCCAAAATCAATAACAATCATTCCACCCATATCGCCAACAAAATGTTGGGAGAACTAAGTCATGGGTCAACACGTTGAGTGATTGATTCGGGCATCGCTTCTTAAGATATGGTACCTTTGGACACCCAAACCTTAACCTTAGAATGACATTATGTGGTTTAATGGTTCTCTCGTATGCTTATATAATTACATGACTATTTGTGACGTGTTTAGGATAGCTTTTTTCCTTTTAGTCTTAACTTAGTTTCCCAACTACGAAGTTGTCCCTTCGTAGTTTTGAGTCGCGTTCAAGGGATATCATATATATAACAAAAAAAAAACGTTTAAAAAATATATAGATATTAAAAAATCGTTCGGAAAAAAAGTCCTGCTCGAACAGGTGGCGTGCGCAACTCATCAAGTTGTGCGGCCACACCCAACGCAAGTGTTGGGCTGTGCGTGCCAACCGCGCGCTACCTAGCATCTTGCGTGCGCCTTATTCTATGAGACCATTTTGATTCCCCACGAACAATTGGCTAGTTCAAACAATATCACTATCAATGAATTATTAAAAGGCGATGCTATCCCTTCGAATATAATTTGCGTCTTTTTTCCTTTCTCTTTCTCTTTCTTTTCTTTTCTTTTAAAAAAAAAACCAAGCGTGTCGGTTTTCTTAACTTCTCGTACTTCCTTTAGGGCTGGTTACCAAGCATGGGAACAAAGATACCCAGGCGCTCGCATTCTACGCTTACCATCAAACAATCCACCCCTTTCGAACCATCTCCCTTTGTCAACTCATCCTAGTCCAACAATGTCAACCATCGAGCAACTCCAAGATGAGATTGTCCGCATGAGAGAGGAAAAGGCTCAAGAAGCCGAGGCTAGAAGACTTAAGAAACTCGAAAAGGCCGAAAAGAAAGAGGTCGAGGCTTTAGTTTTGAACAAAAAATGGATGCTTTAGCCGAACGAGAGAAGACGTTGGAGAAGTTTGTTCTTCGCTCTACAATAGGGAACAAGTACTTTGACGCAGAAAAGTTTGCTCCTCCTGTGGGACTTACTTTACCTAAAAAGTTCGTAGCTACGGACTTACCAATATTTAAGGTGACTAATAATCCAAAAAATCATTTAATGAGTTTTACTGGCACCATAGCTTTAAAGGGAGTTAATCCTAAGCTCTATGCTTTGACATTTCCTTTATCTCTAGACCCAGCCGCAAAAGAGTGGTACTATGGGCTAAATGCCAAGTTCAAAAGTACATGGGAAGATGTAGTTTCAGCTTTTATCACCCAATACGAGAGTAACATAGAGTTCAAATCAACTTTGTGTGAACTTGAAATGCTTAAGCAAGGCGACGATGAAGGTTTCCTTGCTTTCTATGGTAGATGGCGTGAAAATGCGGCTCACCTTGCCTAAAGACCGCCCGAACTCGAGTTAGTACAAAAGTTCATTGATAATTGTCATGAAAAGTACAATAAGCATCTACGCTACCTTGGTCTAGACACTTTTCTATTTCGTGGCCACTAGGATTGAAGATGATCTTGCCAAAGAAAAGGCAAACCCAAACCTCATCATCATCAACCTAATAATAACTACAAGAAGGGGAATGATAACACTTCATCCTCTATTGATGTTTTTGCAACGTCCACGCAATACAATAATACAACACAATATAATAATAATGATCCTCGGAAAAGGTGGATAAGAGAAAGAAAATTCACACAATTCCCTGTGAGTTATAAAGAATTATTGGAAAAATTAAATGAAAAAGGGTTACTCTCACCAACTGGCCTAACACCTCCTCCCCCCATAGAAAGAAGAAATCCCCAATGGGATGGTGATGCTTATTGTACTTATCACAGGGGTGTTGGACAAGATACTGAACGTTGCTATGTTTTAAAACACAAGGTGCAAGATCTAGTAGACGATGGGAAAATTCCCACACCTAAGCCAAATAATAATGTTTCCCCACTGGGAATATTTGATATTGATGAGGACCATGTGAGAAGTGATGAGTTTGATCCTTTGGATTACATCACTCCCATAGGGAAAACTCTAACCACAACACTCATAGGGGTAAGGACTTATATGTTTCGAAATATGCCGTCGTCCCACCTCCACCTTGTCTCCAAGTCGAAACAAGTGGAGTGCTTGATTGGGATCATTTCTTGGGAAAATCACAAGATTTGTCAAACCTTTCCCTAGATGAACAATGGCATCAAGCACAACTCATGGAACATTTAGAAATGGAGGCATATCCAACATCTCTAGAAGAAAATTGGTTCACGAGTACTATGACTAATCCAAACGAGATTGATCACCTAACTCGTTCTGGGTGAGTCTGTGAAACAGAACCAAATGGATCTTCGACCAATCAAGGTCAAACTCAAAATCCAATACCACCTCCACCTGAGGTAGAAGATCCATTGGTCAAACAGCTTCGTTAATGCAAGGCGAATGTTAGCATTTGGGAACTCCTAAGCACCTCCAAGGAACATAGAAATTCTCTAATGAATGCTCTAACTGCTTTGTCTGTAAGTATGAACACAACTCCTCAGGATCTCGTTAGCTTGCTTACTAGCGAGAAATCTGAAAAATCAATCATTTTTACTACTGATGATTTGCCATCAAAAGACACTACTCACAATAATGCGTTATCTCTAACTGTGGGGTGCAAGGTGTTCGGGGTTTTTGGAGTCCCTCGGGAGAGTTACAATTCCAAGAATGCGCTTCGACCGTCTATACCTGCAAAATAACGGAAACTCCGGTTGGGTGAAGTTCCGCCTCCGACAATCAAGTTAGAACGTTTCCAGATGTATAAAAGTGCATAATGTAAAGGTTTTTCTCTCGGATTCCGAGAGACACTAGTAGAAAAAATGAATTAAGCACCGCACTTTTCACACCGGTTCTTGAAAATCGGTGGTAAAAGAAATGGGCGGGATTGAGGGAAAGAGTTTTCGCATCGGTTCTAACAAAACCGGTGCGAAAAGTGTGTAAATCGCACCGGTTTAGTTCAAACTGGTGCGAAATCTATTGTTAAATAAAATAAAAAACGGGTTAATTTTCTTTCTTTCTCTTTCATTTCATCGATTTTTCCTCCTCTCTCAGCTGCCTCTCTCTCCTCTCCCTCTCCTCCATTGATGCGTACTCGAAATTCTCCATTGATACGTACTCAAAATTCTCCATTGAAGCGTACTCGATCTTTCCTTCTTTCTATTTCCCCTCTTCGTTCTTTCGGTTTCCCTCTTTGTTCTTTTTGTTTCCCCTTTTCCTTCTTATCTCTCTCTTCTATCTCCTCAAACAAACCCTAATTTACTGAAGAAATCGGCCTTGAATGACCTGTTGCCCTCCTTCGAAAACCGACATCAATTCGAACCAAGGACAACCATCATCGATCGCCGTCGCCGTCTATTTCTTGAATCTACAATATTGGAGGTTAGGGTTTCTAGGTGTGTCTATTTTGAATCAATTCGATGTGCGTGTGTCTTCAACAAGCACAAATTCGAATCAATTTCGAACCAAAAATCAGAAATTCGAGGTTAGGGATTCTGGGTTATTTAGCTGTGCGTTATATTTTGGTCTTTTGGTCCAATTATTCATGTTAAATGCTTTGAAATTTTGGGTTTAATTGATGGGAACAAGTTGATCTCTTGATGGAGAGCAGAGATTGGTGGTGAAAGGAAGATTTGCCCCAAAGTATTTTGAAGGAATATTGAGGAGATATGTCAGTAAGTACCTACTGATCTCTTCTTTCCCTATATTTAGCTCCTAACCTTGTATATTAATGATTTCTTTTCATCCATAGGTGATGGACATGGAACATGAACTTCGAGCTCTTAGGGTTCAACTTAGAGAGAAATCTATATACCGGCTAATCTTCAAAAGAGGTTTATTTATGTTATAACCTTACGCTGAATCTGAATATGGATTCTAATACAATTTATTTAATAGATTGTGTGGCAAATTAAATGAATGGTTCATGAGTAGTTTGATAATGATGTTGGATTTTAGATGAGTTTTGAACTATAAATTATGTTATTGCTACTGCTTAGTTTGTGTATTATCATATTTAAATTCAGATTTCTGTATTAGGTTCTTGTTCAGTTGTTTTACTCATTTTGATAGTTAGTATGCTAATTTTTGTATGGCTTAATCTGTTTTTTTGTTTTAGTTATGTTTATTGTGGACCAATCTTAGTTAATTGTAGGTTTTTGCTATGATTTTTTGTTTGTACAGTTTTTGGGGATGATGTTTTAGTGTCATTCAAGAATGATTTATTAGAAGTAGTTTTGCTTCTAATTGTGGATTTAATGGGATTTTTTAAGAAATGAAATTTTGTGTAGGAGTTCCTTGGTGATTATTGATTGCTTTATACAAGAACAATTCATCCGTGTAAAGCGCAGTTTGTTGGTGAGGTATCTTATTTTATTTCTTAATAATTAATATAAATAATAATTAACCATTCCTTAGGGAGTTTGTGGTTTCTAAAAGAGTAGTGTAAGTGTTGTGTGTCAAGTATTTGTTTGTAGTTGCATTTTAGTTTGCATAGTTTAAAATGTGTTTATCCTAACTAGTTTGATAGATGTATTAGCCAGTGTTCTGATTAATTTATGGAGTGGATATTGAATGCAATCGTGGTCAGGTTTATTGAGCTTTGTTAGGCAGGTTACCATTTTTTTTAAAAATGTGTAGGCTTTGTATTTGTTGTATATTTTCCTTGTTGAGCCAAAGACATGATTTTCCCTTGTGAGAAGGGTTGTAGACTTTCCTGTTAGGTTTATTGAGCTAAAAACATGATCTTTCTCTTGTGAGCAGGGTTGTATGCTTTCCTTGGTGTATTTGGTAGTGCATATTGCTTTCCCTTGTGAGCAGGGTTGTATTCTTACCATTTACTCATATTAATTACCCTTGCAGTCCTTCTATGGAAGGAAATTTTCCATCACCTCACAGCAGACAAATTAAAGTGGTCATATAAGCTTATTAATATGCATATTGCTTTTAATCTTTCACTAGAAATATTATTTATTACAAAGTTGGCATCAAGGATAAGCTTATGTAGTTGTTAAACCAGAAGGGTATTGTATAAAATTGTCTGAAAGCGAGGTTATGATATTTAATTTCACATAACATTGGGACAGTGCATATAAGAAAAACCCTAATGATTAAGAGAGATTCAAGTGACTTGCAATAACAAAATAAAATCAGAAAATAAGTAGAGACAAGTGAAAGAAGTTACTATTGAAGCTTCAAAATGTTGAATAAATGCTGAAAATCTGAAAATGAACCTTGATGTTTGCTTCTACAATGATTAGATTTGAGAGTCTCCAAACTAAATCATCAACTAATTTAATGAACTAAGGTGCTAACTAAGAGGAAGTTTTCTGAAAAACTATTCTACCGCTTGCTGTCTTTAAAATGAACTAAAGGAAGAGTATTTATACTCCCGGAATTACATAGGGAAATCCGTCAAAAGTAACCCGGATTCCCAGTCCGGAGCACCCGCTCCAGAAGTAGGAGCGCCCGCTCCAGAGGTGGTGCACGCCCGCTCCCCTGTTCTTCAGTAGATGGCAGATTCAAGAAATCAGGGAGGAGCGCCCGCTCTTAGGTAGTTGCGCGCCCGCTCCTCCTATTCCAGAAGGTTAGCAGATTTGAGCTGAGCAGCTAGGAGCGCCCGCTCCTCAATGAGTGCACGCCCGCTCCTCTAAATCTCAAATTTGGGCAGATTCTTGAGTTCTTGCAGGGGCGAGGGGAGGTGCACGCCCGCTCCACCAGGAGCGGCCTCTCCCTTCATCACTTTCTACCTCCATTCTCAATCCATGAACTTCCTTGCTTTGCCTCACTTCACCTATTCCTGCAAATTAAGTACACAAACACACAAGGAGGGGGCAAAGCCAAAATGCAACATTTATACACAAAAGGGGGTTAGAAAGAGGGGAAAAGATTACAAAACTGGGTTAAAATCACCACAATAAGTGGTCGAATAAACCACTTATCAAATCCTCCCAAGCTAGCCAATTGCTTGTCCTTAAGCAATTCACATAGCACAAAACAACCCCATAGATTAGTTTTCTTACAGAAAAGCACATGCATAGATAAGAGAATCCTTAAGCAATAAAACTCGAGCATGAGGTATATGCCTAAGATCTACCACGATCATGACTAGCCAAGGCCTAGCTAACCTTCCCGAAAATACTCAACTTAAGCCTATTTAACAATTCTTACCGCGTCCCCATCACAAAGTTCAAATCCCCTCTAATGGTAGTGTCTCATGACTCCTCGAAGGAGCCGGAAAAACATAGATATAACGGGTTTTAAACACTCGACATCTCAATGAAAAAGTACCCTCTCCATATGCTTGTGAACCAACTCCCTCCACCGATGATGGCTTCAACTACTCTTTTTATCAATACACAAAAATATGAGGATCTCGACACCAAGTTAAGGCATAGGAGAAAACTAAAAGAGCTTGTATTTGATTCCAAGCTAAAATATAAACCATAAAGTACAACCCTAAGTAGGGGCTCTAACTTGATCTTCAAATACAACTATGAACATACTCTAAGCAAAAATGCACCACCAAGCTTGTTTATTTGGTAAGGTGGTGACTATTTATCACATCTCCGTTTTTTTTTCCTTTTTTTTTCTCCCTTTTTTTTTTTTGAAAATTTTATATGCATAACCAACTAATATATACAATGAAGAAGGAAAATACACTTAATAAAACTAAATCCGGATGCCTTAACTTGCACTATGCGTATACACCTTATGAAACAACCTTCATTAATAACAAGAGTAGTTTAAGCCACGATCTTAGGAGTTGGAGATCAAGTTCTCGATCTAGGTACTAAATCAAGGAGGATCCTTGCCACTCATTCAAAGTGTTGATGGCTTGAAAATATAAAACCTGTGGGATCAAATACTACCTTTCGGGGTTCAGATTCCTTTGAGACAGGCGACACCATCTTACCACAAACCTAGACTTTAAGTCTCGTACATTCGGTAAGGTTATTCTCATATTAGCCTAAACTAACCAATTCTATGTCCAACCAAGGGCATCTAAACCATGCTCGAAATTTTATTACAAAAAGAAAACAAGTATCTACCACATACAATCCAATATCATCATCGAAAACCAATCAAAGGCAAAACAATTTATTTATTTATTTATTTATTTTTAACTATTGAAAGAATGGGAGATAAGAAAACTAGATGAAGAATTTGGATATTAGGGAAAAAAAGATTTTAAGAAGGAAAGAAATTTGGATGTTAGGGTTTTGGATTTTAGGGGAAGAAACAACCTCATCAATCATCATCATCATCAATAGAGATCAAAAGCAAACCAACCATACCAAGCATTCAACATCAAAATAACCAACCACAAATACATAGAAGAAAGATGCTCTAATGCACACATATAAAAGAGAAGTGAGGCAAGCACATTAATATGCAATCGTTCTAGCCTAGGCGTGCCATATCATCATGAAAAGAACAACAACCAACCTAGAGTAGGAACGCAAACTAGAACATAATACAATGTGAAACCAACCACAAGTCCCAAAAGCTAAACCAAGCCTTACATTACAAACATTCCACAAACAAACTCAAACATCTCAATATATGCACAAAATAGCATCACATATAAGCACATGCATTATCAAAACCAAGAACCACCCTATACACAAAGACCTAAAGACCTCCCCCAAAGTTAGACATTTGATTACCGTTCCCGCACTAAAATGTACACAATGAGAAACATCTCCCCCCAAGCTAGAACTCGACACCGACCACGGTGTTACAAATGATGGGTAAGAAGAGAAAGGGAACGATAAATACAAACGTCTACATGCTACTCCCATCATCCTCTCTTGGCGGCGATGGCAAATAATTATAGTTTGGGTCTACATCGCCGGTAAAAGAGGATTGATCCATGTAGGGAGGTAGATCATAGTTGGGGCAACTTCGGTAGTGGCCGAAATCCGGTGCACTACCCGTGCCGCAACCACCATCATACCCGGGTGGAAACCCGAAGTATCCCCTTAACGGGTGGTTACCGATCTCCTCGGGAGTCATATTACCACATGTCTCGGGGATGTGGTAATAAGAGGGGTCCCCCCTAGAATCACAACCCCCGGGTTGTGTATAATCATAGGGAGGATAGGAACGTAGCTCCAAAATGGAGCTACGAGGTCCTTGCCAATAAGAGTAGGTGGGTTGGTTGTTGTTCCAACCCGGAACTGGCCCTTCTTGAACCGGGCGCTTAGGGTAGTTGACATAGGGGAGAAAGTCTCCCCTCTCAACTTAGTTTTGATAAGACATTTTTGCCACATAGCTTTGGTACTTGCTTTCTTGAAGAATTCTTTGGTTGGTTAAGTTAAGATGGTTAAAGGCTGATTCTAGATCAAAAGAGGAAGAAGAAGCGGAGGAGCCGCCCATAAATCTAGGAACAGTAGAAATGCTATGGCGGCGGGGCTGGGATGGTTGGTCAAGGTCGGGAACTCCCGCGGGGGTGGCTCAATTGGCACTTACCAAGAGTTACCCACGGTGTTCATCACCGTCGTATTAGGTAGTAAGAAACGGTGCTTACCCTTGACCAACCAAGAGTATTTGGTCACACGACCACGGACTTCCACGAGCATGTGCATTGAAGAAACTCCTTGGATGTCAAGGACATTGGAGCCGTTAACCGGGGTCAATTGTTCAACCCAATTGGTAAACCCCAATGCCTTGGCAATTATCGTGATCATTCCCCTACACTTTATCTCTCCCCTCAACTCCGTACTCCTCTTAATTCCTAAACACCTTTGGATAAACAAATATCCCATATTTACATTCCCCTCGAGGTCCCCCTCAAATCGGGAAGCTATAAAGAGGCATTTGATCTCCTCTTTAGTTAGCTTTCCCAGATCTTGCTTCGAGAAGCAAGCATACCCCATAATTCTCATGAATATACGGAGTATAGGTGGACGATATGGCTAGCATGGCTAGACCGAGTGGTGAAATTGGGATATTCCGCAATATTGTTCCACCAATTTTGCTCTTCATAGCTAGAAAGGTAGAAACTATCGGGATTATCGATTTGATTAAAGACGGACCACTCAAAGATTTCATTGAGGCGAGTTAAGGTTAGGGTCTTTTCTTGGTTAAAAAGCCTAAATTTAATCTCACACTCGAGAGGCTCTCCCTCACCGCTTATCCGGCGCATGGTAAGGGTTGAGAGGAATTCGAGTGTGATCGATTCGTAGGTCAATTCCCTCTTCTTGAGGAAGTTTAACCATCCGAAATTATCGGCCACACGCCGAATTCCTTCATCTACTCCTAAAAGTTGGCAAGCATGCTGGTCATAGAATCTTGTAGGAAGGATTTTTCGCTTTGAGAGCTCGGTATGGTATTTTCTGAATTTCTCGGGGATTCTTGTGGGTGGAGGAGCGTTATTTTGGTTTTGTTCTTGATTTTGGCTTTCATTGGGTTATTTACATTTATTTAGATTCTGGAAGTCTTTCTCTTGTTCCCCCCCTGCACCTACAAATAATCTTAGAACCATTTTGACAAAAGGAGGGAAAAAAGAGTAAAGAAGGGTTCACTCAAAAATACCACACCACAAACACCACAAATAACAACACAACAACCTCCTTAACTTCAAACCCCCAATTAAAACCAAGTATCTGCTTCAACAATAACAAATATATATTTCCAACACAAAATTCACAACTAACACACAATAAATTTCAATCCAAAAAAAAAAAAATCACAACTCTCAATCACTAAACCTAGCAAATCAAATTTAATCTACTACAATCTCAACCAAATTTCACTTAAGCACAAAAACACGAATGTCCTCAAATTGTCAACAAATCATGAAGTAAACTACACAATTCATCAAAAATAATCAAGAATAATGAAATTTGAAGGAAAACCACTAGGGTTTAAGAGGGAAAGTGAAGTAGGGAAGGAAATTTATACCAAAAGAGTATGAAAATACTCTTACACTCCCAAGTTTTGCTCAATTCAGGCTTCCTTTGCTTCAATACCTTCAAAAATCCAAGCTTTTCTTGCTTTAACAATGGTGGTCTTCAAGGGTTTGAAATTTTTTTTGTGCTCGAATTTGGATGAAATTGGCGTTAATAAATAGAGAATCTAGTGAGAAACAAGAATTTGTGAATTTTTTGTAAGAAATTTGATAAGAAGATGATGATTTTGAAGAGAGAAGTTGGAGAAAAATGGGTTTTTTTAGAGAGAGAAGTGGATGGGAGGAGGAGAGAGAGTATGAATATTGAGTGAATGGTGAAGAATGGGAAAAAAAGGGGTAAAAAGAAATACGAAGCTGTTTTTTTTTACCCGGGTCTAGTAGGAGCGGGCGTGCAGGGATATAGGAACGCCCGCTCCAGCCTTCAAAAAATCGTCATACTTCACTGCCTAGTTAGGAGCGAGCGTGCAGGAGTGTAGGAGCGCCCGCTCCGAATTTCAATTTGGCTACGGCTTTTGGTTGGAGCGGGCGTCCTGAGTTCGAGGAGCGCCCGCTTTTACACTTGATTGGCTTACTGAACTTCTTCCTAGTTTAGAGCGGGCATGCAGGTCACTCGGAGCGCCCGCTCCAAAATTAAATTTAGCTACGGCATTTTGGTGGAGCAAGCGTCCTGATATCCTACAGCGCCCGCTCCTAGTCTTGACTTCCTTACTGATTTTGAACCCAGATTAGAGCGGGCATGCAGTGTTGTTGGAGTGTCCGCTCCTTACAAAACCTGAAGATTCTGTTTTGGCTGAAGCAATTTAGTGCGGGCGTGCAAGCTCGTTGGAGCGCCCGCTCCTACTTAGACCTGTAGCTTCTGATTTGTACGGAGCAGGAGGAGCGGTCGTGTTGTTCACGAGGAGCTCCAGCTCCAGCCTGGCTTGAAGTACACTGATTCTTTGCTTGAGCGTGGAGCGGGCATGCGTAGTGGTAGGAGCGCCTGCTCCTCTCTGATGACAGCTTACTGTTTTTCTGTTTTCTTCGATTATTTTGCCCCAATTTCCTACATCAAGAACCACAAGAACATATCTTCAATCAAATGTTAGCAAAATCAGATTAAACCTGCTCTCTTCTCCATTTTTCACTCATTCATTTTTTTATTCTCACTCTCTTCTCTTTTTTTTTATACTCGAGTTGCCTCCCGGAAGCGCTTTTTTAATGTCAATAGCTTGATGACCTCCGCACTCAGGAGGTAAGATTACATTGCCCTCAACTCAATCAAACCAACATGAGCACCCTTATAGTAAAGCTTGAGGCGATGCCCATTGACTTTGAACGATCTCAATCCATCTAAATCTGAAATTTTCCACGGCTCCATGAGGGAACACTTCTTTGATGACAAAAGGACCACTCCACCTTGACAAAAGTTTCCCGGGAAACAATTTCATTCGTGAGTTTTAGAGAAGTACCTTTTCGCCTACAAGAAATGTTTTCTTCTCAATTTTTCAATCATCCCATTCCTTTGAGCGAGCCTTGTAGTTGCTAGCACATTCATAGGCTTCCAATCAAAGCTCTTCAAGCTCATGTAGATCAAGCCATCTTTGCTCTCCCGCACTAGCCAAATCGAAATTAATCTTCTTAATGGCCCATTGAGTTCGATGTTCAAGCTCCACCGAAAGATGACAAGATTTTCCATAAACAAGACGATATGGAGTTATGCCTATTGGGGTCTTGTATGCCGTTCTATATGCCCAAAGAGCATCATCAAGTTTTTTCAACCAATCTTTCTTACTTCTTGCAACCGTCTTCTCAAGGATTAACTTAATTTGACGATTGGACACCTCTGCGTGTTCACTAGTTTGTGGATGGTAGGTAAGAGAGAACCTTTGATATGATGAACTCCATGCTTTCTTAGCATTCTTTGAAAGGCACTATGCACGAAATGTGAACCATTATCACTTACCACCGCTCTAAGAATCCCAAATCTCAAAAATGTGACTTTCTTGAACAATTTCATTACTACCTTGTGGTCATTAGTTGGGGAGGCAATGGCTTCAACCCATTTTGAGACATAGTCGAACGCCACAAGGATATATTGATTCCCATGAGAAGAAGGGAATGGTCCCATAAAGTCAATACTCCATACATCAAATACCACTAGCTCAAGTATTGGTTGTTGAGGCATCTCATTTCGCTTGGATATGTTGCCGGTTCGCTGATAACGGTCACAAGTATTCACAAACTCCCAAGCATCCTTAAAGATGTGAGGCCACCAAAAACCGCTTTGCAAGATCTTCAAGGCTGTTTTGTTTGTCCCCATGTGGCCTCCACAAGGATCGGAATGGCACATCTTTAGCACACTTTGCACTTCTTTATTTGGAACACACTTTCGAAGCAAACCATCTACTCCTCTTTTGTAGAGAATGGGGTCATCCCACACATAATGTCTTGCTTCTCTTTTAAGTTTCTTCCTTTGATTCTTGGAGAAATCGGGAGGAAACTCCCCACATGCCAAGTAGTTCACCAAGTCGGCAAACCAAGGAAGCTCTTTCTCATTCAAGACATAAAGCACATCATCTCTCAATTCATCACATATGGGGACCTCATCATCACTTGCTTGCACATTCTCTAAACGGGAGAGATGGTCCGCAACTACATTCTCGGCCCCTTTCTTGTCACGGATTTCAACATCAAATTGTTGGATTGATAGGACCCAAGGAAGAAGACGAGGCTTGGACTCTTTCTTTGCCACAAGGTACCTAATAGCCGCATGATCGGTGTAGACAATAGTTTTGGAACCAATGAGGTAGTTCCAAAACTTCTCAAAAGCATGTACCACGACAAGAAACTCTTTCTCCGTTGTGGTGTAGTTCCGTTGAGCTTCATTCAAAGTCTTAGACATGTAGTAGATGACATGAAGCCTTTTTTCTATTTTTTGTCCCAACACACCTCCAATAGCAACATCGCTAGCATCACACATGAGCTCAAATGGCAAATCCCATCTTGGCCCTTGCACAATTGGAGAAGTGATCAAAGCTTCCTTTAATTTGTTGAAAGCATGGAGACACTTTTCATCAAAAATAAAGTCGGCTTTCTTTTGAAGAAGAGCATTGAGAGGTCTAGCAATGAGGGAGAAATCGTTGATAAATCTCCTATAAAACCCGGCATGCCCCAAAAAGGACCTCACTCCTCTTACATTGATCGGAGGTGGCAATTTTTCAATCACTTCAACCTTTGCTTTATCCACTTCAATTCCCTTGCTTGATATCTTGTGACCGAGGATGATTTCTTCTTCAACCATGAAGTGGCATTTTTCCCAATTTAGGACTAAGTTGACCTTCTCACATCTTGCTAAACATTTGCCCAAATTAGACAAACAATCTTCAAATGAGAGGCCTCCTACCGAGAAATCATCCATGAATACTTCCATCTCGGCCTCAAGCATGTCTCCAAAGATACTCATCATTCACCTTTAAAAGGTTGCCAGTGCATTGCAAAGTCCGAACGGCATCCTCATATATGCAAAAGTACCATATGGACAAGTAAAGGTTGTCTTCTCTTGGTCATCCGGGTTTATGGGGATTTGAAAGAAACCCAAATAACCATCAAGAAAACAATAATACTTGTGCTTTGTTAGTCTTTCAAGTGGTCAATAAAAAGGAGGGGAAAATGATCCTTGTTAGTGGATGCATATAGACATCTATAGTCTATGCACATCCTCCAATCGGTCACCATTCTAGTTGGAATGAGCTCACCATTCTCATTTTCAACTATGGTTATTCCCCCCTTTTTAGGGACCACATGAACGGGGGAAACCCATCTAGAACTCAAAATGGGGAAGATGATGCCGCATTAAGGAGTTTGGTGATTTCTTTCTTCACCACCTTCCCCATTTGAGGATTAAGTTTCCTTTGCCTTTCATTGGAAGGCTTAGCACCCTCCTCAAGTGTTATGTGGTGCATACATAAAGCGGGACTAATACCTTTGAGGTTGTCAATGGTATATCCTAAAGCACCTTGGTGGTCTCTCAATACACCACATAACATTTGAGTTTGGCACTCGTTCAAAGAGGAATTAACAATTACCGGATAAGTTGAGTTGGGACCTAAAAACACATACCTTAGGTGTGATGGGAGAGGTTTGAGTTCTACCATTGGAGCACCCTTACCTTCTCTTGTTTTAGCTATCTCCAATGCATCATGGCTCGTGATTCCCATGCATACTTGCTCAATGCTTTCTTCCGTACTTCCTTCAAGCATTTCTTCATACAATGCCATCTCCTTGCTTTGTTCCCCTATCTTTCCTTTTTTAATAAGACATTCTCAAGGGCATCGTTAGAAGTGAGAAAGTGCTCATGCATAGAATTTACAATGGAATCAATAGCATCAATCATCATACAATTTTCCAAAGTTGAGCTTGGATATTTCATGCTTTCATTCAAGTCAAATTCTATTACCTCATCTCTTACTTTTAGTGTAATTTTAGCACTTTTGACATCAATTAAAGCACCAGAAGTAGCAAGAAAAGGTCTTCCTATAATTATTGGAATGTTAACATCTTCATCGATTTCCAATACAACAAAGTCCACTGGAATTACAAACTTCCCCACCCTTAGAGGAACATCCTCTACCTTACCCTTTGGAAATTTAATGGATCGATCGGCCAATTGTAGGGTAATGTTAGTGGGTAGAAGTTCCCCTATCTCAAGTCTTTGATATACCGAATATGTCATAAGGCTAACACTAGCCCTAAGGTCACACAAAGAATTATCAATTTGCATTTTATATATTGCACAAGGGATAGAAAAGTTACCGAGATCTTTCAACTTTGATGGCATCTTATTCATGATAATAGCACTACAATTCTCGGTGAGATTCACAGTTTCCACCAAATCACACTTTCTCCTTCCACTCAAAATATCTTTTAAAAACTTAGCATAGTTAGGCATTTGCTTGATAGCATCGGTAACAGGGATTGAAAGGTGAGTTTGCTTCAATGTTTCAAGAAATTTTCCAAATTGCACATCTAATTTGTGTCTCACAAATTTTTGGGATATGGAAGTTTTTGCAATTGTTTGGTTTCTCTTTCTTTTTTTTCTTTTTCACTCTCTTTTTCTTTTTTATTCTCAAAGGCTTTCTCTTCTTCATGCTCAAAATCGCTATGAAGAGGAGGCTCACTCATGTTCACTTTCTCATTGTTTTTCTTAGGGACACTCTCTTCCAACACTTTCCCACTCCTAGTTGATATAGCATTAACGGGTTTCTTGGGATCTAGTCCTTGGGGTGGAAGTTTGGAAGTGCTAGCCCCTTCCGTTAAAGCATTGGCCAATTGAGAAATTTGTGTTTCAAGCATTTTATTATGAGTCATTACTTCACTAAGTTTCTTATCACTAGAGGCCATGAAAGTGTTGAACATTTTAGTTTGGCTTCCATCATTTCTTCTAAATTGGATCTATGTGGAGGTGCTTGTGCATAGTAGTTATCTTGAGGAGCTCTAGTACCTCTCACATTCGAATTGGAAGCATTTTGATTAGAAAAACCTCTATTGTTATTATTGTTCCAATTGTTCCTATTATTAGAGTTCCCTCCTTGGTGATATTGACCTTGATTCCCATAATTCCCTTGGTTATTATGGTTATGGTTACCATAACCACCTTGTTGGTTATAGTTACCTTGAGGATTTTGGTCCCTTTGGTTCCTATTACCCCATGAATTTTGGTTATGGTAATCATAATCATTTCCTCTTTGATTATAGGAATTTCCCCCTTGCCCTCTTTGATTAGGTGGTAGATATCTTTGATTGTCATTTCTAGGTCTATTGTCATAAGACAAAGCATTGACAAGTTCGTTTTCAATTTCATTACCATCCTCATATTGGGGTTGGGGTTGAGAATCATAAGTGCAAGAAGAGGTGTCATGATCATATGATCCACAATTTTCACAAAATAAGCACCCATTTGGCATGTTATTAGATGTAGAAGTAGAAGGGTTATAACTCATACCTCTCCCCTTAGATTGGGAGGGATGCTCAAGGTGTGAAGAGGAGGACTCAAGCTTCGCCTTGATTGATGTCATCTCCTTGCCAAGGTTGGCGATTTGAGACGTCAAATTATTGATGGCGTTGAGGTGATTAACGGAGTAAACAGCACTCCCTCCTTTGCTCAAAGACTCCCTCTCTCCTTCTTTCCAATCCATGTGGTGTCTCACCACATTCTCTATGATTTCAATAACTTACTCCTTCGTTTTGTTCATGATCGGGCCACCGGCTCCCGCATCCAAACTGGTCTTCCCTTGGGGGCTCAAGCCTCCGTAGATAATTTGAAGCACTTGGTATGTGGGAATGCCATGATGAGGACATTCCCTTTGATATTTTTTGTACCTCTCCCATGCCTCGTATATGGTTTCACTAGCTATTTGACGGAAACCTTGGATCAACGCCCTTGCTTCGACCGTTTTCTTTTGAGAGTAAAATCTCCCTAAGAAAGCCGTGGTGACCTCATCCCAAGTTCTCAAAGAATTGGGTCTCAGCTCCTTTTCAAACTATTCAAGAGCCCTTCCTATTAGGGAGAAAGGAAATAGCTTTAGTCTCACAAACTCTTGAGTGACCCCATTCACCTTAATCGTGTTGCAATATTTCTCAAACTCGTTCAAATGTGCAAGAGGGCTCTTGTGTTTTGCTCCACTAAATTGTCTCCTCTCAATCAAATTTATCATTGCGGGCCAAATCTCAAAATAATTGGCCGGGGTGTTTGGGGGAACTATCCTACTTGAAGCTCTATAAGCTCCCAGAGTTCCCAACTCCTTCAAAGGTCTTTGAGGTGGTGGCTGTGGATCACCCATTTGGTCTTGTTCTTCCTCGAAGTTGAACTCTCTAGTTAGGGAAGTAGTTAACGGCCTAGCTAGAACCGATCTCCTTCTCCTTCCCCTTCTAAAAGTTTGTTCAATCTCGGGATTGTAAGGTACCAAAATCTTGTTATTGGTTCTACGCATCCACACTCAAAAATTGCTATTAGTAACAAGGCTACAAGTGTAGCCAAAAAGAAACAAACTCTTTTTGTATTATTTTCCTTTAATGGTGAACTAGACTCAAGTAATCAATTAGCAATTAACAACACCGCTCCCTGGCAACGGCGCCACTTTGATGGGCATTAGAATGGTCGCACATTCCACACTCATTCAAACATATTTATAAGCAAACACCTCACAAATCAAGCACAATATATGATAAGTAAGAGTCCGGTCCACATGAAACAGGGTATAAATGCTAAGATCTTAACACTCAAGCTAATTCGAAGTCTTTTGTTGAAAAGGGTGTTAGTTAGGTAGACGACAAACTATTGTTCTAAATCAAGTAATTAAAAGCACTAGGGAATGGGAACCACTCAACCATGGCAATTAGGCAAATTGGGAGTAAAAGAGACAAGAGATAGCAAGGACTATATGTAAGACCAACCTCATGCAATTAGGAAAACAACTCACACTCCTAAACTTAGATCCCTCATTAGTTTAGCAACAGGAGATACATAATCAAATTTCTATGAGTAATGACATACTTAATCTACATTTCCATGTCAAACTAAGCATAAAATGCCATCAAGCTCCAAACTCAAGGGTAGCTACTCCTATCATGAAGAACTAACAAGCAATCTCATACAATCAATTTAATCACAAATCAAACATCAATACTTCTCCCAAGTCTACCTTAATTGACCATTAGGTTGAGTTTCACCCAACCCCTAGTAAAGAGGACTACTCACAACTCATTTCAAGTGACATGCAAAGTTCCAAGTTGGGATTCTAAGTAATTCTAAAATTGGGGAAAAGTAATTCACTATGGATAAAACTAACATACAACAATAATTTATCAAGATTAAGAGAGATTCAAGTGACTTGCAATAACAAAATAAAATCAGAAAATAAGTAGAGACAAGTGAAAGAAGTTACTATTGAAGCTTCAAAATTTTGAATAAATGCTGAAAATCTGAGAATGAAGATTCTACAATGATTAGAATTGAGAGTTTCCAAACTAAATCATCAACTAATTTAATGAACTAAGGTGCTAGCTAAGAGGAAGTTTTCTGAAAACTATTCTACTGCTTGCTGTCTTTAAAATGAACTAAAGGGGAAGTATTTATACTCCCCGAATTACATAGGAAAATCCGTCAAAAGTAACCCATATTCCCAGTCTGGAGCGGGGAAGTAGGAGCGCCCTCTCCACAGTCAAGCATGCCCGCTACCCTGATCTTCAGTAGATGGCAGATTCAAGATATCAGGGCCCCGCTCCTAGATAGTTGCGCGCCTGCTTCTCCTGTTCCAGAAGCTTGGCAAATTCGAGCTTAGCAGCTAGGAGCGCCCGCTTCTCAATGAGTGCACGCCCGCTCCTCTAAATCTTATATTTGGGCAGATTCTTAAGTTCTTACAGGTGGAGCTCCACTGGGAGCGATCTCTCCCTTCATCATTTTCTGCCTCCATTCTCAATCCATGAACTTCCTTGCCTTGGCTCGCTTCACTTATACCTGCAAATTAAGTACACAAACAACCAAGGAGGAGGCAAGGCCAAACTGCAACATTTATATACAAAAGGGTTAGAAAGAGGGGAAAAGATTACAAAACAGTTTTAAAATCACCACAATAAGTGGTCGAATAAACCACTTATCAGATTCGCACAGATATCTAGTAATCTTATAAATAATTTCAGAAGACTAGTTCCAATTTCTTGTGAGAAGGATCATCTCAGAGGAGCACATAAGCCAATCATCTCATTTTCTACGTTAGAGCCTAAAAACATGAAATATCTATCAAGAGAACTCGGCAACATATGAAATCACTTTTGATCTACGGGCTATAACAAGATAATGATTTGGCATCAAATGCCACTTTCTCTTCAAAGAAAAATACTTTCCTAATAAACTAGATGCTTTTAACGATAAATCCACCTTCAATTGACATTATTAGGGAATTGTGGTGGATCATAGCATAAAACTTTAGGAATGAATCATATATATAGAATAATGTAGAAATTATTCATGAAGCTTAAGAGTTAGTGAGCCTACCAGTGGGACTAAACCTAAAGTTTCATGTAAAAATGTGAAGCAAAACAATCTTGCAATTATTGTTTTACATAGCTTGCATCCACTAATGTAACTACCATGAGTGTAGTGGCAATTTTCCAACCATCAGCACCATGAATTTCAACGCTTCTAACATTCTAGTTCTAGTCCATTACAGTAGAAAATTGAAAAAATAAATGGGTTCGGATCTCTAAAATGATTAGCTCTAAAAACGATCTACATTTCTATCACAGAATTATAAAATTAATCAAACAGAACCCATGAAAATCAAGAAGAAAAATTAAAAACCGCATTAAAATTAAAAGTCTGTAATTAGCAAAAAGAAAAGAAAAGCTTACTGTTAGATTGTGAGAAAACAGCAAGACGAAGAACCCAAATATCAAAGAAGTCGAACCAAACAGAAGCTAAACGCAATGAACCCACCAACATCACCACCAACCTAATGGCTTCATCACTCTCTAATCTCCTACCTAAGCTTTGAGGAAACGGTGTCCATACAATTACTTCTCATTCTGGAAAATAATGGACAGACTATAAGTCCAATCCTTCATGTCATCGGCTTCATATCTATATGACACACAAATAATTCAATTTAATATTATGCCAATCTAAGTTGGTTATCAAGAAAACATATACAATTTTATTGCAGTGCCCAATCTAGTTCAATTCGAGAAATATAATACAAGTACCTCTCAATCTAAATACTACAGCTTGAGCAGTTTCTAATCATTCTAGTTAGGTGACAGGATTTAAAGTGCCAGAATTGCATTTCTAATCAAATCCAGTAACAAAATTAAAATGGGAGCTAATAGTTAATAAAATCAAACTAGTAAGACCTTTCAGCTCTTTAATTAGCTTATTAAATCTAATTAGCTTGGAATGCAAATCAAACTGAATTTAGCTTAAAGTATAACTTTTACTTTGAATTTTTAGTTACTCCAACGTACAACTACAACTCCAATTAGTAATCACAAATTCACCATCAAACAATAAAATTCGTCAAAATCTATCAACAATAAATTATCCAAGTAAAAAATACAAATATCCCAAAAAGAACAGAAGAAAGAGAATGAACCTCTATAAGCACCACCATTACCGCATCCACGTTGCCGCCGCCACCACGGACAATCAGTAACTTCTTCACTGCAGTTTAAATGAAATCCGAAGAGATGAAACACTGTCAAAGATTAAAACCGTGTTACTGTCATTAATATCATATTCAGCCACAAGTTTTGCTATCAGTAGTTCCATACTCTCAAAAATCGATGCGACCTCTACAGACAGGTCAAGTACTGGTCTTAAACCCTCCATGACTCGCTGAACTGCATCATGATTGACTGTAAACACAAATGTACATAATTAGTGGGAAGAAAATTTGAGAAGAGATTTATCAATTTGTCACATCGCGCACCTTGAAAAACCCTAATCCATTCGAATCTACTCATATATAGAATCAATCCCTAAACTAAGATGAACCACGACCATTAGAGCGGTGGCCGGAACCCTCAAAATCATCCATTAGAGCGGTGGCCGAAACCCTAGGCAGCGGACGTCCTCGCACAGTAGCCGAAACCCTTAACATCAGGAGCCCTTGCACTGGTGGCCGACAGGCCGGTTACAATTAAGGAAGGAGAAAGAGGAGGGGCGGCGACCTGGCGTAGGCTTGAACGTTGTAGAGAGGACGAGGGAGAGCTGTTTGAAGGAGAGGAAAAGGGAGAAACATTGTATTGAATTGGAGGTTAGAGCGTGAAAAATTAAGTGATGGAGATATTATAAATATACGGCAATTTCATGAAATGCCACTAAGTATTTAAAAAATTCACCAAATTTCATCGTGTTTTTCAAAATTCACCAAATACCACTGAGGTTTAGTACAATATCACCAAATGTCATTTCCGTTAGTTGACCGTCAGTGTCCGTTAGTTGACCCACCACTTGTCACGTGTCACCTTCTGATTGGTCCATATTAAAAAAAAATTGTTTTTAAAATTAAAAAAAAATTAAAAAATAAACCAAAAATATTTAAAATAAATAAAAAAAATAATAAAAAAAAAAAAAAAAAAAACCACAAAATTAAAACCAGCCACCCTGCTCCCCTCCGTGACCACCTCCCGCCAGCGCTGTACTACCCCTAAAAACGCGTGCCAGATCCAGCGACACCCACCTCAACCTCGAACCACCCTCCCCTTCCCCTAAACCACCTTAACCCCTCCCTAAAACCCCCTGAAATTGGCAACCCAAAACCCCAGCCATCCCCGAAACCCCCGAAATCACCCTTCCTCTCCCTTTCCGATTTCTAGCCACTCCACCTAAAGACCGATTTCCAATTCCAAATTGACACCAACCAATTTCTAGCCGCCGCACCGTTACCAAAATCCCCCGGCGACTTCAGAGGAGTGACAGAAGCAGAAGAAGCGGCGAATCGGGATGAGAAATCTGGGTTTGGGGTCGGTTAGGTTTTGGGAAATGGGGTTTGGGAAATGGGATTTGGGATTTGGGAAATGGTAAAAGAAACAACAACTTACCTGAGAAGCTGCTTCAATGGGGGATACAAGGTGGTGGGAGTGAGGCGATGGCTGCCGGAGATTGTGGAGGAAGGGGGGCTCGAAATCGTGGAGGGGGAAGCGCTACAATGGAGAACTGAGAGAGAGAGACGCGAGCAGGAAAATGTAGAAGGTCGCCGGAATGAGAAGGTGGTCGGAGTGAGGCGACGGCTGCCGGAGATTGTGGAGGAAGGGGGGCTGGAAATCGTGGAGGGGGAAGAAAGGAGGCTGACCAGAGGGGGAGATTGTGGAGGAAGGACGGTTGTCCCTCATTTTCTCTCTCCTCCTCTTTTTTTTTTTAATTTTTTAAATTTTTTTGGTTTTTTTAATTCTTTAATTTTTTAAAAATATAATTTTTTTTAAAACGGACCAATTAGAAGGTGACACGTGGCAAGTGGTGGGGTCAACTAACGGACACCGACGATCAACTAACGGAGATGACATTTGGTGATATTGTACTAAACCTCAATGGCATTTGGTGAATTTTGAAAAACACGATGGCATTTGGTGAATTTTTTAATTACTCAGTGGCATTTCATGAAATTGCCGATAAATATATGTAATAGAAATAAGGTAACACCTATTAATGTTGCCATAAAATGTTACCCATTTTAAAAGTGTTACTTTGTAGTGTTACTTATGTTAAAGTTGTTACATTTTAAAAAAATGTTACCAAAGTGTTACTTATAAATCTAATAATTTTGCATTTCAAAAAGTGTTACCAACATGTGTTACATAAACAAATGTACTAGTGAACATATATATCTTAGATAAAAAAAAAAAAACAATTTATCTTAAAATTCAATAAATAACTCGAGCATCTCACGAGGCACAAAACTGCACTAGTAGAAAAAATGAATTAGGCACCGCACATTTCGCACCGGTTCTTGAAAACCGGTGGCAAAAGAAATGGGTGGGATTGGAGAGATGACTTTTCCCACCGGTTTAATATTAAACCGGTGGGAAATCTTCTTTTTTGCACCGGTTCTAACCAAACCGGTGCGAAATGTTAAAAAAAAAAACCGGTTTATTGCTTTCTTTCTTCTTCTTTCTTTTTTACCCCCTGCTTTCCCTCTTCGTTCTTCTCTTCTCTTTCTCTCTCGTTTTCGCATCTCCTTCTCTTCCCGAATTCCACTCCATTGAAGCAGCTCGCTCTCTCTCCATTGAAGTGGTTTACGAGCTTTCTCACTCCACTGAAGCAGCACCTCCTTCTCTCTCCATATCTCTGGCCTCCATTGAACTCACGCGTGCTCTATATTCTCCATTGAAGCCGATTCTGAGCTTTCTCACCTCTATTGAAGCAGCTTCGAGGTAAGATTTTTCTTGTGGTCTACTTAATCCCTCGAATTCATTCGCAATCTAGGGTTTGTCGTTGATTTTATTTTCAATTTAGTAATTTAGGGTTGTGGTAATATAGGGTTTGTCATTGAAGCGCGCACGGCTACACCTCCACCACAACGGCCCCCTTGTCACGGCGGCACGACCTCGAACAGTGAACCTGGTGTCTGGTGAGCTTGCCTTTCTGGTTTGTGTTACTTGTTGTGCATTGAGTTATGCTCGAGTTATTATGTCTTTCAACTTTGTAAATAATTATGCTGTGCACGATTTGTTGATTACTCGTGTACGATTTGCTCCAGAATCCAACAATCATCTCATTTCATCTTGGGATTCTGTAAGTTACTATTATTTGCTTCTTCATAAATTTTTATTCACAATTTTCTTTTGAATTTAACTCAATTTAATTAATTTTTTATGAATTTTCTATGAATTTTACTATTTCTTTTTTATATGCAATGTTCAAAAGTCTAGCTATAAATCATTCACAACTTTTTCAGTTTATAAAAGAGTTGAATAAGACTGTGTTTGGTTCTGAGTTGAAGGTTGTCTCTTTAGGTTCTAGGAAGAATCTCTGCATCAATCAAGGTATATAAACAATATAATCCATGATTTATTTACATCTTCTGAATTTCATCCATATTCATCTTATAATTTTTTTAAAAATAACTCTTTGATCCTGATACCTGGCAAAACTTGTTAATATATATCTCTATTAATTTACATTTGGCAGTTGTGCATCATATGTATGATAGTATGAATATATAGCATCCTCTAATGTTATTGAAACCTGCAATTTTTTTGACACATTTCTTGCCAATTGCCATCATTAGTTATACGAAACCAATAAGAATCAGATTTTCTGAGATGGGGTTTTGTGGCATTGGTGTTTTCTAACTGTATTATGATAATGGGAGGAAGTTTGCTCATTTTATATTTAGCTGTGGCCTGTGGTTACATTCCTGCTGCTTGGCGGCAAAGTTGTATTCCGTGTTTCCTAATATTTTGCAATTTGGGATTTTCTCCATTTATGTTAATTCAGAGGTGCTGAAGATTGGTAACCCTGCTAGTATCAATGAACGTTGTTTGGAGCTGCACAATAGTAAGAAAAGTGGAGGTTCAAAGATCAAGGTGTGTGATACCTTGCTTATTTGAATTTTCTTTTTCAGTTGATCTTGCACTAGAGATAGTTGAACAGTTAATTTGTGCTCTCATTAAACCTTATCAACTCATCGCTAATATCATTTTAGTACTTTATTATTTAAGCATTTGAATGTCACTTGTATTGGACATGTCAATTGTCTAATCATTGCGTGGTTGAATAGAATGATTGTATAGTACGTTAGTCATTGCGTGGTTGAATAGAATGATTGTATGCTTTGTTTCCTGGTAGGTTTTCAAAGGCAGAAAGATGGCTGGGCGCATGGGTGGCAAACAGCGGACAGTGAAAATCGGTGGGAAAAGAAATGGGCGGGATTGGAATTATACAGAGGTAATTTCTCTCAACTTGGTATATAGGTTGTGTTATAAATTGTAGACAATGAAAGGCTATAAGGACTATTTTAGGGTGGCTTGCCCATAGTAACACTATTTAGTGTAGGATGACAGTGTAATTTGTTCCTGATTTTAATGCTTGCTGTTTTGTTTTTGTACTATTGGCTTTCTATTTAATTGTGAAATTGTTGTGTTGCTCTTTTCTCTTTGGTTATATATAGAGTGGTTTGGTTTTGGAGAGTCTTATTGTCTTCTCTTCATTTTCTTTTGCCTGTAAGTATATGGTGTTTCAGAGGCAACTTTTTTTTTTTAATTATACAGTGTACTTTAACAAATGAACCTTGATTACTGAACCTATATTAAGCTAAATCTGCTAATTCTGGACACCAAAAACTGAACAGATTTCAAACTACCCTACTATGATGCTAGACTTTATAATCATATTGGACTGTACAGTGATACTCAGAATGATGCTTGCTAATGATAATTTAGTTTGAAAAATTCAGACTTTACTATTTGTTGGTTAAAATGGTTTTTGTTTGGTGCATTTTATATGATTTGGCTACTCAAATTACAAATTAGGTTTGTTGTCGTTTAATTTGTATAGTATGGCATTGAATAGGAAAGATCTAATTTGAGTACTGTGTTATCAGGGGGTTCGTTTTATTAAGCTTTTGTGATGATTTGTTCCCTTGGTTGTAATACAGAAGTTCATAGGTGAACTTTTAATCAAGTAGACAGATTATTATTCATTCAGATTGGACCATCAGATCACATGTTCTTACAAAGCAAGGAGTTCTAACATGGGTTTACAAAGCAAAGCAATGCAAGCAGTAGCAGAATAGCAATAGCAGAACAGCAAGCAGAACACAAAGTAGCAGAAGCAGAACAATAGTAGCAGAAGCAGTAGCAGAACAGCAGTACCAGTAGCAGAAGCAGAACAGCAGTAGTTATGATATCCTGGATGTGATAGTTCTTAGAGTTATCGGAGGTGTTCTGGGCAGCTTTTATAATTATCTTGTTGACATGCACTATCGTTCACAACGTTGTAGCACCAGGCCCAGCAAAACAGCTATATGTTTTTTTTTTCAGTTTTTAAAGTGTAATATTACAAGTTATTGAGACAAATATATGTGTTTTATGTATATTATGATTATATATAAGTATTTGGTACAATTTAAGTGAAAAAAATGCAAAAAAAAAAAAAAAAATTTAATTTTTTGGGGCACTTTTGCCACCGGGTCAGTGTGAAAACCGGTGGGAAATGTAATAGTTTTGCCACCGGTTCACTTGAAAACCGGTGGGAAAAATCCTCCAGCTATAAGATAAATCACATGTTTTTGCCACCGGTTTTGAACCAGTGGGAAATCTTTGGGGATTTAGCACCCCCCAAATCAAGAACGGTCAAAACCGGTGGGGAATGTGTGGTTTGAACCGGTGGGGATTGAGGTTTTTCGCCTAGTGCTAGTGTATTATAAATGGATCTTATTTTAAAAAACTTTTTGAAACAAATTTTATGATGGAAATAAAACTGAGTTATAAGATATTTATTAAAAGTTAAATGAATAATTTTGTTTACATGAAATATTAGAAGTATAGTGATAACAAAACTCTATCTAAAATCTATCTAAAATTCTCTTACTTAACATCATATGTGTCACAATAATACCTATATGTCGCCTACATGGCTTGACACTTGTCGAAAAATTGGAATGCAAGTGTCGTTGTCTCGTGGCCTGTCTGCGAGACCGGCTTTATTTATTAGTGATATGATATGATATGATATGATATTAGATTAGTCATCAATAATTTGATTTTAACTTGGTCTAAAGATAAAACTGATACAAGAACTAATCTAATGAGAAAACTAATACTAAGTGTTAATGATATAATATGAAAAATGACACATGAATGACCTAATAGTGAACTAATAATAAGGTGATAATCAATAATTAATAAATCAATAATTAATACACTCTTCCTTTTCAAATAATTGACACACTTTTGTTTTTTGCTAGTTCCTTAATAATTGACACATTACTAAAAATGGCAGACCCACTAATATTTACTGTAATTGTTTATCTTTCTGACAAGGTAAAAATATCTAAATTTCTATTTTTAGATATTTTTTAGGCACAATGTGATGTAGGAGCATCCTTGAAACCTACGAGTTGTGTGACTATATGATCCGTTTGGTGGCATTTATGGCTCCAATCTACTTTTTGGATAAATTCTCTATGTTATTACATGGCTTACGTGAATAAAGTAATCCTTGTGTCTTAATTTTACAATTGATGGTTGAAGATAGAGCATAGGAACAAGGATGAGAAAGAAAAGCTTTTACTTGGTAAAAAAAATGCAATACTCAAATTCAATCAGCTATATCTTCTTCTTTACAAGGATTTTTCAGGTGATTCAAGTTGGAGGTGAAAGTAGAGTCCAAGAGCTTCCCAACACATGTCACATGCCCAATTTGAGCAAGAAACAAAGAAGTTATGAACGTTTGAAGTTGAGCTGTCCAGACAGTCGCGAGGAACACTCGCTCCCCCTATAAGGAGCGCCTACTCCCCCAAGAGGAGCGTCTGCTCCTCACAATTGAGCGCCCGCTCTTAAGGGCGTCACTTGAAGTTTCAGTAGTGAGGAGCGCCCGCTCCTACCCTTTAGAGAGACCACTCCCGAGGCCTTGTTTTGAGAGGACAACTTCTTTTCTTTTGTGCTTCTTTTTGCTATCTTTTAATCTTGGCCTTTCATTTTTAATCCAAGGGGTGTAGTTTAAGAACCTTAGGATTTATTTGTAAAGTCTTTAAATAGGGCTAAGCTTTCTTTTGGGAAAAACTTTTGCTTAATTTTGAAATCAATGAGATTTTCTCTCTCTACCCATAATCTTTGTGATTATTTGCTTTCTTTGTGATTGCTACTTTGTAATCTTTGCGGTTACACCTTAATCCTACCTTTACTTTGTGTTAGCTTTGATTAAGAAACCCTATTTCATAGATCTTCACTAGTAGAAATTAACGCCTTATTTGTAAACAACAAGTTTTTATTAGTTAAAAATACTATATTTGTAACCAACATTAACTATGTTCGTTACAAATAGGATAGTATTTGTAACGAACAGCATAATGTTGGTTACAAATACATCCTATTTGTAACGGACAACATTATGTTGGTTACAAATACATCCTATTTGTAACGAACAATATATAGTTGGATACAAATAGGAAGGATATTTTTTCGCCCAAATCCCAATACTCCCCTAACCCTAACTACCATTACGAATAGCCGCCCCCTTCTTTCTCTCATCTCTATTCTCTCTCCTCCTCCCTTCTCTTTCTTTTTCTCATTTTCTTTCTTTCTTTTCGTTCTCTATTCTCTGTATCCTCCTCCCCACTTTCACTCTTCCTTCATTTCTCTCTCCTCTCGAATCTCTTTGTCCTCCTCCGCCCTTCTTTCTCTCTCCTTTTTCTCTCAATGTCTTAGTAATACTCTCCTCCACAAGCACACACCGCCACCCATGAATTGTTATCGTCAACAACCAAGCTTCACCATCAATTCACCGTCAACAACCGCGCGTGCAGAGCCGACCATCCACTGCCTACGCAAGCCTTCGTTGCCAGCCTAAGGTTTTTGAATTTTAGATCTTATTTTGATTTAGATTAGACACTAGATTTAGGTTTGTTTATTTTAAATTTCTAATTGTAAATTTTTTTTATGTAATTTTAATTTTAATTTTAATTTTAATGTATAATTTTTAGATGATTTTATAATTATTTATTCCTTTCGAATTTTTGGACTTTTTGTGTATATAATTTCTGTTAATTTTTGAATTTTTTTGTTTAATATGTAGATAATTTTGTTTTAATTTCGTAATATTTGTGTATAATTTTTTGGTTTTTTTTATTTGTATGATGGATCAATATTTTTGTGCATTTGGTGGTGACGTTTGGTATTGGTGGTGTTTGTAGCGGTTGTGGCCTGGGTGGGGGAGAAGGGATACGAGTTAGGGTGGTGGGATTCGTGGGTGGGCAAGGGCAGTGGGGCCATCTTGGTAGTGGGTAATAGTGTGGGTTACGGGGTTGTGACCTGGCGGATCGTGGTGGTAGTGAGGATGGTTTGCGGTGTGGGATAGTGGATCGTAGTTGGGGCAGTGGGGTGGGTTTGGGTCATGGGCAAGGGTATTGCGCATCTCGGGTTCAGGTTCAACGTGACATCTCAACCTAGCATTATTTGCTAGGTATTTTTTTTTTAATTTCATAAATAAGCATTTGTAAGATATGTCCGTTACAAATAGGTACCTATTTGTAACAGACATATCAATTTCTTCGTTACAAATAAGCACCTATTTGTAACGGACAATTGTAAAGTCAGTTACAAATAGGTAATTATTTGTAACGAACAATGTCCGTTACAAATGACTAGACTATTTGTAACCCCAACAGTCGTAACCCCCAATGTTGGTTACAAATAGCCCGTTTTTGTTAGTTACAAATAGCATTTTTTCTACTAGTGCTTGGTGATTGTTGTGATAGATTTATCTTATTTTGTTAATTTGAAATTGTAGTTACATGATTATATTCTCCCCCCTCTTTTCTTGGTTTCTTGGTTATTTCATATCAATTTGGTATCAGGAGCCTAGGTTATTAGCTTAGAAAGATCATACCTTTTGAATTTCTCTTTCCCTCTCTCAAAAGATCTCATCTTTGTTCTCACAAATTTGAATTTTTTCTCTCAATGATACAAATTTTCCATCTTGAAACATGGATGATAGATACTCTAGATTGGATGCTCTAGAAAGGAAGTTTGATAGTCTTCTTGAAGTCTTGGAAAATAGAAGAAGCCCTAGAAGAAGGAGAAGTCCAAATGGAGAAGATGGTTCTCATTCTCCTCACCGGAGAAGGGAACACCAACAACGGCACCATGAGGACAACCGTGACCGAGACATCATTTTGGAACTTCCGGACTTCGAAGTTAATCTTGATCCTAATGAATTTCTTGATTGGGTTAGCACTATGGAGAAATTGTTTAATTGCAAAGGCTATACTACTACATTTTTTATCTAATCCAACGGCAAATTTCGTTGTATTAGGTGTTAAAAACCGTTGTATTAGACCTAATCCAACGCTTGTATACCGTTACATCAGCTGGCGTTGTATTAGGCCTAATACAACGGCTTATTGCATCTAATACAACGGCTGCCAATATGGCGTTGGATTAGGTACATGCCGTTGTATTAGCTTGATACCTAATCCAACGGCATTTTGGCTGCCGTTGTATTAAATGAATATGCAACAAAATCATAATCTATAGACCTAATCCAACGGCAAGGCTAATGCAACGGTATTTTCCCCCTATTACAACGGTATATGTCACATAATACAACGGTATATGTCACCTAATACAACGGTATATTTTCACCTAATGCAACGGTCGTACATGAAATATACTACGTATTATGTTTTTTTGAGGGAATACATATATATTTTGTTAGTTAGTTTAAATTTAAAAGGTAACAATAAATATAAAATATATCAATATATTTATAACAATAAACGAAGTATATATAATATGTACATTATATTACATTACAAAATATTGTTTCCATATATATGTTACACTACCTATACTAACTAATAATAAATAATAAAATTTTACTAATTAAAAATCGTCCAAAATACACATCTTAATCTTCACAAGCTCGAACTAAATAAAATTAGTCACCGACGTGTACGCTCCATTTGTTGGATGACAATATATAATCATTGTACTTCATTCATCTCCATCTAGCTCGCCATGCACCTACATGTAAAAATAAAAGAAATTCATACTTGAATATAACGATACAAATAAGGCACTGTAAATATCATGTTGTCATTAAGAAGCATGGCTGGATACAAATAACAGACATGCAACACCAAATTTCACCCACACCTTGATAAAGTATTATCGCCCATGCATTGATGAATCATTATGAATATAACAATGGTAGAGCTCAAGAAAAAAACAAAACATGTTATTAGATTCACCTTGTATTGTTTACTTAGGTAATGAGAATACACCTAGAATTACTAAACCACTCAGAATTACCCAGCCCAGTCCCATGCTATACTCTTTTTTTTTTTTTTTTTTTTTTGGTAAGTAAGCAATTTTATTAATACCAAAGAGAACAGGGCAAGCCCTCAAGGTTACAAAGGCTAAACAGCCAAAACGTACAAAACACAAAGCCACACCCAAGCCTACCCAACTGCCTATACACAAAAAACCGAAACAAACTGGGCCAAAAACACAACAGGCCCAAAGCAAAAGCTAAAACATCAGAAAGCACCAAAACACAAGAACTCTAGCCCAAACAGAAACACGCCCAAGGGAAGCAGAGGCCCCAGGCAACCAAAACAAACACACTGGACCCAGAAGGAGCAGCAACCAAAACACAACAGAAACCTCTACAAACCAGGCACACCACGTGCCTAATCTGTCAGAAAAACTGAAAACCATAAGCAAAAGAGCAAGCCTCTAGCAGCCCCACCAACACCAGAACACAGAACACAGCAAGCAAGCCTAAACAGGCTGCTAACAGGACAATCTGCTGAACAGCTACCCATACAGAGAGTAGCAGCAGACCCTATCCCTTTCTTTCCCATACAGAACAATATCATCATCAACATGTTGGAGAAAATATTAGCACACACAAAAGCAGGAGAAAATATTAGTTGTACCTGATTACATGCTGCACCTGATTTGGAAGATTGGCCACTATGGTTACTGATTCGATTTGGTGCACTGGATGCATCATTCGGAGTCGATTGCAGCAGAACATCAGGAATCACAATATTAATCTCAGGGTTAGCCTCGCGAATTTGAGCCAAAACTGCAGTGGTAACACTTGATATGAATTCCTCTGGGAATATGAAATCGGGCTTATTCGCTTTCTTCTTCAAATCTGTCTTTTTCACACCCGATCCATACAGATGCACACGACTTTTGCGTTTAGCAGTACGAATCACTTCGTAGTAAGGGTCGTTGCAATTATTACCATCTTCATGTTGGGAAGACTCCACAGCATCCATTTTGGCCTATTAGGTAAATACAGTAATTTATTAGCAATTATCGAATAAAATACACACAAATACAAATTATATCTAAGATGCTAACTCACAATGTTCTCCTTTGCTTTTTCACAACTAGTTTTGTATGTCCTTCCAGAACTTCTTTTTCTCGATTTCTTATAAACCTTTGCTTGAGAAGGCTCTTGCTTATCCGGATCTTGTTGCCGCTATAAATGTTAAATAAAAAGGGTAAAGCCTCATATATATAGGACAAGTGATGAATATGAAATTGATCATGTAGTTGTCTATGATTAGATAAAAGTATTTACCAATTCATGGCGTAAAATGGCAAATGACTTACGACCCAAAGTGTGCATTTCATCTAACATTAGACGATTGTCTTTGTTGTTGTGACTGATTTTCTATAAAATATTACAATCCAACTATAATTCAATTAAATATATATATGTGATTAAAATATAATAGATTAAAATCCATTTATACAATACCTTAGCCTCATCGGTATTCCAATATAACAAAAGATCTCTAAACTGAAGATTTGAAATTGTATCAGGCTTATTTTTCCACCTTAAAGCGTCATTATCATATGCATAGAAGTGTTTTTTCTTGATTTGGCATTTATGATACCTCCAACAGTTGTTCACAGCATCCATCACCCAACTTATTCCACCATCAGGAACAATATACTTTGATCGTCAGAGATGGAACTCCTACCAACAGGAGTTTCCGTTGTTTTGCAGGTATAGCCGGCAGGGAATCCAGTCTTGGTGACGTAACTCTCCTGTAGGACACAGAAAACCCCGAAACACTAGTCAATTCAAACATATAATAATAATAATTATTATTGTTATTGTTATTGTTATTGTTATTGTTATTGTTATTGTTATTGTTATTATTATTGTTATTATTATTATTATTATTATTATTATTATTATTATTATTATATCAATGAGCTTTGCTTAGGGGATGTTTGGTTCATCAAGTTGGAATGAATTGGTATGTAATCTCACGTTATAGAGCTATGGATTCTAAGGACTAAAACCCATACTAGTCCAAAATTGTTTGGTTTTACTGTTGGAATGGATTTTATTATTTATTAATAGAAAGGATTGTGAATTTTAGGGGGAGGGAATGGACATGAGATTCTATGGGTTTGGGGGAGAGTTAGAACCCCTTAGGTATGAGATAAAAACAGTGCCAAATAAATGTGACGTTGCAAACATAAGTGACATGAAACATTAACAAACCCGACCCGTTATGAGTCAACCTCAACCTTAAATTCTATTTCAATTATCCGAATTGACACCTCTAGTAGGCTAGAATCCTAGATATGATGGTGGAAGAAAACGAAGCCACGACGCCTCCCTATCACCCTTAGCTTCATTCGCACACATCGTATCGATTTATCAACCCCAACACTTATTCTTCTGAATCAATGCATCGTAAACAAACCCATGTCATCTCACTCGAAACTACTTCTTTCTTCCAACGAACACCAGAAAACATAACATCACACCACACAAACGAAATCACAAATCAACATTTCAATTCTCGAGCTCTGATCATCAATGGCGGATCATTACAGAATCCTAGGAATCACAAAAAATGCTTCAAAATCAGAAATTAAAGATGCTTTTCGTAAATTAGCGGTTCAATTTCACCCTGATAAACACGCACAATCCTCAAAGTCTGCTAAAGATGCTGCAACTCTTAAATTCAAGCAGGTTTCTGAAGCTTACAAGGTTTTAATTGATGATCGAAAGCGTGCTGCTTATAATATAAGCAGATACAGCAGTGGCGAAAGTAGCAATTTTTATAATAATAATAACAGCAGTTACAATGCTGGTTACTGTCGTCGCGGTGGTTCTTATTATCGACCGCCACCATCTTCGTCGTCTGGAGCTAACCGCTTTGCGACGAATTTAGATGCCGTTTTTCGATATATGACGACTCGTTCTTTCCTTCTTCATCTTGCCTTTGCTGGGTACATATTTCTTTCTCTTCGCTATTATTTGGTTGGTTGTTTTATGTGCATTTTCAATCTTAATTAGGTTTGTAGTTGTTGTTGTAGAGCTGTGAATTAGTGGAGTATTTGTGGAAATTGTTAACAATTAGAAAAATATAGTACTGGATTATTGTAATTTAAGGGTGATTTAGGATTCTGAATAATATAGTATATATGTATTATTGTAATTTAAGGATGATTTAGGATTTTGAATAATGTGTTGGTTGTTGTTCATGTTTTTGTAGAATTGTGAATTTTGATGGAGTATTTGTGGGTTATGATCAAGGGAATTGTAAACTATTAGAAAAATATAGTGCAATTGTTATTTGGGGATGATTTTAGGATTCTGAATAATGTGTTATGCTGGTTGAATTGTTTTCTTGGGACTCGGGGGAGTACGATTTGTATAGCTGTCCGAATGAAAACTAGCTTTTTTTTTTTTTATTTTTTATTTTTTATTTTTTTTTATGAAGGAGAGAGTAGGTAGAGAAATAGCAATGGATGGGATAGAGAAAGGAGTTATAGGATAAAGATGTTTGAGAGAAAATGGTCAGAAGAGAGCGTATGGGTTAAGAGTTAGGAGAGACAATGGCCTGGAAGCGGAAAATTTGAAGTTGGAACCATGTGGTGAGAGTATGCTAGTGTCAATATAGTGTAAGTATGCTAGTGTCAATATAGTGTATGTTGTTAGGAAATCACACTGGATATCCGTTGGGGACAGAGAGTTGGAGTTCTCTGTGTTTGATTGCATTTGACGCTGAACATTTATTGAAATGCATTTCAACACTTGATGGTTGCATGTGGTGACTCTGTGGCAAGTCAGTTGGAGGAAAATAGATGCTATCTGAAGTAGTGTAAAAGATTCCTAATTGGAGCTTGTGAAGAGCATTTTTATTCTTCTCACTCTTGTGACATGTGAGAATGCGAGATAGTTCCTTTGCTTTAGTAGTTCTATTGGAACTAGTAGGGAAGAAATCATTAAGAAAAGAGAAGACTTAGCAAGAAAGGAACAAAATATAAACTGAGGAAACTGATTTACACAACTGGTGTAAAGGGCTAAGGAAAAGATAAGCAATCTGGTAATCTTTCATTTGAGAAGTTATGTACTTAAGCTCATTATAAACTTATTGAGCTATCTTATGTCAAATCTAAAAACCATTATACTCTCAGTAAATCGAAGAGCTTCAAAGACCTCCTAGGCACATTACACCTAAAATTCCTTGACCTTTTTGGAAAGGATATTGGTTTACTCTCTTAGGCATCGCACCCAAGCACAACCTAGCTTTTGGATTCATTCACTCTTAACATCCACTATAGAGACATTATACCAGATACAAACCCAATATATATATATATATATATATATATATATATATATATATATATATTCATTATATTCAAAAGTTTTTTGTATAATGGGAAGTGCTTCTTGTTATAGAGCATTAGAGAACCTTCTCTTTTAGCTAAGGAAAATAAAATGAAATAACATTACTAAATTGTACATATGTGTTAAATTGGAAGAATATTCTAACAACTCTTATCGTGATTGAAAGATATTTCTCTCTAAAAACCACTTGATGTAAGCTGTTCTGACACTCTTTCAAGTTCCTTAAACTATATTTCTGTTTCTTAAGGTTATGGTTTAACTTCCAAACCTTCTCTTCTTAAGTAGCTGAGCTGCACTACACAGCAAGTTGTTTACTTTAAATGTTTATAATCTCCATTACAGCCACCATAGTTAATTAACTTCTCTAGTTTTATTAGTGCTTAACTAGTTATCATCAATCTAAATTGATCAGTATCTAAATTGACCAAGATACACCTGTGTCTTATTCTGAACTTGCTCTGTTTAGAATAGAAACTGTTCCAGATTTGAGCTCAACAGAGATATCTGCAGAAGGCCTCTTTAATTATGTCCAGTAGTTGAATTAACTTAAGCTGATTTGAAATTTCAACATTCTGTCTCTCACCACCGCTGAGCACCACTGCCACCTGACGTTGGCGTTGAGGGACGCTGGGAGAGGAGAAAGGAAAAACGAAGGAAAAGAAGGCACTTTTAGAGTATAACTCCGAATTGAGCGGTTTTTTATCCTAACCTCATTTGTGAGGAACAACTTTGTCAGAAATGGCAAAAAGCTAATTTTGACCAGAAATTGGTGAGAATGGGCTTTGCAGTATGCTGACTGAAAAAAACCATACGTGAAAAGTAAAGAGATAAAAAGAGAAAATCAAGGGGATACAATAAAAATAATTAGAGCTTGTAAAATTGTGTAATTGTGTATAAGGATATAGTATTTATAGATGAAAATTAAATAAGCTTGAAGAATGAGCTACTCAATTCAATTTAGGAAACTTTAAGTTATATCATGCAATTAAATGATGGGTTGTATGATCATTTAAGTTTGGGCTTAGGAAGTAAAATCGACCCAAAGGTTTAATCTTTAATGAATAAGAGTTAGGACTTCATAAATATGTAGTCACCGTGTTCAAACCTAACACTTGGTTCATCAGCTGTTTGTCATCGATACATTTGTGTTAGTAACATTTTTAAGCCATATATAGAGAAATGATATTTGTATTCAGATGAAGGTACCACTATACCAATTAGCTATCAGTATTTTCTTTTTGAAGATCTAATTTTCTATAGGTGAGATAGAATTTGGATGTATGTCTTTTTTGGCGTAAGGTTGTGGACTATTCTTTATATTGCAGAGGAGGGATGATTTGGTGTCATTTCTAAGCTAGACTATGAAAGAGGCTATGATGGAGTAGTGAAACTTCTTGGATAAAGTTATGGAGGAGAAAGCTTTTCACTCTGTCACCTAGGCACCTTGGCTGAGGAGGTAGTGACTATCATATATGTGATACCTTTTGGTGGTGGTGTTTTGTGTTGGGTATCATTTCGTTACTTATGAGAGAATGTTTAGGAGTTGTTTGGTTCAAATTGAGGAACAAAATTGAATAAGGAACTTTTCTCCCTTTTTTCTTTTTTTTTTTTTCCTTTCTTTCTTTTTTTTTTTTTTTTTTTTTTTTTTTTTTTTTTTTTTTTTGTTGTTGAAAGAAAGGCACCAAAGTGATGTAAAAAGCTTTTGTGTGAGCAGTATGTTAAGGAATTTTAAATAACTATAAAATGTTGAAACTTTGAATGTCCATAAAAGAACTGCCCGCTAAAGTGTGTCTTCTGGGAAGGCCGGCTGTCAACTGTTGATGAGTAAGTTGATGTCCTTTCTATGGAAGATCATCAGTTTGTCTGCCTGTGCTTGAGTAAGGCTTACAATAATCTCACAGCCGATATTTGCAACTTGATGTCCTCTTGTTCCTACAAAAAAATAGTGTAATTATTATTACACTATTATGATGTTCCTGCACAGTACTAGTATGGGGTTTCTGTCTGTGTATTGGTAGCTCGTGCAGGACTTGTGATCTTCACACCCTATAAATTTTTTCTGTCATTATTACTAAATATTTCTCTAGTTAAGTATAATGGTTGATGTTTGTCTATATCAACTCTCATCCAGCCTGCGTAAAGTATTCATACTTTCATTGATCTATTTTGTAATGCCACGTCGTCTATGATCTTGTCTCATACTGAGTACATAATAATAATGGAGATTTTTTTTTTTTTTTTTTTTTTTTTTTTAAACACATAATAATAATGGAGTTGAGCAAAGGTACATTATATTGCAATGGCCACTTAGCATGTCGGATCTGCAAGTAGTTTGACCTGTAAACTAACTGTGAAATTTAAGTTTGAAAGAGTTTGTGTTTCTTCTTGGTTATTCCTTTTTGATTAAATTGATACCTAACATTCTGGAGAGGAGACGGAAAAAAAAAAATAGTAATAATAATAAATAAATAAATAGAATAAAATAAAATAAAATGAATAGAATAAAATAAAATGAATAGAATAATGAAAAAATTTGTAATGACTTGAAAAAATTTCTAATGGCTATTTAACATTGTTGTTTATGTTCAACTTTTGCAGTATATTACTAGGTGGGACAGTAGTCATTGACATGAGTGGAGAAGCTCTGTGGAAGATGCAAAATCCTGGGGTATGTAATCTGAATGTACTCAAAGAGTCAAAGTTATAAGCCAGTTTTTATCTCATATATCTAGCTGTGGGATGTGCTCTTGTAGGCCCCAATCTTTGTTGCTCACTTTAATTTGTATGTAGTTAGACAAATAAGATATAACTTCTTGTAATTGTGCCTATTGCCTAGTTTCCTATTGTGAGATACGAGGCTCGCTTGATATTTGTCCATTGTGGGCTCAAATATCTTCTCTGGACTTTGAACCAAGACTTCCCGGGCCCCGCCCTCCAACCTCTAGAATAAATAATAGCCAGCATCATCAACTGAGGCTCTCAGTTGATAGGCTTGTTGAGTGCTGATGATCAGTTTACCATTTCCATATTAGTTGAACCATTGGTTGGCTAGAAAAGCTAAATAGGAACATGTATATGACTGGAGATTGTTACCTGTCCAAGCCTTAGCTTTTTGCCTAATTGAACTTATAAATAAAATGTATAAAGGAGCACGAAGCTATAGGCTTATTTCATGTTTTTGTTTCCAGCAATAGATGCCTTCATCTTAATTTCATGTGAGTTTCACACTGATTCTTAGTCTGTTCAGCATGCTTTTGTGATTTAATGTTGGTTAATATAATGCTTTCTGTTTAATACAAATTGATTTGCATATGTTATTGATGTGATTAAATAATGTCGTGTTGCCACTGCTCTTATGGAGTGCTTTTTGTGTTGTTTCAGAAGTCATTTGAAGAAGCAATGAAGTCTATTGAGAAGAACAGAGGGAAGGAGGATTAGCAATTGGTAATTGATACTCTTATTGACAATTAATAGCTTCTTCAAGTAGAATAGAAGCAACATTGGTGCGGACTGTGCAGCTGGTATGGATCTTGTGGATGTCAAAATATGTACAATCTTAACTTGAATAGGCAACGAAGTCAATACTAGCGGAAGCTATAGAGGTGGTTGTAAGTTGTTTCAGTCAATTGTTTAATTTTTTCCTAAATAAGGTATGGGAATCAGTCAATTGTATAATTGTATGTTAGTATGTAAAAATAACCTAATATGTACAAATCTAATGTGTATCACACCCTATATATGACAGTAGTTGTTTAGTTGACAGCAAAAAGTTGAATAGGCAATGAAGTTTAGTTGTTTAATTTTCTTGGGAATGAAAACTTGGAATAAAACTTTCCACAAAACATGGGAATTACCCCTTCCTTTGTCACTAAATATCTATGAAATTACAAAATTCTTTAGGTAGTGTTTCTGTAAGATGAATTTGATTTAAAATTGTATAATTCAATTGCAAAAGCTGAAATGGTGAAACTGAAAATTCAAATCAAGTGTTTGCCAAATCTAAAGCAATTCCACCCTATTAATTTTGATGTAGCATTTCAAGTCTAAAACTAAAAACTATTTATAGTTGGTGTTTATGGATGAATCACTGCCATCGTTAGAGTTTTAATTTCCCCCTCCACCGCCACTACCTCCAATGAATCTCGTGCCTTCGCCGCTATGAGCTTGGGAAGAGACTCAAAAGTGGGAGAGATGATTGGAAGTGGTGGTGAATTACTGATTGAGAGTATGCTTGAGAGGAGAAGGAATTATGAGAAATGTAAATTGATGGGTGTAAAAAAAGAAATGTCAAAGCCATTGATGGAGCTTTAAATCAATTATAAAGTAATTTTAGTTTGGCATATTTCGAATATCGGATCTGTTCGGGTCAATTTTGGGTATTGGGTTTGTTCAGGTCAAACACTTCGGGTCAATTTCGGGTCGGGTCAATTCGAGTGTCGGGTTAGGATCAAGTCAACTCCATTTTCGGGTCGGGTATGTGTCGGGTCGGGTCACTTTTGGGTTTTGGGTCATTTTCGGGTCAATGTTTTTAGGTCAATTTCGGGTCTTGGGTCGGGTCATTCGGGTCGGGTCATCGGGTTTGGGTCAGGATTGCCAGGTCCCAGTGGGATTAGGAAGGTTTAATTTGAGATTGAAAGAGGAGGGTTTGAGGTGGGGTTTTGGAAATGAAATAGTCAATTGGGTTGATCTGTCAATTTGTCATGAAGGATTGTGTGTCAAGAATCTGGGTGCTTTGCCAATACGTTTTTAGCGGATAACTTTCTTATTCTTAGAATGAAATTAGGTGGAGAGTAAATCAGATTTGTGTCTTTCAAAAAACCAAAAAAAAAAAAAATTAAATAAATTGATGTATCTTGATCAATACACCTAGTGTGTGATTATTATTATTTTCATTTGACAATTTGATGATTTGTACCTTTAAATCTGGTTGGTTTATTTTAATGGAATGTTAAATTTGATTGGTTTATTGAAATGTATTGGATTGATGACCTGGCACAGAATAAACCCAAAACGGAAAAAGAAAAAAAAATAAAAAAAAGGCAATTAAGAGTTGGACTGTAATTTAATGTTAGATTCCTTGGATATTTATTTTTCTTATTTTATGTGATTGCTTCTTTATAAGACTAACAAGATTCGGAGGGAGTAACATTTATGAAAACACATGCAACAAAAAGATGAAAAAACACTAACATACAACCCATCATTTCTTATTAATTTGTACCACACCAATTCATCTCCAACTAATTGTAACTCAAATTTGACATTATAATCCAATCAAATAACTCAAATCCATTTCATATGTAGATTTATCATTGCAAAAACAAATCTAATTAAAGATCAAATAAATTGACATTGCTCTTTCTCTCTGTGAGCTCTGTTAGAGGAACGAAGAAGACAAGAATAAGGGAATGAACAAGTGAAAAGCAGAACGAAAGATAAGAAGGCAAAGCTGAAAAAGAAAAAAAAAGGGTACAACCGTTAATTCACGCCATTTTTTAGGATATTAGTAAATTAAAATTAATTCATACTTCATACATTAAAATCAAGGAACAATCGTTTAAATCTAATATTCCAACCTTTGGATTTTTAAAAATAAAAAATAAAAAAAATAATTTTTTTCCTTTCCTCCATTCATTCTATTTCCCCATCCCTACCCCTTCCCTTAAATCATCCTGGCCCCTCCACTTCCACTAAATACCGGCAGCGGTAATCCCTCTTCCGATAGCCCTTCCCTTTCCTCTTCCCCCCCCTTTTCCGACCACTCCCACCCCCTCCCCCTCCTTTCCCAACCATTTTCTTCAGCATCGCAAATTTCTTGTTCAAACTACAGTGTTTGCTGAATCAATTATTCCCCAAATCAATTCAAGCTTCAAATTAAGCAGCGAAAAGTCGTTACAAGCATAAGAGTAGAGTTTTAAGCAAGAAATGGCGGACGAATTCACAGGTGAAGGGTTTGGGGTGATAGAGAGGGAATAAGGGGTGCAGTGGTGGGGACTTCAGCCGATTTCAAGGGTTTCGTGGGTGGGGGATGGCCGGAAAGGGACGGGATAGGGGTATGGGTTGGGAGTCGGAAAAGGGAGGAGAATGAGGATGGGGTGGTTGGGGGAAGAGTTAGAGGCGGCAAGGTGGCTGGGAAAAGGGAGGGAAAAGAAGGGGGAGGATTCGAGGGTGGGGGTGGGTTTTCCGGTGAATTCTGGCGGCGGGGGAAGGCAGCGGAGGGGGTTAAGGGGGTAGTGGGTTATTGTCCGGCGTGTTAGGGAGGGAGTGGGGGTGTTTTCCGGGAGAGGGGATAGCGGGCTGGTGGTTTGAGGGACAGCCGTTTTTTTATTTTTTAAACTCATTTTTATAGTTAAAAAATTGTAAAAGAAAATAAAAATTACCTGAAGAGAAGGTAACCGGTCATCTTGGCCTAATAAAAAGGAACACCCTCCAACGCTACTTGGATGGTTAAATTAATAGATTTGAATAGGCAAAAGGTTGGATTATTTAAATCCATTTTTCCTAAAATTAACGAATAAATTAAAATTATTTAATTAGAGATGCCCGACTCGTATTATTTCTTATAAAAGGGGGTTTACTTTAGGTAAGAGAGAAATTAGAATTTGTGTGAGACTTTGAAGAATTGAGGACACGAGAAACATTCAATTAAATTAACAAACTCAACACTTGGAGTTGATCGAACAAAGAAGGAGATAAGAATTGATGGTAAAGACGAGTTTATATATCTAAAGTCTCTAATAGTTTCGCCATTAGATGATTTGAGACTGGATATATGTCATCGATTTCACTCATGGAACTGTTCAATTTACTAAAAATCGTTGAATTCAGCGTCTCAACCGCTTTGCGAATCGCTTACGCATATCTAATGTAATTATTCTCGAAATTCTTTAAAATTTTCTAACAATTACAACACTTGATTTTGTTTAGAGCTCATCAGTGATGCATTCAACTTTAATTTGCGACATGATCATTTAATTTGATGGTTTTTGATCGAGAACAAGTTGAATTGAGTCAAGGATCAAAATATTTAAAGATGTGTTATGTTACATTTAACTTTCATTCAATTTAATTTTTAACTAGTAGTAAATATTTCTAATAAATTCAATGTTGAACTTGCATATTTCCATGAGCATTAGGGCAATAAAGATGAAATAGAAGCCACTACACAAGACTCGAAGCAAGTATCAATGATGATGATAATTCTGCTGTTGCAAAAGAAAAGGAGCTTGATTACATTGACATAAACCAAGTGAAAAAGGCAAAGCAATATTCATTTAGGACTCGCTTCAAAATTTGAAAGACCACTATAAGCTTTACCGCACTCACAAAGGTCAAGAGAGACTAGTGCAGATGCACTATGCATATCTTTGTGCCACTGATGTATTGTTGGATACGGAGGGTTCAATATTTGTTCACTGTAGCAACACATTACCAAAATTTACTTAAGAATAGCTTGGCCAATTCTTGGTGAACTTATATATACAATTAGATTAGCTTGGACATACGAGTTGAATGAAACAGTTTATTAGATTAGCATCCTATCAAACATTTCGAACTTGTTATGCTTGTGATTCAATCAATGTAGCTAGCATATGATCGGTCATTCTAATATTCTGTAATTGATATATATGATGTAGAATTTTCTTGAGTTTGAAAGGCAGTAGTCATAACCTTTTTTACACTTAGTTATAATAAGCCAAAATTTTGCTGATGTTGTTTTCTTGATGCCATATAGAATCTATGGAACAACAAAATCATACATTCAATTCAAATGGAGTTGGCTTATACTTATGGTAAACTGTGTTTTCACATATGTTCTATTTCCCTTCACCCTTCCTACGATGAAGAGGGAATCTTGTCCCTGGCATTGACTTATTTGAGCATGATTAACACTGTGCTGTAATTTGTGGTCTTGGGGATGTGATGTAAACTCCAAATGTATTATTATTTTTTGGTAATAATATTTATGGCAAAGCAAAATATATATATATATATATATATATATATGTGTGTGTGTGTGTGTGTGTGTGTGTGTGTGTGTGTGTGTGTGTGTGTGTGTGTGTGTGTGTGTGTGTGTGTGTGTGTGTGTGTGTGTGTGTGTGTGTGTGTGTGTGTGTGTGTGTGTGTGTGTGTGTGTGTGTTGAGCGCGGGGAAATTATGTCGTTGACTAACCTCCTCACGGCCAAACAAAATTTATTATAATCCTAAACTAACCCCTAAACAAGTCTAGTGGTAAGTTCGGAGTCGAACCACAAGGAACGGTAATGTTGGATTGTTCTCGATCTAATGCTTAAGCTACGCCGAAGTCGGTTTATGGATAGTGGACACTACAACTACACTAACACACATATAAAGATCAAGATATTACAAAGTCTACTAGGGGCAAAGATCCACTTTGAACAATTAACAAGTTAATGGGAATCGATTTGATAATCAATCATGCAAAGAAAGAATTAAAATGGGAATTAATTACCATCAAGAGCAATCTCTCAAATTCCTAGCCTAGATCCCTCATTGACTAGGTGCATAGAAGAAATTTACCCAAAATGCAATCAAATATATAAATTCTAATTCACAATCCCTTGTCAAACTAGAACTAACATGCAATTAAGTTTGCTATCTTGGGAGATCAATCGAATCTAAAACAAACAACATGCCATCATCAATTCAATCAATTTAATCACACAATTATCATCAAATTTATCTCAAATAACTCAATTAACCATAACAAAGCTTCACTCAACACCTAGTAGAAGGAAATCTACTCAAACATGATTAACAAAGCAATTAATAAAGCATAAAGAGAGAAGAGAGTAAGAAATGCTCATTGATATAAAATGGAGATCTTCAAATCATCAAATTCCTCCTTTGATTATCCAAAATCCATGAAAACCATTGTTTCTCTCACTTTCTCTCTCCAAAATTTGAGAGTTTCTCTCTCTAAAAACCTAAAACTACTGAAAATATGAATTCTTTTCCCTAAAATGAGCAAAAAATCTATTTATACCCCTTACTAAATTGCCTAGGAAGCTCCGCAAAAACTCGAGCAGCGTGCAGAGGAGCGGGCGCTCCAATTTCGTGCACGGGCGCTCCTAGCTGCAGCAAAATATGGCAGAATCGTTCCAGAAAGTTTAGAGCGGGCGCTCCTCATAGGATGCGCGCCCGCTCCTATCGGACTGGGCAAACCGCTCAGCTTCAAATGAGCATATCTCCCACGTTTTACAACGGAATTGGGCATATGACCTGTCTTTGGAAAGCTCTCAAGATACGCTTTCATCTCCAATTGGAATTGCCCCAAAATGTTTTGTAGATCAAAAGATATAGGCGTTTGAAGTTCGATCATTGAAAATCAAGTGCACATTTCTTCATTACTTGTTCTTTTATGTTTTATATTTCTTCAATCTTGAGCAATGAACTTATCCAAGTGTTCCTAAACATAAGAATAAACCAATAAAGTTTAATCTAATGCCATAAGCAACTAAAATATGCAAGAAAAGCCAAAATTGAGCAATAACGACATTTCACACGCAATCATGACAAATGTAATAAAATGTTATTAAAACCAAGTAAAAAGATATAAAAACTATGAAAAAATAACTAGAAAACACTTAAAAATAGCGACATAAATGACACTTATCAAATTCCCCCAAGCTTAACTTTTGCTCGCCCTCGAGCAAAACAAAAGAAACACAAGGGAATGTGATGCATTTTATACAAACAAAGAAAACTAGAAGGGGAAGAATATACACTAACTCACTTTCGTAGGAATCACGAATACATTTAGCGTATGCATCAAGCACTTTAAACCCTTAGATTGCTCTAGAGGACGAGTAAGCTCTCGTAAGGGTGTCCTAAGAGTTTAACCCATAACTCTTGAAAAAAATCAAGGCAAAGCAATAAATAAATAAAATAAAATAAATCGAAGTAAGAGAAAAGTTACAAGCGTTCTAGAGTGGACTTTTATGATGGAACAAACACTAATGAATGTCAATATTTCTAAAATAATAAAGGTATGCACGTTCTAAGATGTCCAAGGTTGGTTGAAACATAACATATGCTAAGCATAGAGAACTAAAGGAAACACATTCCACCTTTTGTTCCAACCAATCAAACCACGTTCTCTCTACTAGTTTCAAATCCACTTTCAAGTTAGCTTCTCATGATTCCACGAAGGAACCGGAAAATAAATAAGAAATTAAAAACATTGAGAAGGTTACCCAACATCTTGGCTATGCAAACTCGCTCTATAGGCTTGATTCCTATTTCCCGCCATCATTGAATGACTTAACCCTTTAGGATCAAAAGGACTTTCAAGGTTGTAACATATAAGCTAGGAGAGTAAGGGTGTGGAGAACTCTTGAAATTGGCGGTAAACCTATGTGAAGCACGGGTGGAACTTCTTCCACAAGATCCAAACGATTCCAAAACAAAAGTGCCAAGTATGCTTATTAAATAACTTTCCCCCAAGCTTATTTAACACAAAATAACAAAAACAGGGAAAACAACAATAACAAAACCTCTTTTTTTTTTGTTCTTTACATTCTTCTTTACTTTTTTTCGATATTTTCTTTTTCCAAGATTTTGCTTTTGCTATTTTTTTTTAATGTCCTTGCCTCTTTTAACTTTGGGCGGCTTTTTCTCAAAATGCATTTGGTTTTATGCAAAAAATTATATACAACACATACTTGCTTTGCAAATGAACTCATAATTCTAAACTTGCACCATAAACAATAAAACAAGCTCCAAAAATAAATTGCTTCACAAACTAAAGGTAGGAGTTAAAGTGAAACCAAGGCTGGAAGGCTTGTATTGTGGTTAGAGAAAAGAATGTATATGGCTCAAATGGGCTAGTAATAGGGGCAAATGCAAACCAAATCTAAAATTTAAAATTAATCCTATAAAAAGATAAATGTCTTTGTCATCCCCTAAAGTGGCTCAGTCGCGATCTTGGGAGCTAAAAGTCAAGTTCTAGATATGAGAATGCAATAGCCAAGGATCCAAAAATGTCGCTCAACAAAATATGATGAAGGCTTGAACAATTATACCTCACTAGGGATAGCAATAACTAACTCTTAATTTCATATCCGCTAGAGAGCAACTCCATCTTACCACAAGCAAGTGAACTAGAGCTTCATGGTCCCAAAGTTCTTAGCCAACTACCTTAGCATACCATATCCTATAGTCAACCTAACACATTCTCAAACTGTGCACACCTCTAAAATTTAGGAAGAAAGACATTCAAGAATACAAGTCCATAAGTATTATGTCCAAAGTAAGAACAAAAGAAAACACATTGCAAATTTGCCTTGATAGAAACAAAAATCTTTTTGTGATTTTCAAGATAAAGAACAAGAAAATACATATACAAATGTGCATGGCATATATGAATCAACATCCCACCAAACATGATGGAATACCCTCCCCGAAGCTTGAATGAAACACTACACTCAATCATAAATCAAATAATCCATGGGAGGGGAAAACAAGGAGATCAATTCAACAACCCAACATATCTCCTGTTTCAAAGCCACTTTAGGTATCAACCAATGGAGAAAGAGCAAGGAAAGATATTACCGGATTTTAGGTGGGTGTATATACCCGCAAATGACCCAATTAAACTTTTCAAAGCCACTCTTCTCAAGAATTGAATCTTGTTTTCCATATGATAGCAATTGTGGTGCCAAACTTCCTTGATTCTTGATCCAAACCAATGCACCAAAGTATATCAAGTTATGTACCTAGAAAAAGGCACACAAAAATTTCCATGAGAGAAAATATATTCTAAAAAGAAAAGAAAATGAAAGCAATAAAACACGGGTTACTTCCCGAGAAAGGCTTGCTTAAGGTCCAAGCTTGACCGCTCTAGTAAATAATATTGCAACGATCGCAAGAGCTTGTCAAATGCACTACTACACATCTCATAAGATAACAAGTAAGCAAATTATATAAGAAGGGCATGCACCAAGATTAGTGCACGCAAAAGAAGGTGAAGAGGGAGTTGCCAAGAAGAAGAAGAATCAAAAGAAAATTCAAGAAAATAAGAAGAAGAATAGAAAGGCAAACTCTCTTCACAAAAATCTTTTTAGGTGGCAAAATCACCCTTTTCCTCAATAGAAGACGAATGAGGGACATGAAAATCTTCATAGGCAAGGGGTTCCCCAATAGGCTCATTATCAAAGGAAGGAAGGGATATAGGAGTGTAGGGGATATGGTTGAAATTCCTAGAAAAAGGGACATGAGAGAAGGGGATAGGAGCAATGGTCTCACAAATGGTCTCTTCTTCACCACCATCCCTCAAATCACCAATTTGAGCATGAAAATCAATCATAGAATCCTCAAAAGAAGAACACTCATGATCATGATCTCCCTCAAACATCCAACTTCCAAGAGGAACTAAATAATCCCCTTCACTACAATCATGAACAACAACTCCCTCAACTTCCTTAAAGCCTAAAATCTCAAAGCCATGCATGAATGGATGCAAATTCATTTCAAAATCATCTCTCTCCCATGAAGCATTCTTAATGAACTCACTCAAAAGGCTATGGGTTTTCATTTGACACTCAATAAACACATTAGACATAACCTCAAATGAATCCAAATACTCATGGATAAAAGGATCACAATCATGCACTTGAGACTCATCAAGATGGGAAAGAGGGTTAGGATTTTCAAAATCAACACTCTCTTCACTCTCAACTCCTTCACCATCACTCATATGCTCACCAATGGGATCCTCACACTCTCTTGGTTGCTCAAAATCATCATCATCATCCTCAACACACACATTAAATTGGGATTTTTCACAAACAAGCATCAAGGGTGACAATTGGCTTTCTAACTCTTCTTTTCTTCTCCTTCCCTCCTCAAGACGCTCCTCATTCTTTTTCATTATCTCTAATTGACCTCTCATAGAATTAAGAATCATTTCCTTACTAGGATCAAGCTCATTATCAAGCTCAATGCACCTAATTTGAGATTCAAAAGTAGCAATAAGGGATTCAAAAGGTGTTGAAGGTTGAGGCTCAACAAGAGAAGAAGAAGTACAACCAAGATTGGAAAAATCAACATTAAGATCATGAGCATATACATCACATTGGGGAGTGGGGGCACAATCAAACACATGAGATTCATCATTAAGGGAACGAAGCACATCACAAGAAGGCATGGTAAATAATGAAGAATATTGAAACACACCATTAGCATCAACTTGAGCATGTACCTCATCATCATGAACAAAAGAGGAAATAGAGTTGAAATCATGTGTTTTAGGTTCACTTAAGGGATCATGTAACAAATCATGGGAATTCATGCTAATATTAGAAGTATCAACACATTGCATATCAATAATAGAATCATGATTACCCTTATTATAGACATCCCAAGCAAACCAAACATAAAAATCCCAAGCATCATCAATTGATAATGCTCTAAATTCACCATTATGCATGCATTCAACTTCATCCCTAGTTTGCTCATTCAAACCAAAATAACAAATCTCACAAGCCTCCCAAAGACTACAACAATCAAAATCCAAATATCCCTCAAGTCTATTGAAATATTCACAAAAAGGCTCATTGTCATATTGAGGAAACGAGTTACTTGCCATTTTTTTACAAAAACAAGAAAAAATAAAAAAAATAAAAAGAAAAGTATACACAAAGACCTAGACTCAAGAAATCAAAAACAATCAAGCATTGACACCGTTCCCCGGCAACGGCGCCATTTTGAGCGCGGGGAAATTATGTCGTTGACTAACCTCCTCACGGCCAAACAAAATTTATTATAATCCTAAACTAACCCCTAAACAAGTCTAGTGGTAAGTTCGGAGTCGAACCACAAGTAACGGTAATGTTGGATTGTTCTCGATCTAATGCTTAAGCTACGCCGAAGTCGGTTTATGGATAGTGGACACTACAACTACACTAACACACATATAAAGATCAAGATATTACAAAGTCTACTAGGGGCAAAGATCCACTTTGAACAATTAACAAGTTAATGGGAATCGATTTGATAATCAATCATGCAAAGAAAGAATTAAAATGGGAATTAATTACCATCAAGAGCAATCTCTCAAATTCCTAGCCTAGATCCCTCATTGACTAGGTGCATAGAAGAAATTTACCCAAAATGCAATCAAATATATAAATTCTAATTCACAATCCCTTGTCAAACTAGAACTAACATGCAATTAAGTTTGCTATCTTGGGAGATCAATCGAATCTAAAACAAACAACATGCCATCATCAATTCAATCAATTTAATCACACAATTATCATCAAATTTATCTCAAATAACTCAATTAACCATAACAAAGCTTCACTCAACACCTAGTAGAAGGAAATCTACTCAAACATGATTAACAAAGCAATTAATAAAGCATAAAGAGAGAAGAGAGTAAGAAATGCTCATTGATATAAAATGGAGATCTTCAAATCATCAAATTCCTCCTTTGATTATCCAAAATCCATGAAAACCATTGTTTCTCTCACTTTCTCTCTCCAAAATTTGAGAGTTTCTCTCTCTAAAAACCTAAAACTACTGAAAATATGAATTCTTTTCCCTAAAATGAGCAAAAAATCTATTTATACCCCTTACTAAATTGCCTAGGAAGCTCCGCAAAAACTCGAGCAGCGTGCAGAGGAGCGGGCGCTCCAATTTCGTGCACGGGCGCTCCTAGCTGCAGCAAAATATGGCAGAATCGTTCCAGAAAGTTTAGAGCGGGCGCTCCTCATAGGATGCGCGCCCGCTCCTATCGGACTGGGCAAACCGCTCAGCTTCAAATGAGCATATCTCCCACGTTTTACAACGGAATTGGGCATATGACCTGTCTTTGGAAAGCTCTCAAGATACGCTTTCATCTCCAATTGGAATTGCCCCAAAATGTTTTGTAGATCAAAAGATATAGGCGTTTGAAGTTCGATCATTGAAAATCAAGTGCACATTTCTTCATTACTTGTTCTTTTATGTTTTATATTTCTTCAATCTTGAGCAATGAACTTATCCAAGTGTTCCTAAACATAAGAATAAACCAATAAAGTTTAATCTAATGCCATAAGCAACTAAAATATGCAAGAAAAGCCAAAATTGAGCAATAACGACATTTCACACGCAATCATGACAAATGTAATAAAATGTTATTAAAACCAAGTAAAAAGATATAAAAACTATGAAAAAATAACTAGAAAACTCAACGCAATCATGACAAATGTAATAAAATTTTATTAAAACCAAGTAAAAAGATATAAAAACTATGAAAAAATAACTAGAAAACTCTTAAAAATAGCGACATAAATGACACTTATCATATGTATATATATGAGAGAGAGATGGGATCATGTGAGAACACATCCCTTATGTGAGAATCCCAACTTATGTGAGAATAAATCTAGACCCTTGAATTAGATTCATGTGATGGCTCTTATTCAACCCGCCTAATTAAGGGTAACTGGGTAATTTCACAGCTTGAATGACTACCCTCAATCTTCTCATTTTTCATTTTCACTTTCCCTCTCTTCATTACATTTTCTTTCTCCTCCTTCATATTCTCTCTGCGAATTCATATTTGAGTTTAATCTTCTTCGCATTGTTGCATCGATCTTGCTTTAATCTTCTTCGCTCTTCATGTACCTTGATGATGGATAATTAAGGTATTTGAGTTTTATTTCTTTGTTGTTATTTATTCAATTTTTTTTAAGTATATGAAATTTGCTCTTTTTTGCTCAGCGATTTATGATTTCAATTATTATTGTTGAGATATTTTTGCCGATTTTTGTTGACATTTCTCACGATTAGGTGTCTGATTGTAGAATTTAATTATTGATTTTCTTTATTTTGTGTAATTTTTTATTTTGTTCTATTTTATTTAATGGCAAATTCTACATGGTGGCCTCATGGTTTTCGGTTTTCTACGTGGAAGACGAACTTTTTTCCATATCTCTTCAGTGGCACCAAGGTTTAGAAAAATCTACGTAGTGACCATTTTTGGGTTTATGGCTAACCTTTTTAGTTAAAATAGTCAACCTTTGATTTATTTAAATTATATTTTAAAATAATAAATTTTTTTTAAAAAAAAACAAAAAAACCACCCCAACCCAGCCAACCACCCCATGAACCTCCTCTACCTCAACATCCACCACGAATTCCCCGAAAACCACCCCAACCCAGCCAGCCACAACGGAAACAACCCCTCTCCCCAGCACCACCCTCAAAACCGCCTTCCCTCCCACCCCCATACTTGAAACAAACCCACAAATCCCCACCCATCACCTTCGAATCCGCCGCGAAACCACCGCCCTCCCTCTATATCACCGTGAAATCGCGTGCCGATTCACCCTGAAAACCCAATCAAACCCTAGCCTATGGGAAAAGAGAGAGCTTGCGTGAAGGAAAAGAGGTGCTAGCATCTGAATTTAGGGTTTTGCGGTGGGGGTGGCGGTGGTTTCGTTGGACTTTGTAGTTGTTTTGGGGATCAGGGTGGCGGTTTTGGGGGTTGGGGCTAGGTTAAGTGGGGCTGTGGAAGGTTGGCCGGCCAATTTTGGTGGTTTCGGTGGTCGGGGGTGGACGGATTCCGGCAAGGATAGGTGGCTGAGAATTTTTTTGTTTTTTTTTAAATTTTATTATTTTAAAATATAATTTAAATAATTTTTTAATAAAAAAAATCAAAGGTTAACCATTTTAATTAAAAAGGTTAGCCATAAACCTAAAAAAGGTCACTATGTAGATTTTTCTAAACCTTGGTGCCACTGAAGAGAGCTGAAAAAAGTTCGTCTTCCATGTAGAAAACTCAAAACCATGAGGCCACCATGTGGAATTTCCCTTATTTAATTAGGGTTTTGGAATACTTATAATCTGCGATTTTTGTAGTTCGCTTTTTGTTTTTTGATCAGTTATGGTTTCATTAATTATTGTTTGTGATTTAGGTTTATTTCAATTTCTTTTTTTGAATTGCTATATGTGTTAATTTGTTGTATTGTATTCATAAGCTTAGATATATGTCCCTGTATTTTGAATGTTTATAGTGGAGGTGTCCTGGAATAATGAGATTTGTTATATACCATTTGGTTCTATGGCTCAGGAGATAGATAATATGATACTGCAGGTTGGTAAGCAATTCAAGATCCAAGATATAATCCATTCTAGAACTAGTAGTAAATCGTTGTTGTTATGGTTGTGAAGGATTGGTGAAGTCCTATTAAGCAGGTTTTAGTTCTATATGCTTATCTCACTGATTTCCTTTTCTGTTTCAAAATTTAGCATAACAGGTCAGATTATGAGATTTGTGTTTGTATGTGGTGAGCTGCTGAAATCCTTTGTGGTAATGGTCAATTAATTTGGTTACAGAACAGTGCTTTTGTGAATAGGATTGTTTAGATGAACAATGCTTCTTCAATGTACTCTTTTATTTCAAAATAACTGCCCCAATTTGACTTTTGCACTATTCACACCACTTCCATTAGTTCCATTTGTGCAGTATACATATAGAGTAGGATTGGATATAGCCATGTAGTTGTTAGAATCGTTTCTATGTGTAGTTCACTACTAGAAAACAGGCAAATTCCGACGGACTAGTTCCGACAGACAAGAAATTCCGTCGAAAAAATCGAAATTTCCGACGGATTTATGTTCAGCCGGATATTTCTGAAGAATTCAACAAATCCGTCGGAAATTTCCGAAGGAAATAAATTCCGTCGGAATACATGTGCTTTCCGACGGAATTTTCCGTCGAAATTTACAATTTCCGACGGAATTTTCCGTCGAAATTTACAATTTCCGACGGAATTATAGTCCGTCGGAATTATTCCGTCGGAATGTAATTAAAAAAAAAATTAAAACCTTTTTTTACCAAACCCTAAAACCTTAAAATCGGTACCTCTCTTTCTTCTGCCTCTTCTCCTTCTCTTTCTCTCTCCTCTTCTCCTTCTCTTTCTCTCTCCTCTTTTCTCCTTCGTTCTCCTTCTTTCTTTCTCTGTTCCTTCGTTCTCCTTCTTTCTCCTTCGTTCTCTTTCTCTTTCTTTCTCTTTCCTCTTTTCCTTCCCTTTCTCTATTCTCTTTTCTTTTTCTCCATTTCCGTTCTGTTTTTCTTCTTCATTTTTTCTTTTTCCTCGAATTTTTGACAACAAACGGTGGAGTGTGGGCTGGTGGCCGTCAACAAACGAATAATTATGGTGTTTATGGTCAAATTCGACCATAAAAATTCCAGATTTGGAGTTTTTATGGTCGAATTTAACCATATAATCCCAATTTCGAGGTTTTGGAGGTGGAATTGAAGGTATGTCTTTGTTTTATTTCTATTAGTTTGGTTTGGTTTTTTTTTTTTTTTTTTTTTTTAATTTTTTTTTATTATTGTGGGTTAATTTTGATTTTGTGTGGGTAATGTTTGATTTCGTTGTTTAATATGAGTTTATTTTGTTATTTTTTTGTTTAATTTTTATAGGTTGATTTTGTTGTTTTTTGCTTGGTTGTTTTTGTGGGTTTTTTGTGTGATTTTTGTGGGTTTTTTTGTGTGATTTTTGTGGGTTTTCAAATTTTTGGTGTTGGCTTGTGGTGGTAGGTGGTTTACGGGGTGGAGGTGGGTGATTGGGCGGGTCATGGGTTATTATGGGGGCAAGGGGGTATGGGTGGGTAGGGGGGCAGGGGTGGGTTGGTGGTGGGGTTTTTTTTTTCTTATTAACATTTCCGACGGAAATTTCCATCGGAAGGAAGTAGATTCCGACGGAAAATTCCGTCGGAAAATTGCGACGGACTCTCGATTAAAGTCAAAAACAGCGCCGACATAAATAAATCCGTCGGAAACTAGCCTTCTGACGGAATTCCGTCGGAAAAGGTCGAATTTCCTACAAAGGGTTTTGCGACAGACTGATTCCGACGAAATTCCGTCGGAAGACCATTTTCCGACGGAATTTCCGATGTTTCCGACGGATTTTTTCCATCGGAATCAAGCTGTTTTCTTGTAGTGGTTTACAAATATCAACTTGTTAAAATTTATGCTCATTGATAATTAGAGATATTATTAGTCAAAGTTCCTTATTGGCAAATGTATGGGTTAAATTAAGGCTTTTATTTTTAAACAAAGGCATTAACCGAGTTTGATGTATTTTGTGGTACTAGTTAATTACATTTAGGAATTGTTCACTCCTTTCAAGCTGTGTTATATTATGTCATAATTTTCTGTGAAGTTCATACCTTTCGTCAATAGTGTATGTTATGTTCGCCTTTGTTTGATCCTATTGATGCTGCGGCTCTTGTGACTGTCACCTTTTCTTGTTGGCTTCTCAAATTCAAACAAAGGATAGCACACGGAGGTCATGTTATGCTTTGTTTAGAATGTCTTTTAATAAGCCCTTTAATGGGTTCTAATCAATGTTCGTGGCTCCTATAATTTAATTTATGTATCTTTAAAGTGGAAGTGAACGAGAGAGAGGAACAAATTCAGGGATCAGGGTCTGGAGAACGGGCTGATTAGGGGGGGGGGGGTGATAGCTTCTGCAATTGTCAACTTGTTGTGATGTTTTGTTTGGTTTGGTTTCCTGCGGCAATGTAACAAGCTGCGTTAGGATGATAGATTTGAGGTGTTTGGCTCAATTTACTTATCTGTAGGCACCATGTTTTACCTCATATACTCAAAAAATCCATGCATATGCATTATGAAGTGCTTTCTCTGTTGGGTTTCGTGGCGTCCAACGCTACGTGAAAGAGAAACCTGCCCAAGACCCGCCCCAATAATTAAAGCAATAAAGCATGCATAAACATAATTAAACAATAATTAAGAGAAGGGATAAAGAAGTAATACCCTTGATGCGTGCTTCGCTCGTAAACCGAGCTCTTACTTCGAAGCTTAAAGCCTCACAAGCGTGACGGCCTCCAACGGCTCGTACCCACGACCCGACCAGAATGATCTTCGTCTCGAGGGTTAGTCGAGACTTGACCAAGTATAAAACTAGAGTTTCACGAACTTAAAGGTTTTCTCAATAATAAGAGATGCCTTTTTGAGTTCCACTCAAGTTGTATTCTCAAATGCCCAATGATGGGGTATTTATAGGGAAATGCAACTTGCACTCCCATTCATGATAAATGTGGGTTCACTAATTTATTTAATTCCAAAATAAATTATAAAACAATGCAATCACAAATCAACAAGTGGCATGAGGAGAGGAGAGGTTAGGTGAGGACCATAACCATGGGGGGACCATTGCCTTTCTCCCCAAGGCATGGCTCTAAGCCTTGGTCCCCACTTTCCTCAAACCGACATCAAAGACAAGGTGAGCTGGCTGCCAGCCTTGCTGCCCAGCTATCACAGCAAGCCTGCCCTTGCCAGCACGCCCCAGCACATGCGTGCTGCTAGCGCGCCACACAAGCTGCTAGGCGCACTGCAGTGCTAGGCGCTGGGCCAGGCGTCAAGCTCGCTGCTCGCTGCTTGGTGCTTGGTGCTGCCATGCGAAGGCACGCACACAAGCAAGCAAGCACAACGTGCTGCTGCTGTGATGATGCTGCCATGCGCCTAGTGCTAGCGATGCACACACACATGCAAGCTCCCAGCTATGCGATGGTGTGCTGTGCGCCTAGAGCTAGCGATGCACGCACATACGCAAGCTCCTAGCTATGCGATACTGTGCTGTGCGCCTAGTGCTAGCGATGCTCGCACACACGCAAGATCCTAGCAATGCGATGGTGTGCTATGCGCCTAGTGCTAGAGAAGCACGCACACACGCACACCCATGGTGTTGCGATGGTGCGGTGCTAGCTCAAGCCAGCCTAGCAGCCACATGGCTAAGCCAATGTGATGCTACGGCTTCGCTCAAACTTGTTGCTTGTTGATTTTGCGACGCTCAGTCTCGACGCCCTAGGCTCGATATCCGACGTCTGTGTTCTTAATACTCTAGTGACTCATCAAATCCTTCGGATTGATTCGTCAGTTCAGATCGACAGTTCGTTTGGGTTCGATCCGAAGGGTTCAGTCAAGAAAAAGCTGTAATATAAATTATTCACTAATATTACAGATCGGAAGCGACCTCCACCCAGGCATTCTGATCACTTGATCTCATTGAAGAATTAGCTTCCTGATAATTCTGAACCCTCTATCAGAATAATACACTTGTTGGAAGGACACCATTCCTTTCAATCTCCCACTTGTCCTTCCGAACAAGTGTGCATACAGTGTATAGCCCGTTTCCTATGTCGCTTAATGTCTCTTCATGAATTATAAGGTAAGAATCTTCGTCATCCTTATTACGTCCAGAAGTGTTTCTCGATCTCCGATTTCGACTGTCAATAAGCAGATGATTTCTAAAATCCATATGAGCATGACCATGCATTTTCACAGTCTCGCTCTTCGAGCGGCCTTGTAAATAACAAAGACATACTCCTTATTGTTAATAGGGGGGCATTCACAGTCTTGTACTGTAAGCCTCTCTTACAAAGAGGACCTAATCTCCTGAGTGTTCCCGTTATAATCCCCAATTACGGCGGACGTTTGACAACATCAAAGAGACTAGTACTCAAACAAGAGAACTTCACAATACTCATGGTTGAGGAAACAGGTTCCGATAGCTATAATGAGAAATGTACTTATGACGTTTTAAATCTCTTAAAGTATTCTCATAGGTCAATCCGGTGCAGTTCCAAACTAGCACCTGTGCAAATGATTTATGACTATTATGTCCTTGCAGCACAAGAAACGGTGCTATAAATCATACTACACACTAATCTCCAGTGGTCATTAATCGTCCATCGGTTAAATGACCTCGATTAGGGATAATTTTCGATTTAAATATTCAATGTTCACTTAACAGGTGTTTCTTTATCCAAGACATGGTCTTGATACCCTGTTTTGAATATTCTCAGAAATCGAATGGACTCATTATTTAATTCTAAACCACAATTAAATAGCAATGGATTGAATAGTAATTTTGCATGAAAAATTAATTACTCCATAAATGAATGGTTTCTACATAGTGTTTTACATTAAGACATCTGGTTTAATTAAAACACATGTATAGGGAATTCAAAGCCAATCTCCAACGTGCTTGATTCCCATTGCCTCGACGTGCTTGTTGTGCTTTTCACTTGAGGCAAAGGTTTAGTCAAAGGATTGGCCACATTGTCATCCGTTCCGATCTTACAAATTCTGATTTCACCTTAGGTTTTCCATTCCCTTATCATGTGAAATCGCCTTTGGACATGTTTGACCTTCTGGTGCTCTCTTGGCTCTTTGGCCTGAGCAATAGCTCCATTGTTGTCACAATAAAGATCTATTGGATCCTTGATGGAGGGTACAACACCAAGTTCACTGATGAACTTACGAATCCAAACTGCCTCCTTAGCTGCTTCCAAAGCTGCCAAGTATTCGGCTTCAGTTGTAGAATTTACAGTGGTGCTTTGTTTGGCACTCTTCCAACTAAACGCTCCTCCATTTAGGCAAAATATGTACCCTGACTGTGACTTGAAGTCGTCTCTGTCAGTCTGGAAGCTAGCGTTGGTGTAACCTTCAACAACCAAATGTTTGTGGCCACCATAGACCAGGAATTTATCCTTGTTCCTTTTCAGGTACTTTAGGGTATTCTTGGCCGCAGTCCAATGCGCCTCTCCTGGGTGTGATTGGTATCGGCTCATAGCACTTAAGGCGTACGATACATTAGGCCTAGTACATATCATGGCATACATGATCGATCCAATTAGCGAAGCATATGGAATCTGATTCATTCTCCCCCGCTCAACAGGTGTCTGTGGACACTGTTTCTTGCTGAGAGTTACACCATGGGACATGGGTAGGTGCCCTCTCTTGGCATTCTCCATGCTAAATCGTGCCAGTACTTTATCAATGTAAGTACTCTGACTCAATCCAATCATCCTCTTAGATCTATCCCTATAGATCTTGATGCCTAATATGTACTGTGCCTCTCTTAAGTCCTTCATTGAAAAACACTTTCCTAGACAACCCTTTACGGACTCTAATAATTTTGTGCTGTTTCCAATGAGTAATATGTCATCGACATATAGGACTAGGAATGCGATGTCACTCCCACTGACCTTCTTGTGAACACAAGACTCATCTGGATTCTTGATAAAACCAAACTTACTGATGGCTTCATCAAATCGCAGATTCTAACTTCTGCTTGCTTGCTTTAGTGCATAAATGGACTTCTTAAGCTTGCATACCTTTCCAGCGTTGCTTGGATCAACAAAACCTTCCGGCTGTGTCATATACACAGTTTCTTCCAAAATCCCATTAAGGAAGGCGGTTTTAACATCCATTTGCCATATTTCGTAATCGTAATGTGCAACAATTGCTAGAATGATCCGAACGGACTTAAGCATTGCGACTGGCAAAAAGGTTTCATCATAATCAATCCCGTGGATTTGCCTGTAACCTTTTGCCACCAGTCTTGCTTTGTATACTGATACATTTCCATCTTTGTCTGCTTTCAATTTGAAAATCCATTTGCAACCGATGGGTATATAACCTTCGGGCAAATTTACCAAGTCCCAGACTTGATTTTCAGACATGGAGCCCATCTCAGATTTCATGGACTCTTGCCATTTAGCAGAGTCGGGGCTCGTCATAGCTTGTTTGTATGTCGCTAGCTCATCTCCATCCATGACTAGGATGTCCTGATCTTCGGTTAAGACAATACCAAGGTATCTATCTGGTTGAGATCTTGGCCGTTGCGACCTACGAAGGGTAATAGGTTGAGCATTTACATTGTCTGTTTGATTCTGACCAATCTTATCACCTGCTTCTAAAGCCTTTTGATTGTCAGTTTTATCAGGTTGACATTGTTGCTCGTCCTCTCGAACTTTGTCAAGTTCGATTTTCCTCCCACTTGTCATTTTGGAAGGGTGTTCCTTCTCCAAAAAGACACCATCACGAGCAACAAACACTTTGTTCTCGGATTTATTGTAGAAGTAATACCCTTTTGTTTCTTTTGGGTAGCCCACAAAGAGACACTTGTCCAATTTTGGGTGAAGCTTGTTAGAAATTAATCTCTTGACATATGCTTCGCAACCCCAAATCTTAAGAAAAGACAACCTTGGAGGTTTCTTAGTCCATAATTCATATGGAGTCTTTTCGACTACTTTTGACAGAGCACGGTTCAGAGTTAGTGCCGCAGTTAGTAGTGCGTGTCCCTAGAAAGAGATAGGAAGTTCACTAAGACCCATCATTGATCGAACCATGTCTAACAAGGCTCGATTTCTCCTTTCGGATACTCCGTTCCATTGAAGAGTTCCAGGAGGTGTCAACTCTGAAAGAATACCATTTTCTTTCAAGTGATCGTCGAATTCATGGCTCAAATATTCGCCACCTTGATCCGATCGAAGTGCTTTAATCTTCTTGACAAGTTGATTCTCAACTTCCCTCTGAAATTCTTTGAATTTCTCAAAGGATTCAGATTTATTCGACATAAGGTAGACATAACCATATCTACTATGATCGTCGGTGAAGGCAATGAATTGTCTTAGTTTTGTCTGCAGTATCAATATTTGTCTAATCATATGCAATTTCCATTGAACATATATAAACAAGACATTTTTAAACAGCTATTGTCAAAGTCTTACGATCAAAGCAACTTGGTGTCCAACACCATAGATCATAGTATGTTCAAAAGCATGATGAAACTAAGATTAGTTTAATTACATGTCATAGATAAAATAAATGTGCCTACAAGCACGACCAAAAGACCATCTTCGTCGTCCGCTCGTAGTTGCACATCCACTTGTAAAGCCCTCTCACTTGGTTTCTGAAAAAGGCAACGTAAAGTGAGTCATATGTGGTATCCAATACCTATGAATAGCTTTTATACAAGTGCTAAGGAATATACCTGAGGCAGATGCCACATTCCTCTCCTCCTCATCCTTGCGAAAGATCTTGCATTCTCGTTTGTAGTGACCTTGTTCACCTCAATAGAAGCATCGCATCTTCGCTTTGACCTTCTTCTTTAAGGGTCTTTTGCTTGCTCCATGAGAGGTGGCTCGGAGAAGCCGCTCTAGCATAACTCTTAAAGTGTGAGTCTCCTCTTCCGCAGCTATATGTGCCCTGAGAGCATCATAGCCCGAGTGGAGAGAAGCAAGCAAGACATGACCCGCCATCTCATCCTCCAATGGGATTCCAAGAAGCTCCATGTGCTTGAAGAGCCTAGTCATTCTAAGCACATGAGGTCGAATGGGCATACCCGGTCTCAATTTGGTATTACATACCCTTGACCAAAGCCGGTACCTTTCCTTAGCAAGACAACCCCTTTCCGGTGGCTTTATCTTCATGTTCGAGAGTGACCTAGTCAAGTCAAACACGAGTCCATCATATTTGCCATTGTCACTCTTCGTGACTCTTATATTGACAACGTCCTCAAGTCCTTTGAGGAACATGTCCGGAAAATAGAAGGAGAGCTTTTCCTTCCAATCTTCCGGGATGAAATTAGCCATAAGTCTTGAGACTTTCTTGCAATTGGAAGACCATTCTTCATGAGCCTCATCGGTCATGATCCCCTTAGAGAAGAAGCTTGGCATGGGAGTATCAAGAGTGTACTCCAAGGAACAATTCCGAAGAGTTTTCCTGATTTCCTCCTCCCACTCCTTGAAGTTGACCAAGTTAAGGCAAAAGGCCAACTTGTCGGGGAGTTCCGGGCACATAGAATTGTTGTTTGAGTTACTTGCAGACATGGTTCTACAATTGAAAGAATTTGAAATGAAAAACCATTCATAAACCAATAAGTTTGAAATTTAAAAGCGTTAATGCAAAATTTCAATCTTATTGAGCATTTTATCCACGCATTAATAATTTGTCCCTTTTAGGTGAGAATAAAATGATTCCAAGATCCCAAAAATCAAAAAGTGATTAAGCATGCTTTGGCTTGTCTTAACACTTAATATTTTAGGGTAAGCAATCTAATTGCTAATAGCTCTAAGCTACTCTCGGTTTGATAAAACGTCGCATCTAATGCATTCTTGACATTTTATATCTTTTGCCACGACATCTAAGGACTCCTTACTGATATCGTTGAGCTTAACCAAGATCAACTCGTATACCTAGTATACCTTACGTTCCTAGGGAAGTAGTGATGCCTCGCTTTGGCGTAGCCCATCACGTACGCGCATTAGTTCGGTAAGTGTTGTTCTTGGAACGACAATTTTTAGCTCAATATTTTAGGGACCTAGGGTTTCTATGTTGGTTGATTTAAGTGAACTTAACTAATCATCGCAACATTTGAAATCCTAGACATGCATCTAACATTCAAATATATATATATATAAGCACAATAATATACATAAAGCATAAAATAAATGCATTTGGCAACTAGCATGACCCCTTGAAATCTTCAAATCTTCAAGGGTCTTCATCTTGGCTCGTCTTCATCGAAACGCCGTCTTGAGACATCTTTGCCAAAATAAAATTACTAGCTACTACGGCTAAGATTAATCTAAATATTAAGGTACAAAAATACTCAACGGTACGCAGACCGTATTTAGATTTACAAAAACACGTAACGGAACGCAGTCCGTATTTTCTATCCTAATCGAGCCCCACTAGTTGCCAATTTCACGAAACCTATGAAACAATATATTTTCCATTCATCCATTCACTATATGTGAATGGCCCATGCATTTTACGACAAAAACAAGTAAAATTGCACAACACGCAAAAACTAGTAACTAACTTAGGTTGTTAATCCGATTAACATGCCTAATTAAAACTAGTCAAAGTTGTTTAATCATATTATGTTTATTAAGGCGCAATTTGTTCACGAAAAATTCATAAGCTCCCACTAAATTCCGCATCCAAGTTAACTAATCTAATTAATTAAGCTAGTAAACCCAAATTTTGTCAAAATTAAAATTTTGCAAGAGCCGGAAAAATCGAGGTCTAACCTCGTTAAAATTTTTAAATTAAATTAAAAGGGCAAAATTGTACAAAAGCGATAGCCCAAAATTCAAGCAAAAACAGCCCACCAACAAAATACGAGGGCTGCGCACCATGGATGCTAGGCAGCCCATGTGTTGCGCCTGCTGTGTTGGGTGGCAGCATCCACGCCCAGCGTAGCGTGCTACGCCAGCCAACACTAGCAGCTCGCTACGCATGCTGCGCATGCTAGCTTGCTAGCTGGTGCCTGGCAGCGTATGGCAGGCTGGCTGGGGCTTGCTGCCATGCTGCCCAGCAGCTTGCACAAGCACTCCAGCAGCCTTAGGCCACACACCTAGCACTACGGCAGCACGCAACAACCATGCTACACAGCAGCCCCTCACCACACACAGCAACACCTCAAGGCACACCCTTTTTGTGCGCACCATAGGCAGCCACATGTGGGCTGCTAGGCAGCCCGGCTAGCCTTGGTGACGCTTGGGTGTTTTTGCCTCGATTTGCGTGCCGTTTCTCGGGATTTTAATCCCGATTTACGTGTGACGTAAAATTAATCCTAAATTTATTTTAGAATTAACTTAAGGCAAAAATGAAATTAAAATAAGTCCAACTTAATTACATTCAATTTTAATGGTGCACAAGCCTAAATCATCCAAAATTACCTTTTGAAATAATTTAGGTCTTTCTTGATGCTTTAAAATTGAAGGGCTACACCCATAATTAATTTAACCCGAATGTAAATTAATGATGAGTTTTGACAAAATAGGGAGTTTGGAAAATAAAACCAATCATCCAATGAAAATGTTCCAACTTTTACTTGTGTAAAATAACAAAATTACATCTTCCAATATGAAGATTAATCAAGATTTAATCACAAGCACTTGAACTTTAAGGACTTTAATCAACAAAAAAATGATTAAATCCAAAAATTAGTTCAACATGGAATTTAGAATCAAAGTTCCAACCATTTAAACACTTAAAGATTGGATCTTTAATATATAACGAACTTTAAAATTTCACATTCACAATAAACATTCACACTTTAATGCAATTTATTTGCATGATTGTGAAATAACAAGTTTATGTGAGAAATTGAACATACCAACTTAAGCACACATTATGACTTCATAATCATGCTTAAAAGGGTTTAAAATTGATGTAGATTAGGGATGCAATAATGCATTTAATCTACCCTTGACATGCTTAAATTAATCAAGGCATAAAGATTTAAAAAATTTCGTCAAAAACGAAAAACCTCTCGAAAAACATATTTCTGGGAGGGTTTTGGCTTCTGGACAATTCTAAGAGGGTCAGAAACGATTTAGAACATCGATTCCACCCAACAATCACTATTTTTGAGTCGAAATCTGGGTTCGTCAGCCAAAATTAAAAAAATACGAGTTTTAAATTAATTAAAACGGGCTTCTAATCCAATTAGAAAACACAACCAGAAATTTAACCATTTTAAATCACCTTAATTAATTACAAATTGCAATAATTAAAAAGAGCGTGGCTCCGATACCGCTGTTGGGTTTCGTAGCGTCCAAAGCTACGCGGAAGAGAAACCCGCCCAAGACCCGCCCTAATAATTAAATCAATAAAGCATGCATAAACATAATTAAACAATAATTAAGAGAAAGGATAAAGAAGTAATACCCTTGATGCGTGCTTCGCTCGTAAACCGAGCTCTTACTTCGAAGCTTAAAGCCTCACAAGCGTGACGGCCTCCAACGGCTCGTACCCACGACCCGACCCAAACGATCTTCGTCTCGAGGGTTAGTCGAGACTTGACCAAGTATAAAAATAGAGTTTTACGAACTTAAAGGTTTTCTCAATAATAAGAGATGCCTTTTGAGTTCCACTCAAGTTGTATTCTCCAAATGCCCAATAATGTGGTATTTATAGGGAAATGCAACTTGCACTCCCATTCATGATCAATGTGGGATAGTTGCATTTTTCACTAATTTATTTAATTCCAAAATAAATTATAAAACAATGCAATCACAAATCAACAAGTGGCATGAGGAGAGGAGAGGTTAGGTAAGGACCATAACCATGGGGGGACCATTGCCTTGCTCCCCAAGGCATGGCTCTAAGCCTTGGTCCCCACTCTCCTCAAACCGGCATCAAAGACAAGGTGAGCTAGCTGCCAGCCTTGCTGCCCAGCTAGCACAGCCAGCCTGCCCTTGCCAGCACGCCCCAACACATGTGTGCTGCTAGCGAGCCACGCATGCTGCTGGGCGCACAACAGTGCTAGGCGTTGGGCTGCTAGTGCTGGGCTAGGCGTCAAGCTCGCTGCTCGCTGCTTGCTGCTTGGTGTTGCCATGCGAAGGCACGCACACAAGCAAGAAAGCACAGCGTGCTACTGCTGCGATGGTGCTGCCATGCGCCTAGTGCTAGCTATGCACACACACACGCAAGCTCCCAGCTGTGCGATGGTGTGCTGTGCGCCTAGTGCTAGCGATGCACGCACACACGCAAGCTCCTAGCTATGCGATGTTGTTTTGTGTGCATAGTGCTAGCGATGCTCGCACACACGCAAGTTCCTAGCTATGCGATGGTGTGTTGTGCGCCTAGTGCTAGCGAAGCACGCACACACGCACACCCATGGTGTTGTGATGGTGCACTGCTAGCTCGAGCTAGCCTAGCAGCCACATGGCTAAGCCAATGTGATGCTACGGCTTTGCTTGAACTTGTTGCTTGTTGATTTTGCGACGCTCGGTCTCGACGCCTTAGGCTCGATATCCGACGCCTGTGTTCGTAATACTCTAGTGACTTATCAAATCCTTCGGATTAATTCGTCGGTTCGGATCGACAGTTCGTTTGGTTCGAACCGAAGGATTCAGTCTAGACAAAGTTGTAATATTAATTATTTACTAATATTACAGATCGGAAGCGGCCTCTACCCAGGCATTCCGATCACTTGATCTCACTGAAGAATTAGCTTCCTTATAATTCTGAGCCCTCAATCAGAATAATACACTTGTTGGAAGGACACCATTCCTTTCATTCTCCACATTTGATTGTTACCAAATTTTATAGGATTAATTTTCCTTAATAATTTTATTCTCTTATTGTGTCCCTCGACAGTGTCATTACTAGTGGAGGGTGTTCTACTTTTGAAACTCGAACATGAAAAAAAGGACAACATAAGCACTCTTTCATTCATGTTATGAATAGACTATAAATGAATTATATTACATTCATTTTTCGTGCATTATGGATTCTTGGAGTGAAACGAAGAGCCATATGTAAATGAGATAAATGTGTGTGAATGATATTGTACTAATGTACTTCGACTATCCCTCTCAACCTCTTATCATGTCTCATGTCTCATGCCTGAAGTTATTTATAGTTTTGAATCGCAATATATCATGATGATCTAAATATTTGGTGTTTCCTTGGCTTGCAGTCTCAGACGCGTCCTAGTCCTGTAGGACCACCCAAATCGACTGCTCGGCCTGCTGGACCTGGCCCTGCTAAAGGATGGTGTGTGCCTAAACAACAGGCCACTGTTGCACAACTGCAGTCGAACATCAATTACGTCTGCAACCAAGGAGTTGATTGCAAACCCATTCAACCAGGCGGTGCTTGTTACAACCCAAACAATGTTAGGGCTCACGCGACCTATGCCATGAACACATTTTACCAGACCAAGGGTCGCCAGCCCTACCAGTGCGACTTCTCCTAGACTGCTGTTATCTCTAACCAGAATCCAAGTAAGTATCAAGGCTCCTCCATACATATTTCTATGTGCTAATTAGTAATGGCATGTTTTAACTTATGATTCTGAAAAGCCTGAAGTCTCAATGATACGTAGATTGATCTAAGTTTTAGGCCTCATACTCTCATATCAACCGTCTTTTTTTTTTTGCTAAACTGAAATATTAATGATTAAAACCGATTTAAGCTAGTTTAGTTGTTAATCAAGACTAATTTTTGATTGATTTACTAGTTTACTTGTCATACATATGTAGCCAGCCTACCGATTAAAATTAATTTTTACTTGATAACTAAAAAATTTACAATTGACGTGAACAAGGCCTTAAACATGCTATCAAATGTTAATTAATATTACGTTTTGCTCATCAAAGTGCGCTAAGTCATGCCATTTAAATAGTTTGCTCATTTGCCAAATGAGCAACTAAGTTTTTGCTCATTTGACAAATGAGCAACTAAGTTTTTGCTCATTTGACAAATGTGCAACTAACTATTTGCTCATTTGCTAAATGAGTAAAAAATTGATTGCTCATTTCCCAAATGATCAAAAATTTTATTGCTCATTTCCCAAATGATCAAAGAAATGTTTGCTTATTTTACAAATGAGTAACTAATTATTTGCTTATTTGACAAATGAGTAAACTAATGGTTGCTCATTTCACAAATGAGAAAAGAAATGCTTGTTGATTTAATGAATAATTAAAGAAATGTTTGCTCATTTGACAAATGAGAAACTAATCATTTTCTCATTTGACAAATGAGCAACTAAGTTTTTGCTCATATGTTAAATTAGCAACTAACTATTTGCTCATTTGCTAAATGAGCAAAAAATCGATTGCTCATTTTCTAAATGATCAAAGAAATGTTTGCTTATTTTATAAATGTGTAACTAATTATTTCCTTATTTAACAAATGAGCAAACTAATGGTTGCTCATTTCACAAATGAGCAAATTACACTCAATTAGCATGTAGAGTAGTGTGAAAATGCAGAGTTTGAAAATTTTGAGTAGTTAATGAAATTTATTTCTTTTGGCTATTGGGAAAATAATACAAAAGACACCTATTACAAGTTATAAAATTGCAAAACAATTCTTTGCTCATTTATCAAATGAGCAAATTATTTAATGCTCATTTGTCAAATGAGCAGATAATTTTGGCTCAATTTGTCAAAAATTAATATTTATTCTTTACTAATTTGTCAAAAATGAGCAAATAATTTGTCAAAGTGAGCAATTAATTTTTTGCTCATTTGTCAAACGAGCAATAATTTTTTGCTCATTTGTCAAATGAGGAATTAATTTTTGCTCATTTGTTAAATGAACAAAAAAATTCAATGCTCCTTTGTCAAATGAGCAAACTATTTAATGCTCATTTGTCAAATGAGCAAATGATTCTTGCTCATTTTGTCAAATGAGCAAATGATTCTTGCTCATTTTGTCAAATTAATGCTCATTTGTGAGTGTGTTTGGATGTTTTAAATACGTTAGCCTACTACCTCAAGGGTAGAGCATTGTGCAAATTCACAAAATATGTGGGTTCGAATCCCACGTAGGTTCATTTATGTAATGTGGAGACACATGTTTGTATGAGAGTTTAATTGTAACAAAGTTTATATATTTATAAATCATTTCAAACCATTTTTTTGCTCATATAATTTAGTACGAATTTGATTTTTTTTTTTAATTAATTTTGTTTATAGAGATAACCTATGTATGAATTGAACCTACATCCCCTATGCATTTGCATAGTGCTCTACCAATTGAGCTAATAGGTTCACATCTGACATGTTGCCCTTTGCAATACTGGATCAGCTCCAGACATTGGAGAGTAGACAAAATATCCTCTTCTTTGATGGCTGTCATGTCACTGAGCTCCTACAGAACAATAAGCCACATATTCATCACAATTGAGCAGGAAACAGAAGTACAAAAATTTTAGTCAAAAACACTAAAAAATAGACACAGGGATCCTAAGAAGTTTCAAGTCTACAAACCAATGATATTGAAGAAGGTTTTCATTCTACAAACCTTGATAGCTATGTTTCCCTTATGCTTCTTCAAGATATCCAGAAGAACACGTGTCTAATATCCCTTGTAGCTCAATAGCCCCAGATCTGAGAGTGGCCTGTCAGGTGTGCCCACCTTACCTTCTCTCTTAGAAAGTTCATAAGCTGTTGCAACCATAGTTGATGTTAGCAACAAAGAGAGAAATGGCTATGCATATATTAGCAAAATGCCGAGCATAGATTCCCTATTGTGTAAGACCATAACAACCCTTACTTCATTGGATCCTTAGAATAAGAAGCAGTGAAGTAACACAGCAGAGCATAAAAATTACTAGAAAATTGTTAAGGGTGGAGGCTTAAAAAATGCAATAAGAAATTTGCCACAGCCTTTCATTTGATAGATGAGCAAAGAATTGTTTGCTCATATGATAAATACCAAGATCATCATCTGTTCGAATACCACCAACTAAGACATTAACCCAACTACCCCCGTCTGCCACACCAATCTGACTACCTGATAAGTGTCATTTATGAAACATATTAGGGCGTTTTTCTCCCTTAGTTTTAGGTTTATTTCGGTTTTTCTTTGTTATTTCTATTCCTCTTAGTCTTGTTTTAGTTTTCTTTGTCTTAATTTTTAGTTTTAGGCCTTAGTTGTGAATTACATGCTTTTTGCTCGGTTTCTAGCTTGATTTGCATGTTTTTCTATGTGTTCTTTTACTCTTTTCTATCTTGGTCTATTTGTGTAGGTGCTTGACGCTTTCTTTGATGCTTATGACCTAAGAAAAGGAAACAAAGTTCAATAGAAGAAGCTTGAAGCTAAGAAAGAAGCTAAGAAGCTTGAGACAAGAAAGCTTGAAGCTCGTAGAAGGCCTTAAACCGAGTCTTGTTCAATCTTTCAGCCATAACTTTTGATCTACACATTGTATTGAGGCGATTCAAATTGCGTTGGAAACTAGACTTGAAGAGCTTTTCAACGGTATGTTGCAAACCCTAAGAGGCTTCCTAGAACAGAAGTTATGGCCGTTTGAATCTGCAAGACGCTGCCAGGCTCCGCGGGCGCGGCCCATGGTGCTGCGGGCGCGGCTATTTTTTCCGCGGGCGGGGCCCTCTGCTTTCCCCAATTTTGCAATTTTCTGGAGATGCCTTGCCGCGGGCGTGGCTCTGGGTACCGCGGGCGCGGGTTTCTGGGTCTTGTTCGAGCTTAATTTCCGGATTTCTTTCTTTCTCTTCTTGTAATATAAATAGAGGACTTCTTAGACTTCTTAAAGGGGGGATTTTGACATTTTCTCTCTCCTCTAATTAGGATTAGGGTTAGATTAGGATTTTCTTTCTCTAGTTTAGGAGTAGTTTTAGAGAGAGAAAGCTTGGATTTCAATGGAGATTTGGGAGGTTGAAGAAGCAACTTTGTGGATTCTCTTCTCATCTATTCAATGAGCTTTTCTAACTTTCTCTCACCTTTATTGCTTTGTTTAATTCTTGATTTTGCTTATTTCATTGTTGATTAGAGTAGTTAATTAGTTTGGTTGTTTGATTCTTGCTTTAATTCTAGTTTTATCTTGTTTTCCATATTCATCTTCATTATGTTTGCTTAGATTTTGTTCTAGGGAAATGGATGAAGGTTATGCTGATGAATTGAGTGATTGGTTGTGATTAGTATGCAATTGATTCTTGATTATTGTGTTTGGATGATGCTTACATTGACTAGAATCATTTTAGCTAATTGATTCTTGGTTCTTAATTATGCTTTCAATCAATTGTGCGGAAGTGAGTTGATTGAGAGTCTAGATTCTTCCATACCTTTGCTAGGCTAGTAACGCGGGAGTGAATTAGCTTAGTAGGATAATTGGCATGCTTAATTGCGCGGGAGTGGGTTGAGTGTGTTAATCATTCCTAATTAAGATCATGATCATCTAATTGTGACTTGTTATTGAATTCATTAATGTAATTGGATTCCCCTTTCCCTAATATCTTGTTAATTGCTTTAAGTAGTGTTTTAGATGTTTCTCTCCCTATCTCACAACCTTCCTACTAGTCTAATTACCTCAAATTAATACACTTAGTCCTTGTGGTTCGACCCTAGCTTGCCACTATCTAGTGTGAACTTGATAGAGTTAGGTTAGGAATATAAATTGTAAATTTGATCTAGGATAGTAGACCAACGACCTATTGTCCCCCGATCAAATTTTTGGCGCCGTTGCCGGGGACTAAGGCGTTCATTAATTTGTATTGATTAGATTAGCTAGGTTCTTGTGTATAGTTTTGATTTTTGTTTGCTTTTCTTTGCTTCGTATAAAAAAAAATGGCATGCTTATCTTTTCCTCAATTTGACGATGAACCATTCTATGCTTACTTTGAAAGACTTGATGGTTTCTTTGGTTTCCACTGTTGTTCTCTTAGTGATGCTTGTGGTATAGCTTATTGGGGTGTGAATGAGTATACTAGGAGTGTTGTTGAAAGTATGTTTAATGGTGAAATTTGTGCTTTGTCCTTGGATGATGCTTGGAATTTCTTCGTTTGGTTTGCTAGGGATACTTGTGATAGGGATTCTCATGTTTCTAGCCTTGATGCAAATATTGAAAATTCTTCTAATTTTTGCATGGACTCCCTTGATGTGCCTAATGCTCCTTATGAAGAACCTATTATGCATGTTTACCCCTCCCCCTTATATGCTCATTGTGATGAGGTTTGTGCTAATTTTGATGATATGCAATTTGATTTTGATCATGAACCTCAACCCAATAACATTGATGCCCAAATCCTTGCCCAAATGCAATATCTCACCCAACAAGTCCAAGAGCTTCAAGAGGAACAAAAAGTGAGAGAAGTGAGACTTGCCCAAGTGATGAGTGCTAGGGTTGTTGGAAATGGTTGCGAGGCACCTCACTTGGAGAGTGAGAGTGCTTTTGAGGATGATATGGGCCAAGGGTGTAAAGGTGAGGGGAGATTTTCATGTAATGAGAGGATTTTTGAGGATTTTCATTCCCCTTTTGAGCTTGAGCACTTTCCTTCCCCTTATTTACCCCCTTTGAGAGCTTCCTTTGATGAGGATGTGAGCGAGCCATCTTTAATATTGGATGAGGGAATTCATGAGGAGGAGGATGATGAAATTGAGCAACCAAGAGGGATTGAGAGTCCCTTGGATGATGGTGGAGGAGTTGAGAATGAAGTAAATGTTGATTTTGTGGATTCCAACCCCCTTCCCCATCTTGGTGAGTCTACTCTGCATGTTTGTGACCCTTCGATCCATGAGTATTTCGACTCATTTGAGGTTATGACTAATGTGTTCATTGAAGGAGTAACGAAAACTCATAGCCTTTTGAGTGAATTCATTGATAATGCTTCATGGGAGAGAAATGAGTTTGAAATGAATTTGTATCCTTTCATGCATGGTTTTGAGACTCTAGGCTTTGAGGATGTTGAGGGAGTTATTGTCCATCGTTGTGATAGAGAGGAAGATGTGGTTTCTCTTGGAGGTTGGATGTTTGAGGGAGATGAAGATCATGAGTGTTCTTCATTTGAGGACTCTATGATTGATTTCTATGCTCTTATTGGTGATTTAAGGAATGGTGGTGAGGGAAAGTTCATAGGTGAGACCATTGCTCCTATTCCCTTTTCTCATGTCCCTTTTTCAAGAAGATTTAACCATATCCCCTACTATCCTATCTCCCTCCCTTCTTTTGTCAAAGAGCCTATTGGGGACTCTCCTTCTATTGCTGATATTCAAGCCCCTCTCTCATCGATTATTGAGGAAAAGGGTGATTTTGCCACCCAAAAAGATTTTGAGGAGGTTTTGCCTTTTTATTCTTTTTCTTTATCTTATTTTCTTGGTTTTTCTTTTGATTTTTCTTCTTTCTTTTGGCATCTCCCACCTCATTTGCGTGCAATAATCTTGTTGCACGTCCTTCTCCCGTCATTTGCCTACCGTTTATCCTATGAAATGTGTAGTAGTGCATTTGACAAGCTCTTGCGTTCCTTGCAATATTATTTACTAGAGCGGTCAAGCTTGGACCTTAAGCAAGCCTTTCTCGGGAAGTAACCCGTGTTTTATTGCTTTCATTTTCTTATCTTTTTAGTATAGATTTTCGCTCATGGAAATGTTTCTGTGCCCTTTGCTAGGTACATAACTTGATATACTTTGGTGCATTGGTATTGGATCAAGAATCAAGGAAGTTTGACTCCTCTTTCCTAGCATATGGTATATGAGGCATAGCTTTGGAGGAAATTGGCTTTGAAGGGTTAAATTAGGTCATTTGCGGGTATTTACACCCACCTATATCCGGTAATATCTTTCCTTGCTCTTTCTCTAATGGTTGGTAGCTTGAAGACCATGTGTTGGTTTGTTGGATTGATTACTTTCTTTTCCCCTCCCCGTGGACTCTATGATTTATGATTTGAGTGTATTGTTGGATTGAGGGTATTCTATCATGCTTGGTTAGAATGTTGGTCCATTTTTGCCATGCAATTGAGTATATGCATTTCCATGTGTTTTCTTATATTTTGCAATGTGTTTTGTTTTATTCTTGATTTGGACATAATACTTTTGGATTTGTGTTCTTGAATGCTTTTCTTCCTAAATAGTAGTGGTTTGCACGCTTTGAGATATCTTGGGTTGATTTTAGGATAGAGTATGCTAAGGTAGTATGCTAAGAACTTTGGGACCTTGAAGCCTTAGTCTACTTGTTTGTGGTAAGAAGGAGTTGCTTCCTATAGTGAATTTGAAGCCAATAGTGAGTTTTTGCTACAACCATGTGAGGTTTCATTTCTCTAACTTTCTACCTAATTTGCATGAGTGGCACATGGATCCTTGACTATCGCTTACTTTATCTAGAACTTGACTTCTATCTTCCGAGATCGCAACCGAACCATTTAGGAAGGACAAAGGCAGATTTTCGAGGTGATTATTTTTGCTTTTCTAGGTTTTTATTTTATATTTTTGGTTTTGGGTTTACATTTGCCTCCTTGCTAACCATTTGAGCCTTATACCTTCTTTTCTAGCCATATTACTAGACTTCATACCATTTGTTTCATTCTTTTCAACTTTGGTTTTTGTGAAGCTAGTGGTAATGAGTTTGTTTGGTGATTATAAGTGCAATAGTTTGAAGTTATGAGCTCATTTTGTATAGAAATTATGTATTGTGTATAACTTTGTGAATAAAAGCAAATGTAAAGTTGAAAAAGTCGTCCATAGTCAAAAGAGGCGAGGAAAAAAAAAAGAGAGAGATATTGAAAAGCACAAAATTATTTTGATGTAGTTATGATTTCCCTAGTTTAGAGCATTGAGGACAATGCTCCATTTAAGCTTGGGGGAAGCGTGTCTACACTTTTTGTACATATGTTCGTGATTTTGCTTTGAATAAGCTTGGGGGTGTTGATATTTTTGTTTGAGTTTTGGTGATAACTTGGTTATGGTGTTGAGAATTGGTCATTCTTATGCTTCACAACTAGGTATACCACCAATTTTCAAATTTCTTAATCTACCTTTCCCCTTTTTGCCCATACGTTACAACCCTTCAAAGACCTTTTGACCTTTGTGGTTGAGTCACAAGTCGGTGGAGGGAGATGGGAGTCAAGCTTATGGTGCAGTTTGCATAGTTGAGATGTCGACTAGCCCTAAAATCTCTTCTTTTCCGGTTCCCTAGTGGAATCATTGAGATGCTCACTAGAGGTGAATTTGAAACTACTAGGGAGAACGCGGTAAGATCGTTTGGGATGAAGGTGAATTGTGTCTTACTAGTTCTCTATGCTTAGCATTTCTTATGTTTCAATCAACCTTGGATACCTTGAAGTGTGCACTCCTCTATTGTTTAGAAAGACTTGTATCATTTGTGCTTGTTTATTTGCAAAAGTCCATTCATGAATATTTGTTTTCCTTCCTTTTCTTTTGATTTCCCTTTTATGCTTTGCCTTGTTTTAGTTGGTTTTTTTCAAGAGTTGTGGGTTAAACTCTTAGGAAACCCTCACGAGAGCACACTCGTCCTCTAGAGCGATCTAGGGGTTTAAAGGGCTTGTCTTTAGTTGCTAAAATTGACCGTGATTCCTACGAAAGTGAGTTAGTGTATATTCTTGTCTCCATTAGTGTGCTAGTCTCGTTGGAATAAGTCCTCCTTTTTTTTCTTTTGGTTTTGTCTTGCTCGAGGACGAGCAAGAGTTAAGCTTGGGGGAATTTGATAAGTGTCATTTATGACACATATTAGGGCGTTTTTCTCCCTTAGTTTTAGGTTTATTTCAGTGTTTCTTTGTTATTTCTATTCCTCTTAGTCTTGTTTTAGTTGTCTTTGTCTTAATTTTTGGTTTTAGGCCTTAGTTGTGAATTACATGCTTTTTGCTCGGTTTCTAGCTTGATTTGCATGTTTTTCTATGTGTTCTTTTACTCTTTTCTCTCTTGGTCTATTTGTGTAGGTGCTTGACGCTTTCTTTGATGCTTATGACCTAAGAAAAGGCAACAAAGTTCAATAGAAGAAGCTTGAAGCTAAGAAAGAAGCTAAGAAGCTTGAGACAAGAAAGCTTGAAGCTCGTAGAAGGCCTTAAACCGAGTCTTGTTCACTCTTTCAGCCATAACTTTTGATCTATACATTGTATTGAGGCGATTCAAATTGAGTTGGAAACTAGACTTGAAGAGCTTTTCAACGGTATGTTTCACACCCTAAGAGGCTTCCTAGAACAGAAGTTATGGCCGTTTGAATCTGCAAGACGCTGCCAGGCTCCGCGGGCGCGGCCCATGGTGCTGCGGGCGCAGCTATTTTTTCCGCGGGCGGGGCCCTCTGCTTTCCCCAATTTTGCAATTTTCTGGAGATGCCTTGCCGCGGGCATGGCTCTGGGTACCGCGGGCGCGGGTTTCTGGGTCTTGTTCGAGCTTAATTTCCGGATTTCTTTCTTTCTCTTCTTGTAATATAAATAGAGGACTTCTTAGACTTCTTAAAGGGGGGATTTTGACATTTTCTCTCTCCTCTAATTAGGATTAGGGTTAGATTAGGATTTTCTCTCTCTAGTTTAGGAGTAGTTTTAGAGAGAGAAAGCTTGGATTTCAATGGAGATTTGGGAGGTTGAAGAAGCAACTTTGTGGATTCTCTTCTCATCTATTCAATGAGCTTTTCTAACTTTCTCTCACCTTTATTGCTTTGTTTAATTCTTGATTTTTCTTATTTTATTGTTGATTAGAGTAGTTAATTAGCTTGGTTGTATGATTCTTGCTTTAATTCTAGTTTTATCTTGTTTTCCATATTCATCTTCATTATGTTTGCTTAGATTTTATTCTAGGGAAATGGATGAAGGTTATGCTGATGAATTGAGTGATTGGTTGTGATTAGTATGCAATTGATTCTTGATTATTGTGTTTGGATGATGCTTACATTGACTAGAATCGTTTTAGCTAATTGATTCTTGGTTCTTAATTATGCTTTCAATCAATTGTGCGGAAGTGAGTTGATTGAGAGTCTAGATTCTTCCATACCTTTGCTAGGCTAGTTGCGCGGGAGTGAATTAGCTTAGTAGGATAATTGGCATGCTTAATTGCGCGGGATTGGGTTGAGTGTGTTAATCATTCCTAATTAAGATCATGATCATCTAATTGTGACTTGTTATTGAATTCATTAATGTAATTGGATTCCCCTTTCCCTAATATCTTGTTAATTGCTTTAAGTAGTGTTTTAGATGTTTCTCTCCCTATCTCACAACCTTCCTACTAGTCTGATTACCTCAAATTAATACACTTAGTCCTTGTGGTTCGACCCTAGCTTGCCACTATCTAGTGTGAACTTGATAGAGTTAGGTTAGGAATATAAATTGTAAATTTGATCTAGGATAGTAGACCAACGACCTATTGTCCCCCGATCACTACCCCTAATAACATAGAACTCATTCATTTTCCGCTTCAAAAGTATCTGAAGTATTAGGTTAGAAAAAACTAATTGCAAAATGAAAGTAAATGAACAAAATGAAATTAAAATGATCAAAATGAAAGTAAAATGAGTAATATGAAAATGAAAAGACTACCTAACATTAAAGTGGGAACAAAAAGAACTACAAAATTGCTTTTGGACATTGGCGCAGCTGATTTATGGTTCTTCAAATACATTGAAAACTCCCCAATGTTGACAGATAATGAGTTCTTTTTGAACTGTTTTTTTCCATTGGGTAATGACTTCATCATCCTTTGAAAAAACATTGGCATCCATCTCCATGCCTCCAACTGGAAGCCCTAGGACCTCATGTACATGTTGTTCTGTAATTTTGAAAGGTTTAGAATCAGGAATATTCAAGGAACAACTCTGAGCATCAAAGTGCTTGACCAACCAAAAACCCAACTGCAAAGGCAGTTGGGATACTTTCAAAAACTCCAAGGACCCAAATCATATAGCTCTAATAGCAATCAACTGATCTTTCGAAAGCTTCTTAAGAACATTAACGGCAGATGAAGGCGACATCCTATTACGCAACGTCCCATAAACAACAGATTTTTGATCCTTGCACTTCATCAACAACATCTTCACCACTAGGATCCTCGAACTTCATATTCTGTTTTTCTTTCACTCCTTTTTCAACCTTTTTTCCTTTACCCTTAGTAGCGACTAATTTGTTTCTCTTCTGCTTCTTTTCACTGAGCTTCTCTTCTGCCACTACAACCCCTGAACCAACATCAGCAGCAGCCCCTGATGAACCAACATCGGCAGCAGCCCCTGATGAACCAACATCGGCAGCACACTCCTTTTCAATAGAGTTCCTACTCATACAAAATCATAAAAAAAAAGTAAAATATCACATAGATTTTTTTTTTTGGAGGTATAGTGAAGAGGATACTTTAGGGGAGGGTCTACAGTATGTTATGATAGAGAAGCATAGGCTGATAAATTATCTAATGAACAATTTTCAAATGAGCAATCAATATTTTTCTCATTTAGCAAATGAGCAAATAGTTAGTTGCTCATTTGTCAAATGAGCAAATACTTAGTTGTTCATTTGTGAAATGAGCAAACATTAGTTTGCTCATGTGTCAAATGAGCAAATGATTAGTTACTCATTTATAAAATAAGCAAACATTAATTTAATCATTTGGGTAATGAACAATCAGTTTTTTGCTCATTTAGCAAATAAGCAAAGAGTTAGTTGCTCATTTGTCAAATGAGCAAAAATTTAATTCATTAAATCAGCAAGCATTTAATAAGAAAACATAAAATGAGGAAATAAGAAAAAACGTACATTATCCTTTCCAAAGGTACATCCGTATAATCTTTAGCATTGGTAGAATCAATAGCAACTGAAGAATCCATAACACTGAACAATTCTACAATTATAAAAAAAACCCGAAAAAAATGTAAGCTAACTAAAACAAAGGAAAAATCAAATTAAGAAGCAAATTTGTAAGAGAAATAAAGAGAGGGAAGGGGGGATTCACCACATTTCTAACAAGAAGCATAGGATCCTAAATGTGAGAAAATAGTGTCCTACCAACCAAGAAAAAGTAAGAAGATTAAATAGACCATATAAACTATCAGAAGGTTCAATTCACAGCCCACATAACTTGGTTGGAGACTATTACCAACAGCCTCCCGACCAGTATTAGTATATCACAAGATTCTTGGACATGGTAGTAGTCCCTGTTTTCTCAAATAAGCAGCCTGAAAAATATGCATGTTGTTTCGGGGTTTTTTAAGTCCCTCAGGAGAGTTACAATTCTGGGAATGCGCGCCTGACGTCCGTACCTGCAAAACCCCGAAACTCCGGTTGGGTGGAGTTCCGCCTCCGACGATCAAGTTAGTATGATTCCGGATGGGTAAAAGTGCGGAAAATAAATGGGTTTTTTCTCCCTAATTCAGAGAGATTCTGCAATTAATATTGCTCGATTTTTTTGGTGTTTGTATTTATGAGTGTTTCTGAATGTTTTTTGAATGTCCAATAAATGAGGAGTTTCCTCTATTTATAGCAGATGAAGATCTGCTCCCCCATTAGGGTTACAATGCCACGTGTCAGCATCTGATTGGATCCCAATGGGCCTTTGAAGGGCTGCCACGTGTCAGCACGGTATCGGTCCATGGGCTCCTCGTTAAGGTCGGCTGCAATAGAAGTCGGCCTGACGTTTGAGAGGTAGCACTCCCTAGCCGTCTTCTGGTCCCCGCTTAGGGCACCGACTGACCCATCATCTTTCTTAAACTTAATCAGCATGAGGGATGGGATGATGACTGACTTGGACTCGTTGAGGGTAGGACGACCCAAAATGAGATTGTAGGCGGTCAATTCCTCGACCACCAAAAACTTGACGACCATGTGTCGTCCTTCCCCCTTCTCTCTTAGTCGGATGGGTAGGTCAATCCTCCCCACCGGATGCACTACTCCTCCCCCAAAGCCGACTAGGGGGTGAGAAGCTTTGTGCATACTACTAGGCTTGTACTTGAGCTTTGCGAAGCACTGATAGTTGATCAGGTCCGACGAGCTCCCGGTATCGATTAGGATCCGGCTCACTCGTTGGTTGGCAACCTTGCATTCGATGACTATGGGGTCATCATGGGGCTGCCTGACCATACCCCGATCCTTCTCAGAGATAAAGACCTCAAGGAAGGTGTCTTTCGACGCCTGGCCCTCAGCCTCTAGGTTGGATGGTTTCCGATGTTATCCTTGGTACCCCGGATGGTTGGACCTCCGCTTGCGAATCCGCCTGCTATGATGAAGATGTGCTCTTCATCAGTATCAGAACTCACATCCGGCTTCTTTGACGGTTGTCCATTGTTGGGTTTGGGGTTACCCTTGGACTTCACCAAGTAAGACTTCAGAGCCCCCTCGTCAGCCAGACGGTCCAATAGCCACCTGAGGCTGTAGCAACCATTGGTGTCATGGCCAACGTCCTCATGGAAGTGACAATACTTGCTCTTGTCACGGTTCTAGATAGAACTCTTCATAGCAACCGGTTTTTCAAGAGTTAACCAGTCTTTGATCTCCATGAGGATGGAGGAGCAGTCCTTGTTGAACTCGTATTTGGGGATGTACGGCTCCAAATTCCTCTGTTTCTTCTGGGACGGCTGACTAGAGCGATCCGCCGCCCAGACTTCTTTTCTTTTCTTGCCCTCTTCTCTTTTGGCCGGCTGTCTTTCTTGTCGGATCTCCTTGGCTTCGACGAGTGCTTGAAAGCACAAAGTTCCGTTGCCTGTATATAGGCTTCGGCTTCCATCAAAGCCTCTTGGAGGGTAGCCACCCTCTTGCGGACTAGGTTGAACTTAAAGGTCGACCCATCCTTCAAACCCTTAAAGAAGTCTGTGTACGCAACTTCATCAGACAGCCCTTGAATCTGAATTCTCATCAGATTGAACCGCCTGACATAGGACCGTAGTCCCTCCTTGTCTCCCTGCTGAATAGCCCCCAAGTCGAGACTTGTCTTTTTAGCAGGGATGTTCATGGAGAAGTTGGACGCAAACAGGTAGGCAAGCGTCTTGAAGTTATTGATGCATCCGGCTGGCAGGTTGCCAGACCATCGTTGGGCTATACCCTTCAATGTAGCCGGGAAACATTGGCACCAGGCGGCGTCATCCAACCCCCGTAGGTACATGAGGTTGGTGTATGCCATCAGGTGGTCTTCTGGGTTGGTGGTACCGTCGTAGGTACCAACCAACACATTTTTAACCTAGGCTGGCTGTGCCGCCTCGGTTATCTCCCGGGAGAAAGCCGAAGGCTGTTCCCCCAGGTTGAGCAGCCGGAGTTGCCACTCCATGAGCTGGACCTGATGTGCCGCCTGACCCCCAAAAGGTGATCGCTGCATGTATGGTGATCCATAGGGCATGTATGGCTGTTGGGGCACATATGGGGCCAGCTGGATGATATAAGGGCCAGTACGTGCGGACATGCCGCGTGACTGACTCCCTTGATGTGTTTCTGAATGCTTCATTGAAGTATTGCGAAAACTGTCTGGGTAAGTCAACGTTGAGGCCGACTCAGACATTTGCTGACTTCTCTTCTCCTGGATGAACGGGGCGTAAGAGTAAGTCTTTTTGGACCCATCCAGCTGCACTTGCCGGATGGCCTTCCTTTGCCCTGATTCAGGGAAGCGAAGTTTGGAGAGGTCGATCAGGGGCCCATCTGTCCCCTTGGGTTTGGGGTGAGGAGTAGGCACCCGGTCTTTAATCTGATTCTTCCCGAAGGGAGAAGGCTTCTTTGCCGACTGACCCTTGTTTGAGCTTGTTGACTTCTTGATTATGTCTTTTATTTCCCCCTTGAAACTCATCATGAATTTCATGAGCTCGTCTCTGGTGACGGGGACCGTGCCCTCCGCCGCCTGGGGTTGCCCAGCGTGCTTGCCGCCTGGGTTGCTAGGACCAGCTTTGTCTTGGCCCCGTTCCTTCTTTTCTTTGGAACGGGCGCGCCTTGTTCGGAATGACCCGTCTGGGGCCACATAGGTGTCGATCTCATAGTCTTCACCACTATCATGGTCCGTATGGAACTCAGGTTCAGCCGTAGGCCGGCTGCCTTCTACAGGCGGTACAGTTTCAGATGCCATCTCAGAAGCACTCTCCCCACAGACGGCGCCAAATGTTTCGGGGTTTTTTTAGTCCCTCGGGAGAGTTACAATTCTGGGAATGCGCGCCTGACGTCCGTACCTGCAAAACCACGAAACTCCGGTTGGGTGGAGTTCCGCCTCCGACAATCAAGTTAGTATGATTCCAGATAGGTAAAAGTGCGGAAAATAAATGGGTTTTTCTCCCTGATTCAGAGAGATTCCGCAATTAATATTGCTCGGTTTTTTTGGTGTTTGTATTTATGAGTGTTTCTGAATGTTTTTTTAATGCCCAATAAATGAGGAGTTTCCTCTATTTATAGCAGATGAAGATCTGCTCCCCCATTAGGGTTACAATGTCACGTGTCAGCATCCGATTAGATCCCATGGGCCTTTGAAGGGCTGCCACGTGTCAGCACGGTATTGGGCCACGTGGCATAGGGGGGGTTTTTTACCCCAAACACATGTGTTTATAAACCATAAATAGATCATCAATTTTAACCAATTACTAGCAGAGATATGTATTAATCCCAACTCTAACATGATCCAGTTCACCAAAATGTTCTAAAGCAAGAATACATGTTAAAATCCATATGAAACTACAAATATCTAAATTTTGAACCATTTTTCCGACGACAAAGTGGTAATAGGGTTTTCAGCAAAGTAGTAAACCAGTGAATGCAATCCCAATAAGCTGTCTCCAGCCAGTAAGAGCTAACACTAAAGCGACTAATACTAAAAGCACACAAGCTAAATATCCTCAAGGTTTGGTTTTAAACAACTTCCACAGAAAATTAGGAGAAAGGCTAGTTCAAGATTTAAGGCCCAAGAAAAGCATCTTGAACCCGTGAAACTGTGGAAGCAAGATATTTCAGTGACTTAAGGGCTGAGGCTAAGACCATAAAATGAGATCTTAGACCTGAAAACTACTACTTGGTGAATGGTGAGTGAGCCATACAAATAATCCCAACCGCCTTTGTATTTTCTCCCAAATATTTTGCTCTAACGTTGTCCACCAATTTGTTTGACAGACCTTTGAGGAGTGTTGGCACAACCGTCCCCCAACGTGGAAAATAACATCTATGATCCCCTTAGCAACAGATTTCCCTCTCATAACATGCCATGTGACAGAAAATAACAGATAACCTCGCCGTAGCAAATTCTCCCTCTTGCAAATATGCCAAAATATGCCACACTTAAGAATTCAAATGACATAAACTGAAAGGTTTTCTGCATAATTGGTAAGACAAACTGATTGACCACCATTGCAATACATACCCCATATTTATCTCAACCTGACCATCAATTTTACATCAAAGCTTACCATCTAAAAAATACTTCCACGTCATGTAAATACTTATTTTAAGGATAATGATACCAAAAACAAATCAGGTTTCCAAGTCATGTAAATACTTATTTTAAGGGAAATGCCGCATTTACAATTACCCCCGAAAACCAGAAAAAGGAAAAGAACCCCCAAAACCCAATTCAAAACCCGCATTCACACAAAATATGCCTTCCTCAAGATCCCCATTCTTACACCAGGCAATAACTGAAGCAGGATCATCGGAATGATTTCTCAAAAAAAAAAAAAAAACACAAATTATCAATGATTTCTAGGTTTCCAAAAAAAAAAAAAAAAAAAAAAACTGGAAAATAACGAAAATCAGGCAAAATAAAATTAAAATCAACTTGATAACTACTCAAAAAACCAAAAATAAAACTAAAATCAACAAAAAAAAAAACAAAAACATAATCGACACAAAGTAACAAACAATGTGAGCTGAAATCAGCACAAATCAAACAAAAATCAAAACAAAAATAAACGATGAATAATGTAACCTAAAATTAATTGAAAAACAGCGAAATATAAACAATAAACTCACCTTGACGAAGAATTGAGGAAGATTGAAGAAGTTGTGATGAAAAATCAAAGAGAAAGAGAGTAGAAAACCGCATGAACTTGAACGAGGAGAGAGAAAATTACACGTGAAAGAGGAAGGAGGAGAGAAAAAAAACGCAGGAAATTGTTTTGAAATGAAATTGTTTTGTTTGACCGGGATTGTATTGTGACCGTTGGATGTAATTGATCCAGCGGTTATAATGAGTCCTCACATATAATAGAGTTCTCACATAAGGGATGTGGTCTCATATAATCTCATTATATATATATATATATATATATATATATATATATATATATATATATATATATATATATATATATATATATATATATATAGATATATATGTATATATATATGTATGTATATATATGTATATGTATATGTATGTATATGTATATATTCCTTGCATCTAAATTACTTTTTTCATCATAATTTTGATCCACAATATCTTAGGAGTTATGCTTCTTTCGGCAAGCACTTACTGAAAGAGATAACTGAACTGCAGTCATGATTATAGGCGGTAAATTTGTGAACAAGCATGTAGTAATGGAGTCACAACTAATATCTTTTGTAGTTAATGAATTTATTGAATAGACAATATTCTTGTACTTCTTGTAATCAATCAACTTCTAACACGTAATAATTACCAACTCACATATTCAAATTTAACTTAGTAGGATTAGCAATAAGGCTTTGCATGGTGTGCTTGCTGCACATAAAACTATATATGCATCATCACCATGGAAATGCCTTAGCTACTATGGTGAAGATGAAAAGGTAGGCCTTGTCCAACTTCTCTCAAGTGCAGTAACCACAAATCAGTGTTATATATACGTCACAAAAGCAGGTTTTGGTCCGTGAACAAGAAGTTTCTAGAAGATATTATTCACATCATCAACCTAGTAAACATTGAAAAGACCTCTAAGAAGAGCATTGTCAATGGCAATATCAGGACTCACCCTAGTCTGTTGCATAAGCTGATGAAGATTTAAGGCAACCTTTAGCTTTTTTGCTCACAGAAGCCATGAATAAGTCTACAATATGCAATAACATCCACAGGGGCATCTATCTTAACAATTTGGAAAAAGAGCATCAGAGCCTAGAAATTTTTCTCCTGGGCATTTAGTTCATTCAGAAGCAAAGTCTGAGTTACGGAATCAGGAATTATGTTCCTCATTGATATTAGACTATATACCTTCATCATATCCCTTATTTGGTTCAAACTCAATAACAATCTAGCAAAGAGTTAAATATGTATACATTAGGCTGTATACCATTCTTTGAGGCCTATAAAAAGAGCTAATGAAGAGTTAAATATATAATCATCATAAGCCCATTAATAAGTACCGCGTATAAGTCAAGATCTGATCTGGTACATGACTAGTTACCAACATCTTCCTGTGCCATATAAATGCGTCTTTCAGATTTCCCAATTTACAGAAACCATCAATAAGATTACTATAAGCCAAATCAGAAGGTTGCAAACCACATTTCACATTATCACCAAAGACCCCAGTAGCCTCACAAACACAACTAGCTTGGCATAACCCTTTTCTGAGGATGCCATTGGTAACTATGCTAGGCGAGATTCCTTCTCTAAACTTTCTTCTATATAATTCAATTACGTTTTCTAGATCTCCTACTCTCACATATGAATCCATAATTGAGCCAAAAATGACAGCACCCAACTTCTGCCCCTTTTTTAAAGCCTCAATCAAAAAGCGGTGGCCTTATTCTACCTTCTCATTCTTTAGAAGGCCATCAATAATAACACCATATACAACCAAATCAGGTGATAGAGCTCTCTGCAGCATCAAATTGTCACTAGGTTCGGACTCGGGCCAATTTCTAGCATCGTATATTTAAAAGAACTTTGATGCAGCTTGAATAGAAGCTTTTTTACAAAGAATTATCAGTATCATGACCACATTGGAATTCATTATCAATAAGGTAGTTTCCATCAGCAAAAGGCTAAATGTTGTTGGATATTTGATGGAGGCTAAAATATAAAAATTTTCCACCAATTCAGAGTCTATTGGCTAGTCAAACTCATGTAAAAAAAAAAGGCTCAATTATTGAAATAGTTGGGGCTTGGTACTATGAAGTCTAAACCTATTTAGTGTTGTCATTGAAGCTTCTATTCAATACAATAAACAACATTTGTCAAAACATTGAGTAATAGGAAAAAAGTTCAGCTAGAATTCATTTCAATGATTAGCCGATACTTCAGGTCTGCAACCAAAGAAATAAAGAAAAGACGTAAATGTATGTTTCTGGTATGCAAGATTAAGATATTACATGCATTACATAATTGTCATCTTTAGATTAAGGTAAATTCCAGGGATATCTATAACTCACAGAAATGGAAGGCAGGTAAGTGTGAGCAAATAACAACATGAATTAGCAAATGGAGCAGTAGGCGTTTGTCTTTTGAGGCAGGGTGCATCCGATAAACATTGTCCGCATGAGTCTACACACTTGTAGGGCTCAAATCTTTATCATATTCCCTAAAGGGAGTTTAAAAGACGATCAATGGCATTTGCAGAGCTTTCTTATGGGATGAAAGGAACTCAATGTTAGAGGCTAGGCTATGTAGCCTGGGATAACCATTGTATAAACCAAACAAGGCTAGGGGTTTAGGAATTATAGACTACATGCTTTGGATAAAACTCTGTATGGGTCAATTGGGCCCACACTATGTATTTATAAGATGGAAATTGGCTGGAATGCAAGCCACCACAACAGGTGTGTTGGTTATGGAAGAGTTAATGCAAAAAAGCAATGAGCTATAGCCAAAATGTTACATACACCACTGCAACTTAAAGCTTAAGTACTCAATAAACAAGGTGCACGCATTACAGGTTTTTTTCACTGGTCCTATGTTGTTTGGAATAAATTGGCAGCCCCTAGAGCACTAGCAATGGTGATCATTTTTTTTGCCCATGGGCATTTTTTGTGAGCAAAAAAAAATGATCACTAACCACAATGGTGAGAAATTGGTGAAATCCAAAAAAAAGCCCATGAGCAAAACCAAAAAAGCTCAAAACTTGAGCATTTTTATTGATGAACAGTAACCCTTGTGGGGCCCACACCTGGCAGACCCACTAAAAAAATTTCGGACAAACCACAATCAAAACGACGCGTTTTGATAAAGCTTCCTCAAAGGCGCGCCTCAAAACGCGTCGTTTTGAGGTTGCAGATTTAAAAAAAAAATTCCTGAGCTTCTGACGCGTGCAGCGGAGGGGCGAATGAGGACGCGACGCGTGGCGTGTGCAGCTTGCTAGCCAATCAGAAAATTATAGCCGTTTACAACGGTTATATATTTGTAATCTATTTTCTGAAAAATATATTTTGTAAAAAAAAAAAAAAATTACCAACGGTCATAAAATTAAATTCTCTATAAATAAACATGCATTTTGATATATTTTGATATAATTTCGTAAACACTTTAAATCCTCCACATTTTAATTTTCTTAAAAGTATTTTAAATTTGTAGAAGAATATTGTTGTTGCAATTCAGCCATATTCAGGTAAAAAAAAATTTAAAAATTTTAAAATCAGTTATATAATATAATTAGTATATATGTGATTTTTTAAAAAAAAAATAAAATTGTAGGCCATGTAATTATATTGCAATATGTAATTAAACAAAGTTGTGTATATTTTCTCCATAAATTTCTAAATTTGTAGTTATTAAAGTGTTGCAATTATTGGTTAATTTTTTTTGCTATATATAAATGTAGTTACGTAATAAAATTAGTATATATGTGATTTTATGGAAAAAAAAATTATAGGCCACGAAATTAAATTGCATTATGTAATTAAACAAAGTTGTGTATATTTTCGCCATAAATTACTAAATTTGTAGTTATTAAAGTGTTGCAATTATTGGTTAATTTTTTTTGCTATATATAAATTTAGTTACGTAATAAAATTAGTATATATGTGATTTTTTGAAAAAAAAAAAATCAATATTATAGGCCACGAAATTATATTGCATTATGTAATTAAACAAAGTTGTGTATATTTTCTCAATAAATTTCTAAATTTATAGTTCTTAAAGTGTTGCAATTATTGGTTAATTATTTTTTTTAATATATACATGTAGTTATGTGTTAAAATTAGTATATATGTTATTTTGTGAGAAAAAAAAATATTGTATGGCATGTAATGTAATTGCATTATGCAATTGAAGAAAGTTGTTGATATTTTTTTGGATTTGTTGTCATTTTAATTTGTTTTTTGAGTAAATGTTTGTAACGATATTTATCTTTTGTTTTTTGATGCAGAATCTTTTAATGGATCCAAACAACCCAAATTTCCGTCAACAATTTTCGGGTTTTAGTGATGATTTCCTAACTAATCCCGAGTTTCAATTGTTCTTGCAAAGAATGGGCAATATGTCTTCGCAACCACCTCCACTACATCAGACACCCACTGAGGTTCTCCTACAAAACCCTGCTAATGAAGATCGTACACCTGAAACTGATCTTGATAGTAACACACTCTTCGATGAGAGCGAAGAGGAAAGCGTACCAGAGAAGCCGCAATATCCTCCACCAGTTCGGATACTGGAACCCAACCAGGTTCCTGCACGAGCGACCCGTATTTGGTCTATTGCGGAAGATGAAGCTCTGATTGGGTTGTACTTGCAAATTAGCGAGGATGCTATTAAAAGTACAAGCCAAAAAACAATGAAGCTGACCGTATGAAAAGTGCGGCGAAGCTTTTTCATGTCGCCCAAGGTCGCAATTTCACTTTTCCTCACGCAATTGAAATGCTTAATAAGGATCCAAAGTGGAGGCCAAAGCTGAGATGGTCAATGTCATTGAAGGAAAGAAAAGTCGTTTGTGATGCTGAGGAGCAAGGTAGTGCTGGAAGTGGGAAGAGGTCCAGAGATGATGTAGGGGATGAAACCCCTATGGATGGTTTTTCATCTGGCGGTTTACAACGACCCGAGGGTGTAAAGAAAGCAAAGGCGAAGCGTAAAGGGAAAGCAGTAGCAACAGAAAGTGGTTCGTCTGAGCTTAGCGAACGAATGAAGGAATTCTCTATAATTCGCGAGAGGGAGGCCATTCTGAAGGAAGAGAGGATCAAAATTGAAAAGGACAAGGAACAGAGGAAAAGGGAGGAACTTGACATTCATAAGATGAAAACCTGGTTTGATATGGTGCAAGCTCTGAAGAATTCGCCTACGCCACTCACTCCTGAAGAAGAGTCGTACAAGAATTTTTTACTAGGTAAATTACAAGGCTTTTAAGCATGTTTGGTTGTAGTAGGTCTACGCTTGTATTAGATAAGTTATTTATTAAGCGCAATTTAGTCTTTTATTTTTAAGTTGTATTAGTGGTGTGGTTAATTTCAATGTAAGATGTACACTTGTATTCTGATTTTCCAATATTGAATGACAAGTTGTTTAACAAGTTGATTTAAGTTGCCATTCATACCGACATAATTGCTTTAAATCTTTGTCATTGTGTAGTCACATTTTTCTGATTTCACTTTATCAGAATGCTTTAACTTTGTGTCATTGATACCGACATAATTACAATAAATCTTTGTCATTGTATAGCCACGTTTTCCTATATTCACTTTATCAGAATGCTTTACCTTTGTGTCATTGATACCGACATTATTGCACTCAAGACTTGTCACTGTCAACTAGCATAGTATACCTATTCCGTGGTTGAAAATTTGATTCCTGTACTTGGTGTGGTCATTCAGATTTGTAACCACATATTCATTTGATATTTTTGCTATATATAGTAGGCATGGCACATATCCACAACCACACCAATTCATCAAGTAACAATATTAATACGTGATGTATTCTAGACCATCATCAAGCTCAAGTTCAAGCTCATCTTCTTCAAATAATGAAGAATATGATCAACTTGTTGATGAACTCTTCACATACCAACCCCCATTTGTCCTCATGCCCCAAACACAATCCCAACACACTTCAAAAAAACCTAGAGGGGGTACGAATAGAAGAGATAGGGAAATTGGACATGCTAGGTTGTTTAATGATTACTTTTCCGATAATCCTGTGTACAACACCACCCAATTTAGAAGAAGAATTCGTATGCAACGACCTTTGTTTGTACGTATAATGAACAAGGTCGTTGAAGGTGATGTTTACTTCCAGCAGCGTAGGGATGCAGCTGGAAGGTTAGGTTTATCACCTCTGCAAAAATGTACAGCGGCGATAAGAATGTTAGGCTACGGCATGGCTGCGGACGCCGTGGATGAATATGTTCGAATCAGTGAGTCAACCGCTCGAGTTGCCCTTCAACGTTTTTGTACCGGGGTCATTGATCAGTTCGGAACCGAGTACATGCGAAACCCTACAACTGATGAATTGGCCAGAATACTGCATCAAAATGAACTGCGTGGTTTTCCAGGCATGATAGGCAGCATTGATTGCATGCATTGGGAATGGAAGAACTGTCCAACGGCTTGGAAAGCGCAGTACGCCGGTAGGAACAAGAAAGCAACGCTAATACTGGAAGCCGTTGCAGATCAGGATTTATGGATATGGAATTCCTTCTTTGGTATTCCTGGATCTTGTAATGACCTTAATGTCTTATATAGTTCCCCAGTGTTCGATGAGGTTCTGCATGGTCGAGCTCCTCCGGTAAATTTTACCGTTAACGGCGATGAATACAACATGGCATATTACTTAGCCGACGGTATTTATCCGAAGTGGGCAACTTTTGTTCAGGGTATCACAACCCCTCAACTTCAGAAAGATAAAATGTTCGCTGACCACCAGGCTGCTGCTCGAAAGGACGTTGAAAGAGCATTCGGTGTTTTGCAAGCTCGATTTGCAATAATACGAAAACCGTCACTGGCGTACGATGAGGACATACTGCGAGACATAATGAAAGCATGTATCATTATGCATAACATGATTGTTGAAGATGAGCGCCACAACTACACTCGAGCCGAAGTTCTAAGAGCCTTCTACGAAGAAGATCAACAAGAATTAAAACCAGCATCAACATCTACAACGAACGCCACCGTTTGAATTCAACGTAGGCCGACCTACCAACTTTGACTTCAACGCATTTCTACACGAAAAGATTCCCTCCGTGACAGAGAAATTCATCTATCTCTGAAACGTGATTTAGTCGAACATATTTGGCAACGATACGGGCCACGTAATTAGGGAGAAATTAGCACGACTTAAATAAAGCCAAGTACTATGGCGTAGCTACTTTTCCGTATGCAGTCGAGTTATTTTTTAATAGTTTTGTCTATTTTATTTATTAAGTTTAATTACGCATGACGTTGCAAATGTTATTGGTTTCTATTGTTGTACCGCTTTTTAAAATAAATAAAAATATTTAAGAAATTTTGAGGTTTTGTTTACAATTATTTCATATAACGTACTTAATTTAACGACAAATTTTAACGATTAAAAAGACACAAATAAAAAAAAAAACAAATTAACCAAATTTAAACTAGTTTTATTTTTTGGAGTAATATTGTTAAAATATAAATGAAATAAATAAATAAAGAAGTGTTGTGTAGGAGAGAAAAGTAATGGTGGGGTATTGAAAAAGTAAGAGAGAGAGTGTGGTGGGTGAGCATTTTTTTTGCTCACCACTGGGAGAGAAATTGTGAAAAAAATTTGCCCATGAGCAAAACTGATTTGTTGAGAGATAAAGTGGGTAGAGAGAGAGTGGGTGAGCATTTTTTTTGCTCACCGTTGAGAGTGGTCTAAAACCCAATTTATATCATGGTTTGCCAATCTTGGCAGGCTCCGAATCACAAGCAGGAGACAAAATCTGTCAATATGACGTATACATGGTATGTGGTACTTTATCATAAGCATACACTCATTTATTATGTGAATGTTTTAATAGCAAATTAAAAGTTGTATCACAGCAACTCAATTCTGGTTGGGGGTTAAGTCTTCAAACAATTTGCTTCCCGAGGCTTGTTATGGATATATAAGGATATAGAAGGCTACTCTTTCTTAAAAAATAAAGTAGTAAAAGTATATTAGCATATAGAACACTTGCATTTCTCCATAAACATAATGCATAAATATAAACATACACATCTTCTGAAAAGAACAAGCCAAGCTCGCCTCTCACAATAGCTTTTTCTGCAAAACGAAAAATAACATAATTCCTGAATTCCTAATTTAAAGACCTTAGTGAAATGAATGGTGTCCTTCGAACAAGTGTATTATTCCGATAGAGGGTTTGGAATTAATTAGAAAGCTAATTATTCAGTAAGGTCAAGTGATCGGAATGCCTAGCTGGAGGCCGCTTCCGATCAGTAATATTAATGTATAATTAATATTACAGCTTAATCTTCACTTAACTCTTCGGGTCACACCCAATCGTGTAACCGAACCGAAGCGACGAATTAATCCGAAGGATTAAATGAGTCGATAGAGATTTTACAAACTAAGACGTTGGATTGCGAGCTTAGAGCATCGAAGCCGAGCGTCGGAAGTCAAGTCGAATCGAAGAGTCGATAAGACGGAAAAATCAATCAAACAACAAGTCATGCATCGCGCGGAAAAATCCTAGCCTCGAATTGGCCTAGCCAATCGAAGGCTAGGTGGGCTACCATTGCTAGCCGAAGCCCTTTCCGCAAGGCAAGGCTCGGCCGCAAGCTCAGCATGCACCGCATGGCCGAGCATGCCTTGCGGGCAAGGCTGGGCCAGCAAGGCCAAGCACGCATGGCGCGGCATCGAGGCCAGCAAGCCATGCGCGTATAACGCACCAACAAGGCAAGCAGCCAGCCAAGGCTTGTTGGGCCTCGCTGGCGCATAGCAGCGCCTAGAAGCAGCCCGCATGCGTGCGAGGCATGCCTGCTGGGGCGCGCGCACACGCGAGCCAAGCTGGCAGGCCCAGCCGAGTACCAGGCTGCCAGCTAGGCATGTCGATTGGTGCACTTGGGGAGCCGGTTTTGTGGGTTTGCTTGGGGAGCAAGGGGAAGGTGGTCCTCCCCTTGTGGTCCTCACCTAACCCCTTGCTCTCCATGTGACACTTGTTGTTTGGTGATTGTTTTGGCTTTTTATTTTAATTTATAATTAAATTGAATCTTATTTTTGCCTTTTTACCAACTATCCCACAATGAAAGATGATGGGAATTCTTGGGATCATTTCCCTATAAATACCCATCATGGGGTATTAGGATTTTCACTCGAGTTGGTGAACCCAAAGGGATCTCCAAAAGCGATCTCCAAAAGCGAGAATACCTTAGTTCGTAAACTCTAAGTTATTTTTGGTCTAGCCCCGACTAAGCTTCGGGGTAGGGGCCGGCTCGGTTTGGTAGCGAGGGTGTAAGCCCTCGGAGGTTCGCGCACTTGCGGAACTCGAAGCTTTCAAGTCCGAGCTCATTGATTGAGCAAAGCACGCTTCTAGGGTGAGGGTTCTTTCTCTCTCTTCTTGTTAATTATGTGATTATTGTTTGATGCATGCTTAGTTGCTTTAATTAATTTATGTACGGATCTTTGAGTGAGTTTCCTTCCGCGCGATGTTGGACACCGCAAAACCCATCACTGGGTCCGTTTGGTAGGACGTAAAATGTTTTCCCTGAAAACTATTTTCCCCATTTTACATTGTTTGGTCAAATTGAAAATTAGAATGGAAAATTTAGGCTGTAAAATTGTTTTACATCACAGTTGAAAACATTTTCCTCCAAAATCATAGGAAAACGTTTTCCTTTCTGTTCTCACAAATCACAAAACTCATCCACTATACTTTCTCTCTCCTCTTAAACGCTCATCAACATTTTCTCTCTCCTCCCAAACGCTCAATCTCTGATCTTCATTTTCGCTATCATCGCAAATCTCACTCATCAATCTCAACGAATTTGTTACATAATTGCTCTAATCTCTTTTATAATCAATTATTTTAGGGTTTTGTTCTGAAAAATTCGATTGTTTCTAGAGTATATATGCTGCAAGATTTGATTAATTTATGTTATATTGTTTGATTAGTTTGTGCAAATTGTTTGATTAATTTTGTGCGAATTTGTTCGATTAGTTTTAGCACAAAATTGTTTGACTTATTTTATGCGAATTTGTTCGATTAGTTTTAGTACGAAATTGTTTGATTAGTTTAGTTTTGTGCGAATTTGCTGCAAGATTTAATTAATTTGTGTTGTATTGTTTGATTAGTTTATGCGAAATTGCATTTTCGCAGCTTCAAATAAAGTGAAGTGATTGTAATCCTGGTTATGAATGGGGTTGGAAGTCAATGTTGCTTATAGTGGATTTGATTTACTGCAACCCAAACAACAGTCATATTACGAACTTGGTTAAACCATATTCCAACATAACGATTGGTAGAGTTTGGTGGGCTGAAAAAACCCAGCTTGAAAGTACCATTTCTTGATACTATAGATTGAGAATCCTGTAGGAATTGAGTGCTGGTGATGCTGTGGTTGCCAATGGCAGAGCAAAGCAGCCGGCAAAAATAGTGTAGAAAGATAAAAAGCCAATACAGATGATATGATTGCTTAACTCTTGTTGGGGTTTCGATTAGGTTTTCAATGGGGTTGCTTATCTTTTTATTAGTAATCTTTTTAAAATTTTGATGAGCTTGTGATTTCCCATTTGTTTCAGATTGACATTATCTCAATCTATCATGGAGTCAAACAATGTTCAAAAGTCTCAGGTATTAATCCACCTTATGCAATAATAATTTGTCATATGTATGTGATTAAAGGAACTAATTTCCTTGATTTTATTTTTATTTTTTAATCTATGTAGATGATTCGTAAATGCATGATCATTGGTGTTGTTACCGCTATTATTGCTTCTGTCCTTGCTTTCCTTAATGTTAAAAAATCTAGGACTAAAAGACCTAAAATAGTTAGGCAACCTTATGTTAATAGGGATAGCTTAAGGGAGGCTAATATCGATAGTGTTTTATATTGTGGTAATAGTCATTGTCTTGGACAGATTCTCATGAGGCCTAGTGCTTTTTTTAGCTTCTGTAATATCTTGGTTGAAAGGGGACTTTTGTCTGAAAGCAAACAAATGAGCGTTAAAGAGCAAGTACTTATTTTTTTATACTTGTTGGGTCATAATGTAAGATTTAGGGATGTTGGGGGGAGATTTTTTTGATCTACTTGGACTATACATTGCTATGTTCATATTGTGCTCCAAGCAATCCTTCGGTTGTACCCACATTTAGTGAATCCACTAGGAACTCATATGCAACCAGAAATTTTGAACAACCCTAGGTTTTTTCCTTGGTTTGAAGACTTCATAGGTGCTATAGATGGGACTCATGTACGTGCATCAATTCCTATTGAGATGCAAGAGAGATTTCGAGGAAGAAAGGATAAGACAACACAAAATGTACTAGCGGCCGTAGACTTTGATCTAAAGTGTACTTATGTGCTTGCTAGCTGGGAGGGTTCTGCCCACGACTCAAGGGTTTTGGGTGATGCACTTAGAAAGGGATTTAAGGTTCCCAAAGGTAATATTAATCATTTTTCTCTTGTTGATAATAGTGGTCTAATCTTAACTTGAATTGATTAAAATATTGATAATAATTTATGGATGTAGGGAAATACTATCTTGCTGACGCTGGGTATGGGGACCGTAAAGGTTTTATGCCTCCATTTAGACGTGTTTGTTACCATTTGAAGGAGTATACCGACAATCCTCCCGAGAATGAACAAGAATTATTCAATCTTTGCCATTCTTCACTGAGGATGTGTATAGAGAGGGCGTTCGGGGTGTTAAAAAAGAGATTTCGCGTCTTAGATGTTGAGCCTTTTTGGTCATATGAAACCCAAGTGGATGTGGTTCTTGCTTGTTGTGTGATACATAACTACCTAAGAGGTGTTGATCCCAATGATACAATTACACGAGAGGCCGACTTGGAGGTTGAAACACATGACATAAGGAAATCGCTTACTCGAAAGGAAATTCGCGAGGAAACCAAAGAGTGTGAAGAAACGAAATTCTATAGCATTGGCCATGTGGAATGAATATAAGAAGCACCAAACTAATTGAAGTTGCAGAATGTTATTTCTTATTTAATAGATTGTAAACTATTTTGATAGACTCATGGTTCAAGTGAATATATTACTACATTATCAAATATATTGACTTCATATCTAATCGATTGATTTTTATTTTATCTTTTATCTTTTTGGCCAATTGCTAAGGTCTAGCAAATCATATATTGTATATTGTTGTAGTGTTGCTGCCGTGAGTCTATATTTCTGATTTTTCTTCCTATTATTAGTTTATTTTGTTGTGTGTTTAATTTACTTGTTATGCAGAGGAAAGACGAGAAAAAAGTTAATTTTCATTGGTCAAAACAAATGTCTAAGGAGCTATTGGAATTTCTTGCTGAAGAAGCGAGGAAAGGACACTGGCCAAATAATAATTTCAGGACTAGCTCCTTCATTGTTGCTGCAAAGATGATTTCTGAAAAGTTTCACACCACATGTACTGCTGACCATGTTGAGAATCATATGAGGACAGTGAGAACTACTTGGGGAGTTATCTCTCAAGTGCGAGGAAGATCTGGGTTTGGTTGGGATGATAATGTAAAGATGGTGACTGCTTCACCAAATGCTTATGAAGCTTATATTCAGGTTTGATTGTTCATATGTTCTGCTTATTCTTTGTTGTTGGATTGATTGATTGCTCATTTACTTCCAATATGGTCATAATTCTTCAGTTATTGGACCTGCATTTTGTGAGATAATAAATTTGATAATAAAGCTAAAGAAAAGTTGACCTGCCTGTACGAGTTATTATGTATTCATGGAGTATTAATGTGATTAGCATACCATTTTCCTTTGTAAGCCTATGGAGCACCCTCCCTACCTAGGACCTGTCTTTGACCTCTCTGTACTCACATTTGTTAGTCTTCAATAGTTTCTGCTTGATTGATTTGGTCTGAACACCGCCTTTCCAATGTCATTTTTTGGGTGGGTGTTCTTATTGTTGATCTTCACAATGCCGTTTTTATCCATTGTTATTCTTAAGAAAATACGAATATGTAGGATGTGCTCGATATGTGGTCAGAGGGATCCTTAATCTTTGTTTGGGTGGCATGTATTCTAGCAATCTTCCCCGTCCTAATGCAGGAAACTGTTCTTAAAATTTTGAAATATTCCATGTGTTAACTCTATGAATTGTAGTGACCAACCTACTGTTAACTGCAAGCTATTCTAACAGATGCTGTCATGCAGTCATGCTAACAATACTCTTAGGCAACTCTTTTAAGATGATCATTACTTGTTAATGTGTGTTACTCTTCTTATGTATGTGATTAATGTGAGCTACTCCTTTACTTAACAGAAATATCCATCTCATGAGAAATATTTGAACAAGAAAATTGACATGTACGACGAGATATCAATAGTGGCAGGCAAGGACATTGCAAGGGGTAATTTTTCCAAGACGTTTGGTGACATTCAAACTAATTCAAGTGGGCAGCCAAGTACTATTGAAGTCGAGCCTACTAAGTCAGACAGTGCAACTTCTAGATATCATAAGAAGAGATCTCGAAATGAAGAGGAAGAAGGTGACACGCGTCACATTTCTACACAACTAGGAGAAGTAGTTAGTGCTCTCAAGAAGTTTTCGGACAATCAACTTGATGTCGAAAAATTGTATGGGGAGATCATGAAAATGGATAATGTTGATGAAGCTGTTCGTGTTGCTGCGTTTGACCACCTAGTTGAGCGTGAAATGCTAGCTAGGGCCTTCTTGACCAAGAGTGAAGCTCTTAGGAAGCTTTGGGTCCAAAATTTCGTTAAATCTCTATGTTAGTTTTTTATTTCTTTTGTTCTACCAACTTTGTGATAATAATTATATGTCGATATGGACAAGTTTTAATCCTAGTAGCCTTTTATAATCGTGGTAATTGTTAGGACTCTTGTTGAACTTTTATAAAGTTTATAAAAAAGACTATTTGGTTTATTTTGATTATTTTATATTATTATGTTTGAAGTAAAATATAGTATAATATATTGGGGTAGCTAATAATGAGTAAGAAAATATTTGAAAATAATAAAAAGAAAATAAAAGGAGTAAAAGAAATGACAAGAGAATACAATATGACAAGATAATACAATTAGAATTGAAGTTTTCCATTAGTAAATAATTTTCAGTTCAACCAAATAATGGAAAATGCTTAAAATGGAAAATCATTTTCCATTCAACCAACAACGGAAAACTTTTTTGAAAATGAGTTTTCCATTGTAAAATGATTTTCATGGAAAACCATTTTACATTGAAAATGTTTTACACCCTACCAAACGGACCCAAAATGAAAAATGGAATTATGAGTGCAACAACAATAATGTCTATCACGAGAGGACGATGGCTAGAAGGCAGTAGCAAATGCAATATCCATGAACCCGAAAGATATAATTTATCTTATTGGTATAAACTAAACATTTTGAAGAATATTTTTGAATAGAGATAATACTAATGCATTATTTAATTGAATGTGGTTTTATTTTTTGTATTAGATAATTTTTAATATATATTTTATAATCACTTTTCATGTTTCATTATTATCTTTATCTAAGTCAAGTTGAATTTGTTTTTTAAAATTTTTATTAAACATGATTTTTATTTATGTAAGTTTGATCGTTTTCTTTTTACTATTTTATTAATGTATATTTTATTATAACCACTTTTCATATGTTATTATTTTTTTTATCTAATCCAAATTTGAACATTGTTTTTTAATTTTAATTAAACGTGATTGTCATAATTTTCAATTTTATAAATTTTGTAAAAAATAAAAACATATATTGCCATGGAGTTCTGGCACTCAAAAACCTTGGGAAAAAATAAATTCTTGATATATATGTATTATACGTAATTTCACGTTATTTGATAACTAAGAAATAATTTTAACATAATTTGTTTCATGTTGATGTTAAGCAAAGGTCTCATACAATCACTATATCCTAAATAGGTATTATGATCACTTCATTTCCACAAGAATATATAAAGCACATCATCAATGATGGCTAGTACTACGACGCCCAAAACATACACCACATTTGGAGACTACAAATCAAAAGTTTAAACAATTAAAAAAACTAACATAAAAGTTATTTAGAATAACCTGACATGATAAGCTTAATACGATTACTCTAGCTGCCGTCAAAATAAATGTAAGCGGATTCAAAAGGGTTGCTTATAGATAGTAAATCAACTTAGGTTAAATATAGCAACTTAGTGACAATCCTACCAGAACCAAATTAATAGACTAGCAGACTTGTTAAGCATTGATCAGAGTCACATCACCCGCCTCAAACATATTATGAACCAGAGACATGATAGTCAAACACATAAGAAAAAAATGCACTTTAGAGAAACGATGGAAAAAAAATGAAAGTTTCATCCTCCTCCGATCATTATCTTGCTTATGAGATGATTTTACAGTAGCCTTTTGAAAAATGACTACCAAAAGCCATTAAGTGGTATGATTTGATTAGATGTACATTGCTATGTAATCTTTAACTTTTCAAAACATATTTTAATTAGAATTCTTTTTTGTAATTTCTTAATTTCTTTTTTATTTTTGAAAATTATATTTTGTAATTCTGAATAACTTTTGGATGTCATGCGAGTGATGGAAGGTGATAATGATGCAGAAATGAGAGATGAATAGGCGTATTTCCTTGCTGGTCTTTCTCATTAATTAGAACTTAAGTAGTTTTTGTTTCAGAAGAAAGTCAATTACACGTTTTTGTTGACAATTCAAAGCCATTTGCAAAATGTTTCTTCCTTTCCAATCTACTGAATGGTAGGTCTCCGGCGATTTTGACAGTAAAAACTCAGCATTTTCAAATTGCCATGACAAGTTGCTACATGTAAATAAGTAAACTTAATTTCATCCTTCATTGTAATGATAGAATCATCTTGATTGATTTGCAGCATAGTGAAGCGGCCCTCACCCATGATTGTCTTGTGGTTTGATTAATTGGTATCCTAATAATTTGGATACCAATTCTGTAAAAAAATAAAAATAAAAATAAAGAGACCACAAACTTAGCAATTGTTTCTTAGGCATTTCCGTTCAAGCACACAATCCTTTACTTACATTTTTTAAAAGATAGTGTTATTTATTATGTTGTCATATATAATTTATTTCGTATGCATCCTATGCTATAAAAGACATGAATTATGACATTGTTTAGTAGTTAAATTTCTATTATTTAACCTAAACTATCACGTGATATAGTTATTATGACATAGTTATTCACCCTTCAAGTTATGTCAATTCAAAGTAGCACAAAACTTGATAAGATTTAGTTATACGTAGTACATACATATGAAATCTTCCTTAAATTAACAGATGAAAGGTTAATTTTTAAACTATGTACGTACCCTAATATTGTACTTGTAATTATTTAGGAGAGTAACATATATAAAATGTTGCATTTAACATTGGCAAGGCAGATCTAAGCTTAGAGGAAGGCATGCTTCTTAAGTTATCCCTAGCATAAAGCTAAAATCAGATTTAGCACAGGAGAATGATCAGAAACACAGGCTTAAAAATGCAGGTCTAACAGGTTTATTTCTGTTGTCATTAGACATTAGCTTTTCGACTTAACATGGGAAGATAGATTAAGAACAAATAAGACTACCTTGTGGCCAATCAACTGAAGGTAAGAATAAACCAAACATAATTAAGCAAAGCTTTAAGTTCACATAGCACATATATAGATAATGATTTTATACAAAAACATTAGGTGTATTACTACTGATTACTAGCAGCCAACTACAACGAACTTTACTACTTGCCAGAACCAAGTAAACATTTCTAGCAACGACAATGAAAAATGAAAAATTCGCAAACCATGTATCTGATTTCGACAAATAGAATACAAGGCTTCACTAACTGTTAAGCGGTTCTTCATCATTGGCTACTCAATATCAAATCCTCCTACAACCTACATTCCATCATGAACAAAGGTACACACAAAAAAGGTATAATTGCTGCTTCTGATGCAGATGCATACTATTTTTACTAAAAATTTCAGTATACAATTTACAAAGGAGCACACATATACACAGGACTCTACACAGGAAGTCTGGAACACCCTTCCCTAGTGAACTACTGTCAAATCTTCAACATGAGGGTAGAGTGAGTTTCAAATGTTAGTTGCAGAACTAAGCATAATCGATTGGGTTCAACATGTTAGAAAGATATTTTGGGGAACTTTTATAAGGTAGGGTAGAAAGAAATTTGAGGTATTGTTTCCAACTTAAAGAATACTATGTATACAACAGGCCTCAAGCTTGTCAATTTCAACCCGATCCCCTCATATTTTGCATTATATATACTCAAACTATTTTGTATCAAACGAAACAGCTAGAGGAATTATAGGACAAGCATTTCATAGAAGAGAATTCACTAAAGTAGTAAACATAGTAGCACGACGATGTCCAAACTCAACCTTTATACTGTGTATACTTACAACCAATATATAAACAAAAGGCCATGCCAAAAACAGAATTTAACATATAGTCAGATCAATCTTTCAGAATAATTAGCCCATATATTTTGATTTTTGAGGAACTTATATAAGGTAGCACAATGATGTACAAACTCAACCTCATTATTATACTTGCAACAACCAATATGTAAGAAAAAAGGCAAGCAAAAACAAAATTTAACACACATACACATACTGCTAGAATCTTGCACAATAAGCATGTAGCAACAAGTGGTCGAAGTATGAATACCAAGCACTAAGTATAATGCACTGTAATATCAAGTTAATATCGTATTATCTTCACAACTATAAACAACTGCAACATGTAGGGCAGTAGTACCATTAGGTCCGCTAAAATTAATTTTAGAACACCTTTTCAATAGAGTGTTGGCAATCTTAAAGCTCCTTCTCTCAATAGCGAGATACATAGGACTTTCTCCCAATGAATTGCAATGATAAAGGATATCAGGCCCCTCTTCACTCATAAAATTCACCATAATTATGAGATACGGCGTCATGCATGGCCGTGTTTCCTAGAACATTCACCGATTCCAACAAAGCTATTAAAGGGGATTTGGATGAATACGACTCAACCTCATGAGCTAAACTCTTCACTCTTTCAACCAAATTTTTAACAAAGTCCAATGACCTTGCCAAGATGCAATTATCAAAGGTGTATCACCATCATTATCTTGCTCCATGAAAATCTCTATAGGAACATCATCAATGGAGAATTTCAATACTCCTTAACACATGGCTAAATGCAAAAACATGTCTCCGTTAGTCGTCCATGAACTGTCACTTGCATCAAATTCAAGAAACTTTTTGAACAAGCTAAATTCAAAGTATGTATAAATATGGGAGGTATTAATATCATATTACCATGTTTGCACAAATCAAAATACCCCTGCTTTTCTAATCAGAGTCAATATGCTAACAAAATGGAAACTTTTGCTAAATCAAATTAAATCATATTTGTTTGACTCATATATTATATCAACATGCCTTAATTATATGTACCCGTATATTATTTTCCCTTTTTTTAAGACAGAGGGGAAATTAGGCATTTTATTTTACTGAAACCACCACAACCCCACCTAAACAATCAACCCAAGCTGCCATTAGCAGCAGTATCCCCCTACCCCTCCTGCCAATATGAAAACATGAGAAACAATTAATGCTATTCTCTTTGTGTATATTACCTAGCTTCTTACCTGGTTCAATACTTGTAACATGAAATGTGATAATACCCTATTTTTCTTACAAAGATTGAAACTTTGGGAATTTATTAACTCAACAAGGCTTCACTTACCTAGCTTCCTACTTGGTTCAATACTTTTAACATGAAATGTGATAATACCCTGTTTTTCTTACAAAGACTCAAACTTCGGTAGTATATTTAACTCAAACAAGGCTTCATTTACCCACAAAATTATATTTATTTTAGGCAATGTACCCACAAAAATTTGTTCTTTCTAAATTTTAATATTGTCTGCTAGCACCGAAAAAAATGCACTCGATATGCAATTTATCGCAAACTTCAAAAACAAGTAAATTAAAACAAAAAAAACAAAACATAGGCTAAAAATAATCACATTGTACATTGCCTTGTCCTTGCAGCTCCATAACCACTAAGCTTGAGGAAATGCAAAATTTTGACAATGTGTTTATGTAAGAAAGCAGGGGCGTGTAAATGTATAATGAACCCAGTGGTTCATTTTATTTTATTTTGTAATAAAACAATCGAAATATAAAGGTTAAATAAAATTAGCGTGTTATATTTTTTTAGAAAGAGTAGTGTACTAGTGTAGCTTAGTGGTTAAAACAAGGTTTCAATGTAAGAATTTATCAAGGTCAAGGGTTCGATTCTAGCTTCTTTATAAATTATTTACATTTTTTAATCACAGACATTTGTAATTTTACACTACTAATGTGGGATTTTATTAAATTCGTCTCGATAAATACTTTCATAATATCAAAGTTTAATGATATTTACAAATATATAATATTTAAGTTATAAAATGTGCATTACCAAGCGTGAAATCACCAACAATGCAATTACAAACGGAAAAAGTTAACTTATTATTTAACGATTCTGAACTCCCACTTCTGAATTCTTGGATACGCCTTGGTTTGTTTTAGGTGGTGTAAGAAAGCCTTTTTTAAATTTTTCTTTTGGGAATTAGTAATGACAGTGGGCTTGGATAGAATCTGATCAACAACATACCTTAATGGAATTCGTGCCCAAATGCACGAGGAGTAAGGAAGGTAAATAAAGGGTCTAATGCTTGGTAATAACAAACAAAGTTGTTTATTCTTACTTTTTTGGGTAAATAAGGATTAAAAGAGCAACAATTTACAGTTTACAAAGAAGCTAAACTGCAAGCTCCAAAACTACAAAGACCAAAAGGCCAAACACCACCACAAATAGTTCAAAGAATTCGATTGCCACCTTCCACGAAGGTTTCAACCAGAAACCAAGAACAAAGCACTAGACTCAAGCAAATTGGACCACCTTCTAGGAAGGGTGTCCAAGTGCAAGGACTAAACAACAACAAGCAAACCAAAATTGCATCTGAAGTAGTTTCCTATCAGCAACAGTACACCTACAAGCCACTCTAAACACTATGTCTCTAAACACACTTTCAGCAGGAATACAGCAACTAGAAAACATAGTAGCATTTCTCTGAATCCAAATGCCATAGACTATCTTAGCAAGAAACATCATATGCAATCTACCAGCAGCCCTTGACTTCCTGCAGTATTTGATACTCCAAGCTACTTCCTGACAGAAAGGTTGAATAATTTCCTGCACTTCAATAAGGTCAGAACCTTTTGCCAAATTTGCCTAGAATTAGCACAATAAAATAAATAAATAAAAAAACAAGTGTTGAAAACTTTCAGTAGCATTCACACACATAAGACAGATAGGTTCACAATGAATATTCCAAGATAGTAGCCTATCCTTGGTTACTAGCCTATTATGCAGAGCCAACCACAAAATGAAAACACTCTTTGGGGAAGCATTATTATTACAAACCAGTCTTTTCCAATCCAATTTTGGAGCTTAAGGCCTGAGAAGGTTGTAAGCTTCTTAATTTCCATACCAGTTCCATGCTTCACCTTATCCCTCCCTCCAATATCATTAACAACCTGCCTGCACTTTAGAATAATTCTTCTTAACACCCATGAACTTTTTTGAGGTACAGCAGCTTCCTAGCTGTCTTTATGCTAGAAATAGTAAATATGCACCTATTTGTGTAACACCCGAATAATTCTCCCTTTAAACCTGTAAATACCTTTAATAAAATTCAAGAGAATTACTAACGTGCTACTGCCACGTGTTCAAACATTAAGGCTAGTTCATAATTTAGCAGCGGAAAAACTAACTCGGTTATAAATAAGTTTCAAAACCAAAGATCAAAATCAAATTAAGTCTTACAAATTGGAACCATTAAGGCCCTTATTCAAAACCCAACAAGGTAGTAAATAAATCAAACCAGAGTTTAAATAAATTCAACTTATGAAATGAAACAAACTGTGAACAATAACCAACACTCCACTCAAAATCCCACCACCTTGATGCAAGTCCAGACTATGTAAACACCTGTGATTAATCTTCTCCCCAATATTACAAGTATAAAAGTTGGATCATTACAGGGTCATTGAAAGACGAATGCCATGACCAAGAAATAGACACACAAAAGCACGTAATCAGCAACGCTGAGTACATACAAGCTACGAAGTATAACAAAGAATTCCTAGCATGCTACTAATAATCAATCAACACACACAATTTAAATATTGACTCAAACACATGCCTCAACTGTTAACATTACTAAGACTTCACTAATTACTAATAAATAATTCATTTCATTTCATTCATTGGAGTAAGCAATAGACAAGGTTGTCTCCCCATGCTCCATTTCGGAAGATCAATAAAAGAAAAACCCCATGCCTCCTTTCGGAAACATCAATAAACATCCAATGGCAGATGGGCGCGACTCCGTGGCCATAGCTAGTATGAGATCTCATCTAACTCCTTATAGTTTTAAAAAGTATTTGAAAACAAGAGACTCGTAGATTAGACGACCTCTAGAAAAGTGCACGGCTAATACCCCGTGTACCCCAACCCCTACCATGTTTGTCATTACTCTAGATGTGCACAAATCCACAGTTTTATTGCTCATTTATCTTGCACTTTACGTGATTTACAAGTTTAAGCTTGGTGATGACTCAAATGCAAAACAATACAACCAATCATACATCAATCATTCAAACAATTCAAATTTCCAATTCTATTCTTGATTTATTAGTGACAAACAATATTTATTTTTGAATCCTTTAACTACCTCGGTGTATAAACACCTTAAGTGCATAAGGCACCTCAAATCATCAACCTCGTCTCATAAGACTTTAATTCTCCCTTTACTCATTCCAATTCATAAACATGAATGAGTAATAAGATAATTCATTCCACATATTTATGTACCTTAGCCTCTTAGCTCATCTTGCAAGTTATTGCATAAATAATACTCACAAGAAAAATCAATACGCATTTCTCATACACGAATCAAAATCAATCATCACATTAATCATTAATCAAACTCACTACCATACAATTTCATCCAATCTACATGTTTCCCTAACATGATTCTAAATTTTCCAAGTCCTTAAACATGCACCTAAAGTCAAGGTTTTTGTATCCTTGTACGTGCCTTGAGCAAACGAGTTGGTTGACCACTTTAGGAACTAGAAATCGCCCTCTACGAAGTCCTCTCCTAAGCCAAACAACAATAATTCAATCAATACCCAAGCAATAAAATTTACAGCAATACTAATTAACTTTAAAAGCTTTAAAAATCATTGAAACGACATCTTTAAGCCTCCCTAAAGTTTAGGTTAGTAGTTTAGAAGTATTAATATGAATTTCCATATAAAAATCCTTAAAATACACCTTTATTTATGAAATTTCAGCAAGTATATAACATTGTAAAAAATCCGAAATTTTATTTTAAACAAGTATTTTGAAGTTATTGAAATCCTTACTTACTGCTTTCATTATATAGTAGATTAGTAGACTTTAAACCCAAAAATCCATTAGTTTAAAGTGATTAAAGACTCCAAAAATAATAGACAAAAATATGAAAATTAAGTCATGAAACTAAACTTCAAAGTTTAACATTTAATAGTTACAACATACCCATAATAATCATCTAACGGGATTAGGAACATGAAAATATGAAACTAATACAAATCAAAACTCAAAATTGAAACTTTAAAAATCTGAAATTTTATTTACAATCAAAATAATTTAAACTTCATATCATAATTCATAAACTTGATAATTTCTCATGTTTTTAAAGAATTTAAACATGATTAAAACAATTAAAACTAACAACATAAATTAAAACAACAATCTTTAATAATAATAAGGAAAAAAGAGAACAAGGGAGGAAAGAGGAAGACCGGAGGCTGGTGGTTGGGCGACGGTGGTCAGGCGGCGGCGGCGGATGTGCGGTGGTTCCGGCAACAGCAGTCCACGACAGAAGCAGTAGCAACTTTTTTTTTTTTTTAGTGTCGTGAAATAGGGGAGCAAAAAGGGAGTTGGGGTTTTTTTTTTTTTTTTTGCTAGTTGTACATATAAATAAAAGGGTGAGGGATTTTATAATGAAAAGTGGGCTTTTACTTATCCTAATCTAAGTAGAGTTAGGAATTGTATTGAAGCTTATTTGGGCTCAATTAAGATTGAAATTTGATTCAAGTTGGGCTACAAAATAATGGGTTAAAAAAATGTAGGAGTAGTTAGTCCAAAATAAGGATAGTAAAATATAATAATTTCTCATTAGAGTTTCATAAAATATATATATACATAATCTATCATTAAAATGTAATTAAAAAATATATTCATATAACTATAATAATATATAATTATAAATTTACATAAAATTATGGGGGATTACAATTTGACCCAAAGAGAATAAGCCTTGTGAGCAATGTCCCAAAGCAACTTAGTAATGGCAGCAATATGTCATTCAGGGAGAGAAATGATTTTCCAACCACCACTAACCTTAGGCATACAGATTATATTCTGGGCTACAAGTGATTTCTTAGTTGGATTTAAATTTCCAATCCAAAGAAATGCCCTAAATTTAGCTTCAATTTCCTTCAAAATCTTCTTAGAGAGTACAAAAATTTGAGACCCGTAAGTTTAAACCACAAATAGGACACTCTTCCATAATTGAAGCCTGCCAGCATAGGATAAATGCCTTGCAGTCCATCCATTAATCCTAGCAGTCACTTTTATCCACAAGTGGTTTGCATTGACCAATAGTAAGCTTCTTGGAGGAGAGAGGAACCCCTAAGATAATTAAAAGGAATGGAAACTGGAGCCGCCCCTATCATCTGAATCAGAGCAGCTTGAACTTGATCATAAACACCACCAAAATAAGCCTCACTCTTGTCCAAGTTTGCAGAGAGACCTGAAGCTTCATAGAACTTAGAGAAAGCTTGAAAGAGCAGTTGAATAGAGATCTCATCAACTCTAGAAAACATGAGCAGATCATCAACAAACATGAGATGGGTTAAATGTAGCTTCTCACATTTGGGATGAAAGTTGAAATCAGGAATATCACCAAGCTCATGTAATCACCTTGACAAGTATTCCATACCAATGGAAAATAAAAAGGGAGACATAGAATCCCCTTGTCTAAGCCCCTTTTTAACAGAGAAAGGATAGAGGAGCGGGATTACCATTGATCAAATTGGAGAAAGAAATTGTAGATAGACAGCTCATAATCCAGGAAACAAAGGTGCCAAGAAACTCCAACTCTTCCAATACCTTTCTCAGAAAACTCCATTCAATGGAGTCATAAGCCTTTTTAAGGTCAACTTTAATCATACACCTTAGGGTGATATATTTATAAGAGTACCCTTTAATGAGCTCAGTTGCAAGCAAAATATTATCACAAATATGCTTCCCAGGAATAAAACTTGCATGGGCATCATCAACTATCTCTCCAATGACCATAGCAAGCCTTGAAGTTAAGATTTTAGAGATAATCTTATAAAGGGCAGTACAACATGCTATAGGCCTAAATCCTTAGCATAGGAAGGGTTTTGCACCTTAGGCACCAAAGTGACAATTGTGCAATTCCATTCTTTCTGCATAACACCGGTAACAAAGAACTCTAGAATAGCAACATATATATCAATTCTTACAATATTCCAGGCCTGTTGAAAGAAAAAGGAGTTAAAACCATCAAGTCAGGGGCTTTGGAGGTGTCAATCCCTTTAAAGTAGTGTCAATTTCATCTAAAGTCACTAGGGCAATCAAAATTTTCTAAGCAATATTGGAAAGTTGCTTACCTTTTCTCAAAATAATTAAGTCAACAGCAGACAGAGATGGAGCTAGCTACAGAGACCATCAACTACTTATAATCTCTTGTTCAATCTCCTCTGGCTTTCTAAGCAGGATATGATCACCATTGAAGATAGAATCAATCCTATTCTTACTATTTCTTACTTTCATGAAAGTAAAGAAATAGTTATTATTAGAATCATCTAATTTCACCCAGTCAATCCTTGATTTCTCTCTGTAAATGCTCTCATGAACATTCCTCTAGTATTTCAACTTCTGAATGCACTCAGCTTCATCACCAACCTGCCTTGAATCATAATTACTAGCAAGCTTAGTTTGAACTTCAAGGAGAGAAGCATGAGCACGGTATGATAATTCGACACAAGTTAACATAAGATATACAAATTATTGGGACTACCCCTTAATAATTGGTATACGGGCATGAACTAGTTGTCCGAGCAAAGCAAAGTGCTAAGTCTACCAGAATAGCTAAACAAATGGACATAAGCCAAGAAGATTATTAGCAATCCATGTTCATTATTGTTAAGCTTAGTGAAACATCGTTAGATGAAATTGTGACCTACTTAAAGGAGAATATCATTAATGTTCCACGGCCTATGCATATTATCACATGTAATTAAAAAGTTGAAGATGTTGACATAATCTTTTGTGCAGATTAGAGTACAAATAACTTGAGTTCACAACCTCAAAACCAAAAGTAAAATAAAACCATTCACAAGTTGGAACCAACATGGCCCATAAAAACCAACACTCAAAATGTAAGTAATCAAACAACGTTAGTCCAATAATATCATCAATAAACTAAAATATAAAGTCTATGAAAGCATAACAAGTAACTCTCAACACTCGTCCCATCATGCTCTTAATGCTTCAGTCTCTGTCGCTTTCTCTTTATTTCAACCTCACTATTCGTCATTAAAATGGGTCATAGTGGGGCCAATCCAAAGAAAAATCAATCACAAACAACAAAGTATGAATCCACAAAAGGTGAGTACATATACACCTATAAAACTAGGACACTAACATGAACACCCTAGTAATAATAATTAAAGCATGCTTGTCATATAATCACAAGTCAACTTACCTTTGACTCATAACTAGCAATATGAATGATTATTAAGTAGCTTTAATTTTGATAACACATATAACGGATTTCCTTGACTTATTTATCCCTTATAAAGAGACCTGATCACTTGGGAGCTAACCTAGCGAGTACCAACTAGTGTCACCTTGTAACGGAATTCCAGCGCATAAATAATAATAAAAGAAAGTACACTGTCATGTACCCCTGTTAGAAGTCATGGTTAAACTTAAAACTCGGCCCCATAATTCCCCCCATATGTTCACACTCTAAGTATATACGTTCCAAGAGTTTTGGTGCGTATCCTCTTACACTTTACGTGATTTACCAATATAACATGTGATGACTTCAACAAACCAATAAGAATACAACACAATAAACATCAACACATATTCCAAATTAAATTTTGAATTAATTAGTGAGTACAAACAATTTATTTTAATTAGTCTTCCTTGCCTAGTTTTGTGCATAAAATTGCACTATTACTACCTTGGTACATAAAATGCACTAATAAACTTTGTTGTCTCAATCTCAACTTATGTGAGTGAGTAAATAATTAAACTTACTTTCTTGACTCAACTCCAATAATATATGGGTGAGAATGAAATCATGAATCATGCTCAATAAATATAATTTTAGCTCCTTTAAGCATATATAAGTCTTACTTAATAAATTCATGCTTCCTTGCACAACAAGAAAATAGCCTTTTATCGACCGAAAAAATATGTCGGTAAAAATTGAAAATTTGTCGCTAAATCCTTTACCGACTGAATTCGGTCGCTAAAAGGTGGCCAATAAAGGTTTGTTCGGTAAATACAAAATTACCGACTGAAATTTGGTCGGTAAAATATTATCGACTGATTCATTGGTTTTACCGACTTAATTTAACATTGTCGCTCTTTACCGATTGATTTTATAATAGTCGCTAATTACCGACTGATTTTCAGTCGCTAATTACCAACTTACCAACTGATAATAAGTCGATAATTGATGGGCGTTGGAACGGTCGTACATTCCACACTCAATCAAACACATTTATTAACAAACACCTTACAAACCAAGCATAATGACAAGTAAGAGTTCGGTCCACAAGGAACGGGATATGATTGCCAAAGATCTTTACACTTAAGCTAACTCGAAGTCAATTGGTGAATTGGGGTTCGTCTAGAAGACAAACAAACTATGGTTCTAAATCAATGAATTAAAGATACTAGGGAATGAGATCCACTCAACCAAGGCAAATAGGCAAACGGGGAGTAAAATAGACAAGATATAGCAAGGACTATATGTAAAATCAACCTCATGCAATTAGAAAACAACTCACACTACTAAACTTAGATTCCTCATTAGTTTAGCAATAGATGATACATAATCAAATTACAATAAGTAATGACGTACTCAATTTACACTTCCATGTCAAATTAGGCATATCATACTATCAAGCTCCTTAGTCAAGGGTAGCTAAACCTATCATGAGGAACTAACAAGCAATCTCATATAATCAATTTAATTGCAATTCAAACATCAATGCTTCTCCCACATTTGCATAGTTAACCCAAAAGGTCGAGCTTCACCCAACCCCTAGCAAGAAGACTACTCACAACTCATGTTTATCAACATGCAATCAAGAATTAGGGTTCTAAATACTTCAATAATTGGGGAAAAGTGGTTAACAATTGAAATAACTATCATCCAATAACAAATTACCAAGAACTAGGAAGATTTAAATAACATGCAAATACCAAATAAAATCTGAAATTAAAAGGAAGAAGGTTGGAGAAATTACTAATTGAAGCTTCAAATGTTGAATACAAATTGCCAAACTTTGAGAATAATTCTTGAATTTCACTAATACAATGATTTGATTTGATGAAAACTAAGCTAAATTAATCCTAAGGAATGTTTCAAACTAAGAGAGGTTTCTGAAAACTAGGCTACTGTCCCCCCCTTTCTAAATGAGCTAAAGGGGAAGTATTTATACTCCCCGAAACACATAGGGAAATCCGTCAAAAGAAAACGGATTCCCAGCGAGGAGCGCCCGCTCCACAATGAGGAGCGCCCGCTCCTAAGCTGGGAGCGCCCGCTCCTTTCGGCTGCACGCCCTCTCCAGAATGCTTCAATGAAGGATCAGATTTGAAAGTGTCAGGGAGGAGCGCCCGCTCCTCACATGATGCACGCCCGCTCCCCTGTTCCAGCAGCATGGGCAGATTCAATCTTCAAAGGGAGTAGCGCCCGCTCCATGAGAGGTGCACGCCCGCTCCTAACAGCACCTGAACTTGGGCAGAATGTGGCTAGAGTCGAGGAGCGCCCGCTCCATGAGAGGGGCACGCCCGCTCCCCTGGAGCGCCCTCTCCAATCTTCAATCCTCTTGTCTTAAACACGATTCATGCACCGAAAGCCTGCCTAATTGAGCTCATAGACCTGCAAAACATGGACAAACACAAACCAAGAGGGGGGGAAAGCCGAGAAAAAACATTTTCATTCAAAATTGGGTTAGAAAGAGGGGAAATGATCGCAAAATCGGGTTTAAATTTACACAATAAGTGGTCAAATAAACCACTTATCAAATCCCCCCAAGCTAGCCAAATGCTTGTCCTCAAGCAATTCACATTGCCCAAAAACAAACCCAAAGATCAATTTGCTCAAAGAAAAGCACATGCATAGATATGAGAATCCTTAAGCAATAAAACTCGAGCATGAGGTATATGCCTAAGATCAACCACGGTCATGACTAGCCGAGGCCTAGCTAACCTTCCCGAATGTACTCAACTTTGGTCCATTCAACAAATCTTACCGCGTCCCCAACACAAAGTTCAAATTCCCCCTAATGGTAATGTCTCATGACTCCTCGAAGGAGCCGAAAGAAAAATAGACCCAAGAAGGTTTAGAGCACTCGACATCTCAATGATAAATACCCTCTCCATATGCTTGTGAACCAACTCCCTCCACCGTCTATGGCTTCAACTATTCTACTAACATTACAAGACTCAAGGAATACGGCACAAAGTTAAGGCATAGAGAAAACTAGAAGTGCTTTGCAATTAAAGTCAAGCTAAGATATATAGCACTAAGAGCAAACCTAAAGAGGTTTCTAACTTTGACCCAAAATACAAACTATGAATAAACTTGAAACAAAAACGCACCCCCAAGCTTGTTTCATCGCTAGGGTGGTGGCTATTCATTACTTTTTTTTTTTTTTTTTTTCAAACTTGGGTATTTACATCACAAACTATTATTTATAACAACTTAAAGATTGAACTAAGGAAACAAGAATGACATGCCTTAACTTTGTGCGAATGAACAATACATAACAACTTCATATTACTAAGAGTAGTTTAGGCCGCGATCTTGGGAGTCAGGACTCAAGTTCTCGATCTAGGTACTAAATCAAAGAGGATCCTTGCCACTCATTCAAATGTAGTAGGCTTGAAAAAATAATATTACACCCTCACTTTTGGGAACAATGTGGGATCAATTACTACCTTTCGGGGTTCAAATTCCTTTGATATGGGCGACTCCATCTTACCACAAACCTAGACTTTAAGTTTCGCACATTCGGGAAAGTTATTCTCACACTAGCCTAAACTAACCAATTCTATGTTCCACCAAGGGCATCTAAACCATGCTCGAAATTTTATTACGAAAAGAAAACAAACATCCACCACATACAATTCAATATCATCATTGCAAACCGATCAAAGGCAAACAAAATCCTTTTTAATTTTTTTTTTTTTTTTTTTTTTGAATAAAGGTTGAAAATGGGGGAAAGAGAAACTAATTAAAGAATTTGGATATTAGGGATTTGGATATTAGGGAATTTGGATGTTAGAGGGGTTAGAGGATAAGAAAAAGAAATTTGGATATTAAGGGAAATCATCATCAAAATTCACCATCAAGCAAGACCAAGAACAATGCCAATCAACCATGATACCAACCAACAATCAAACCAACCAAAGCATGATCATATCAAAGCCATAGATAAGATGCTCCAAATAGCACACACATAAAGAGAAGTGAGACAAAGACATCAATATGCAATTGTTCTAGCCTAGGCATGCCATAAAAACGTGAAAAGGGGTAACAACCAACCTAATATAGGCATGCAAACTAGAACATAATACCTTATGAATCCTACCACAAGTCCCAAAGGCTAGACTAAGCCTTTCATGCCAAACATTCCACATACAATCTCAAATTTCTCCATACATAGCACAAAAGGCATCACAAGAAAGCACATTTCCTACCAAAACCGAAAACTAACCTAGACACAAAGACCCCAAGACTTCCCCCAAGCTAGACATTTGATTACCGTTCCCACGATAGATGGACACAATGAGAAACATCTCCCCCCCAAGCTAGAACTCGACACCGGCCTCGGTGTTACACATGATGGGAAAAGAAGAGAAGGGAACGGTAAAAACAAATGTCTAAAGGCTACTCCCGATCATCCTCCCTAGGCGGTGATGGCATGTAGTTATAGTTGAGGTTTACATCGTCGGAAAAGGAAGGTTGATCCACGTATGGAGGAAGATCATAGCTGGGGCTACTACGATAGTGACCGTAGTCCGGTGCATTACTAGTGCCCCACCCACCATCATACCCGGGTGGAAACCCGAAGTATCCCCTTAAGGGGTGGTTATCGATTTCCTCGGGAGTCATATTACCACATGTCTCGGGGACGTGGTAATAAGATGGGTCCCCCCTAAAATCACAACCCCCGGGTTGTGTATAATCGTAGGGAGGAAAGGATCGTAGCTCCGAAACGGAGCTACGAGGTCCTTGCCAATAAGAGTAGGTGGGTTGGTTGTTGTTCCAACCCGCAACCGGCCCCTCTTGAACGGGGCGGTTAGGATAGTTGACATAGGGGAGAAAGTCTCCCCTCTCAACTTGGCTTTGATATGTCATTTGAGACACATAACTTTGATATTCATTTTCTTGGAGGATTCTTTGGTTGGAAAGATTTAGGCGGTGAAAAGCCGATTCAAGGTCGAAGGAGGAAGAAGGAGAAGAAGAGGAGCCGCCGAAAAACCTAGGAGCGGTAGAAATACTATGGCGACGAGGTTGAGATGGTTGGTCAGGGATGGGAACATTCGCGGGGAGTGGCTCAAATGGCACTTGCCAAGTGTTCCCCACGGTGTTCATTACCGCCGCATTAGGGAGAAAGCAACGGTGCTTACCCTTGACCAACCAAGAGTATGTGGTGACATTTCCACGAATCTCCACAAGCATTTGCATTGAGGCAAGTCCGGCAAGGTCAAGGACATTGGACCCGTTCACCGGGGTTAATTGCTCAACCCAATTAGTGAAACCCAAAGCCTTGGCAATTACTGTGATCATGCCACCACATTTTATCTCCCCTCTAAACTCCGTACTCCTCTTAATCTCAAGGCATCTTTGGATAAACAAGTATCCCATGTTCACATTACCCTCAAGGTCCCCCTCAAATCAGGAAGCTATAAAGAGGCATTTGATCTCCTCTTTTGTTAGCTTCCCGAGATCTTGTTTCGAGAAACAAGCGTACCCCATAATTCTCATGAATATACGGAGTACGGGGTGGACAATGTGGCTAGCGTGGCTAGACCGGGTGGTGAAATTAGGATACTCCGCGATAGTATTCCACCAATTTCGCTCTTCGTAGCTAGAAAGGTAGAAACTATCGGGGTTGTCTATTTGATTATACACGGGCCACTCAAATATTTCATTGAGGCGAGTTAAGGTTAGAGTCTTTTCTTGATTGAAAAGTCTAAACTTAATTTCGCACTCAAGAGGCTCTCCCTCACCATTGATTCGGCGCATGGTTAAGGTTGAAAGGAACTCGAGAGTGATCGATTCGTAGGTTAGCTCCCTCTTCTTGAGGTAGTTTAACCATCCGAAATTATCGGCCACTCGCCGAATTCCTTCATCTATCCCTAAAAGATGGCAAGTTGATTGGTCGTAAAATCTTGTTGGAAGGATTTTTCGTTTTGAAAGCTCGGAGTGATACTTTTTAAATTTTTCGGGGATTCTAATGGGAGGAGGAGCATTGTCTTGGTTTTGAGTTTGGTTTTGGTTTTGGTTTTCGGATATTTGGATGCTGGAAGTCTTTCTTTTCTTTCCTCCCGCACCTCCAAATAATCTTAGCACCATCTTGACAAAATTTGGAAAAAGGAGTAAAAAGGGTTCACTCAAAACTCCTCACACAAGCACCAAAATTCAACAAACACAACCTCCTTAACTTCAAATCCCCCAAATTAAACCAAGGTACCTGCTCACAATTCAATAATAATTCCACACAACCAACCAACAATCTTAACACAACAATTCTCACACAAAAATTCACAAATTCACAAATTATAATTAATTTTTCATGCACAAGCCATTCCCTTACTCCACAATTATCCACAAAAACCAACAATTTAATTATCAAAGGCAAGAAAATTTGTTTAAATCACCTAATCATGCAACTAATTACACAACAATCATGAAATAAACAAATTGAGAGAAATATTGAAGAAAAACCCTTAGGTTTAAGAGGGAAAGTGAAGTAAGGAAGAAAATTATACCACTTTGAGTATGAAAATACTCTAAAATCCTCCAATTTCCTCAAATTCCTCCTTTACTAGCAAGCTTGCCCCTTTCCCTATTGATTTTCTTCAATTCCCACTTGTGGGTCTTCGAAATTTTTGCCCAAATTTTTGTAAAATTATGGTTTTTGAAGAGAGAATTTGATGTAGATTAAGAATTTGTGAATTTCGGTTGAAGAAAGTTGAGATTTGATAATGTAAATGAAGAGAGAAGTTGGAGAATATGAGGTTTTTAGAGAGGGAAGTAGATGGGAAGGAGGAGAGAGAGTATGAATGTTTGAATGAGTGGTGAGAAATGATGGGTAAAGTGATTAAAAGAGAGATAAGTTCCTCTTTTTTTTTACCCGGACAGGTAGGAGCGGGCGTGCAGAAGGGTTGGAGCGCCCGCTCCTAACTGAGAAAGAGTTTCTGCCCGTTTTAAAACCATTTTGGAGCGGGCGTGCAGAGATGTTGGAGCGCCCGCTCCAAGCCGTAGTTGAGAAACTGACTTTCTGACCCAGCAAGGAGCGGGCGTGCAGTTGAGTTGGAGCGCCCGCTCCTTAAATCAATTTTGGCTACGGCATTTGACAGGAGCGGGCGTGCAATGATGTTGGAGCGCCCGCTCCAAGCCGTAGTTGAGAAACTGACTTTCTGACCCAGCAAGGAGCGGGCGTGCAGTTGAGTTGGAGCGCCCGCTCCTTAAATCAATTTTGGCTACGACATTTGACAGGAGCGGGCGTGCAATGATAGTGGAGCGCCCGCTCTAATGCTATGATTGAAACCTGTTTGCTAACCCAGACAGGAGCGGGCGTGCAGTTGAGTTGGAGCGCCCGCTCCTACCAGTCTTGAAGCCTACTGTTTCGTACATTGAGCTTGGAGCGGGCTTGCGGTTGTGTTGGAGCGCCCGCTCCTAGCTGTTGACAGCTTCCTGTTTTGTTTTCTTCGGCTCTTTTTGCTTCAAGTACCTATATCAAAACCACAAGAACAAAATTCAACAATTTTGGCCAAAATCAGATCCCAACACTCATATTCTTTTCTTCTCTCATTCATTGTTTTATTTTTCACTCCTTTTATTTTCTTGACTCTCTCTTCTCTCTCTTTTTTTTCTTTTTTTTTTTACTCGGGTTGCCTCCCGGAAGCGCTTCTTTAACGTCAATAGCTTGACGAACTCCACACTCAGGAGGTAAGATTACATTGAGTTGATTCTAAAACACCCACATGAGCACCCTCGTAGTAAAGCTTGAGGTGATGCCCATTCACCTTGAAAGATCTCTCGCCGTCCATATCCCAAACTTCCACGGCTCCATGAGGAAACACTTCCTTGACAACAAAAGGTCCACTCCACCTTGATAAAAGTTTCCCGGGAAACAATTTCATCCTAGAATTGTAGAGGAGTACCTTATCGCCTTTTAGAAATGCTTTCTTTTCAATGTTCCGGTCGTGGCAATCCTTAGTGCGATTCTTATAGTTGCTAGCACACTCATAGGCTTCCAACCTTAGCTCTTCAAGCTCATGCAAATCAAGCCATCTTTGCTCTCCCGCGCTAGCCAAGTCGAAATTAATCTTCTTGATCGCCCATTGGGTCCGGTGCTCAAGCTCCACCGGTAGATGACAAGATTTTCCATACACTAGACGATATGGAGTTGTGCCTATTGGGGTCTTGTACGCTGTTCTATATGCCCATAGAGCGTCATCAAGCTTTTCTGACCAATCCTTCCTGTTCTTAGCAACCGTCTTCTCGAGGATTAGCTTTATTTGACGGTTAGACACTTCCGCTTGTCCACTTGTTTGTGGATGATAGGTAAGGCCGAATCTTTGGTGGACCCCGTGCTTTCTTAGCATCTTTTGAAAAGCACTATGAACAAAATGTGAACCATTGTCACTCACCACCGCCCTTGGAATACCGAATCTTGGAAATATGACTTTTTTGAACATCTTCATGACAACCTTGTGGTCATTAGTTGGGGAGGCAATGGCTTCCACCCATTTTGATACATAGTCGACCGCCACAAGGATGTATTGATTCCCATGAGAATTTGGGAATGGCCCCATGAAATCCATACCCCATACATCAAATACCTCAAGCTCAAGAATCGGTTGTTGGAGCATCTCATTGCGTTTGGATATGTTGCCGGTTCGTTGACACCGGTCACAAGTCTTCACAAATCCCCAAGCGTCCTTGAAGATGTGAGGCCACCACAAACCGCTATGCAAGATTTTCAATGCAGTTTTGTTGGCTCCCATATGCCCTCCACATGGATCGGAATGGCACATCTTGAGCACTCCTTGCACTTGTTCATCCGGGACACACCTACGGAGCAAACCGTCTACTCCTCGTTTGTAGAGAATGGGATCATCCCATACATAATGTCTTGCTTCCCTTTTTAGCTTCTTCCTTTGATTCTTGGAGAAATCGGGTGGGCATTCTCCACAAGCCAAGTAGTTTACCAAGTCGGCGAACCAAGGAAGCTCCTTTTCATTCAAGATGTAAAGCATATCATCTCTCAATTCATCACATATAGGGATTTCATCATCACTAGCTTGCACATTCTCTAGTCGGGAAAGATGGTCCGCAACCACATTCTCGGCCCCCTTTTTATCACGGATTTCAACATCAAATTGTTGGAGAGATAGGACCCACCGAAGAAGACGTGGCTTGGATTCTTTCTTTGCAATAAGGTACCTAATGGCTGCGTGATCGGTATAAACAATAGTTTTGGAACCAATGAGGTAGTTCCAAAACTTCTCAAAAGCATGAACCACGGCAAGAAACTCTTTCTCCGTTGTGGTGTAGTTCTGTTGAGCTTCATTCAAAGTCTTAGACATGTAGTAAATCACGTGAAGCCTCTTCTCTATCCTTTGCCCCAATACTCCTCCAATCGCAACATCACTTGCATCGCACATAAGTTCAAATGGCAAATCCCATCTTGGCCCTTGCACAATTGGAGTTGAGATTAAAGCCTCCTTTAATTTGTTGAAAGCTTGGAGACACTCTTCATCAAAAATAAAGATGGCATCTTTTTGAAGAAGAGCATTTAGGGGTCTAGCAATTTGTGAGAAATCCTTGATGAATCTCCTATAGAACCCGGCATGCCCCAAAAATGAACTTACTCCTCTCACATTGATTGGTGGCGGAAGCTTTTCTATCACTTCAACCTTGGCCTTGTCAACCTCAATCCCTTTGCTTGAAATCTTATGACCAAGGACAATTCCCTCTTCCACCATAAAGTGGCATTTCTCCCAATTCAAAACCAAATTGACCTTCTCACATCTTGTCAAGCACTTGCCCAAGTTGGACAAACAATCCTCGAACGAAAGGCCCCCTACCGAGAAATCATCCATGAAAACTTCCATTTCGGCTTCAAGCATGTCCCCAAAAATACTCATCATGCATCTTTGGAAGGTTGCCGGTGCGTTGCAAAGCCCGAAGGGCATCCTCCTATATGCAAAAGTTCCATAGGGACAAGTAAAAGTTGTTTTCTCTTGGTCATCCGGGTTTATAGGGATTTGAAAGAAACCCGAATAACCATCAAGAAAGCAATAATACTTGTGCTTGGTTAGTCTTTCAAGCATTTGGTCGATAAAAGGGTGAGGAAAATGATCCTTGTTGGTGGATGCATTTAGACGTCTATAGTCTATGCACATCCTCCAACCGGTCACCGTTCTAGTTGAAATGAGATTACCATTCTCATTTTCAACTACGGTCATTCCTCCCTTTTTAGGGACCACATGAACGGGGGAAACCCATCTAGAACTCGAAATGGGGAAGATGATGCCGGCATCAAGGAGTTTGGTGATTTCTTTCTTCACCACCTCCCCCACTTGAGGATTGAGTTTCCTTTGCCTCTCAATGGAAGGCTTAGCACCCTCCTCAAGTGTTATGTGGTGCATACATAAAGCGGGGCTAATACCTTTGAGGTTATCTATGGTATAGCCTAAAGCACCTTGGTGATCTCTCAAAACACCCCATAACATTTGAGTTTGGCACTCGTTCAAAGAAGAATTCACAATAACCGGAAAAGTTGAATTGGGGCCCAAAAACTCATACCTTAGGTGTGATGGTAGAGGTTTCAACTCTACCATTGGAACACCCTTACCTTCTCTTGAGGTAGCTACTTCTAATGCATCATGTGTTGTGATTCCCATGCACACTTGCTCATTGCTTGGTTCCGTACTTCCTTCAAGCATCTCTTCATACAATGCCATCTCTTTGCTTTGGTCACCTATCTTTTCCTTGTTCAAAAGGACATTCACAAGGGCATCGTTAGTAGTGAGCAAGTGATCATGCATAGAAGTTACAATAGAATCAATAGTATCAATCATCATGCAATTATCAAGACTAGAGCTTGGATATTTCATGCTCTCATTCAAATCAAATTCTATCACCTCATCTCCTACTTTTAGTGAAATTTTAGCACTTTGAACATCTATTAAAGCACCCGAAGTAGCAAGAAAAGGTCTTCCTAGAATTATTGGAATGTTAACATCTTCATCCATCTCTAACACAACAAAATCCACCGGGATTACAAACTTCCCCACCCTTAGAGGAACATCCTCTACCTTACCCTTTGGGAATTTAATAGAGCGATCGGCCAATTGTAGGGTGATGTTGGTGGGTAGAAGTTCCCCTATCCCAAGTCTTTGGTATACCGAGTATGGCATTAGGCTAACACTAGCCCCTAGGTCACACAAAGCATTATCAATTTGCATCTTGTATATTGCACATGGGATAGAAAAGTTATCGGGATCTTTTAATTTGGGTGGCATCTTGTTCATGATAATTGCACTCGGTGAGACTCACCGTTTCAACCAATTCACACTTTCTCCTTCCACTCAAAATATCTTTCAAAAACCTAGCATAGTTAGGCATTTGCTTAATAGCATCGGTAAAAGGAATTGAAAGCTGAATTTGTTTCAATGTTTCAAGAAATTTTCCAAATTGCACATCTAATTTGTTTCTAACAAATTTGTGAGGATATGGTAGTTTTTGCAATTGTTTTGTTTCTCTCTCTTTTTCTCTTCTCTCTTCACTCTCTTTTTCAAAATCTTTCTCTTTCTCAAATTCTTTTTCTTTCTCACATTCTTTCTCCTTTTCATTCTCATGGTTTTGCTCTCTCTCTTGTTTAAAATCACTTTTAAAGGGAGGCTCACTCATGTTCATTCTCTCATTGCCTTTTTTAGGAACACTTTCTTCCAAAACTTTACCACTCCTTGTTGATATAACATTTACAGGCCTCTTAGGATCTAGTCCTTGGGGTGGTAGTTTAGAAGTGCTAGTCCCTTCCTTCAAAGCATTGGCCAATTGTGAAATTTGTGTCTCTAGCATTTTATTATGGGTCATCACTTCACTAAATTTCTTTTCACTTGAGGCCATGAAAGAATTGAACATTTTAGTTTGATTTTCCATCATTTCCTCCAAGCTAGACCTACTATATGGTGCTTGTGCATAGTGGTTGTCTTGGGAAGCCCTATTACCTCTAACATTCGAATTGGACGCATTTTGATTTGAAGAACCTCTATTATTATTGTTGTTCCAATTGTTCCGATTATTAGAGTTTCCTCCTTGGTGAAATTGCCCTTGATTCCCATAGTTTCCTTGATTATTATGATTATGGTTACCATAACCACCTTGTTGGTTGTAGTTACCTTGGGGATTTTGGTCCCTTTGGTTCCTATTTCCCCATTGATTTTGATTATGGTAATCGTAATCATTTCCTCTTTGGTTATAGGAATTCCCCCCTTGTTCTCTTCTATTTGGTGGTAAGTATCTTTGATTATCATTCCTATGTCTATTATCATAAGACAAGGCATTGACTTGTTCATTTTCATTTTCATTACCATCTTCGTATTGGGGTTGGGGTTGGAAATCATAATTACAAGAAGAGGTATCATGGTCATAAGACCCACAATTTTCACAAAACAAACATCCATGAGGCATGTTATTAGAAGTAGAGGGAGAAGAGTTAGAATTCATACCTCTCCCCTTAGATTGGGAGGGATGCTCTTGTGTTGAACTAGAGGTCTCTAGTTTTGCCTTAATGGACGTCATCTCCTTTCCAAGGTTGGCGATTTGGGAGGTCAAATTGTTGATGGCATTAAGGTGATCAACGGAGTAAACCGCATTTCCTCCCTTGTTTAGAGAATCTTTCTCTCCTTCTTGCCAATCCATGTGGTGCCTCACCACATCCTCAATTATCTCTATGACTTGCTCCTCCGTCTTGTTCATAATCGGGCCACCCGCTCCTGCATCCAAGCTAGTCTTTCCTTGTGGGCTCAAGCCCACATAGAAAATTTGAAGCACTTGATATGACGGAATGCCATGATGAGGGCACTCCCTTTGATATTCCTTGTATCGTTCCCATGCTTCATAAATGGTTTCACTAGCTTTTTGACGGAAACCTTGGATCAAAGCTCTTGCCTCGGCCGTCTTCTTTTGGGAATAGAATCTTCCTAAGAAAGTCGTGGTGACCTCGTCCCAAGTTCTCAAGGAATTAGGCCTCACCTCCTTCTCAAGCCATTCAAGAGCCCTTCCTATCAAAGAAAAAGGAAACAACTTTAGTCTCACAAACTCTTGAGTTACCCCCATTTACCTTGATCGTGTTGCAATATTTTTCGAACTCGTTCAAGTGTGCAAGAGGGCTCTCATGTTTTGCTCCACTATATTGCCTCCTTTCAATCAAATTAATCATTGCGGGCCGAATCTCGAAGTCATTGGCTTGAGTAACGGGTGGAGCAATGCCGCTTGAAGCTCTATAAGCTCCCGGAGTTCCCAACTCCTTTAAAGGTCTTTGAGGTGGTGGTTCCGCGTCACCCATTTGATCTCGATCCTCCTCGAAATTGGTCTCTCTAGCTGGGGGAGTAGTAAACGGCCTAGAACCGGCTCTTTTTCTCCTTCTATAAGTTTGCTCAATCTCGGGATCGTAAGGTACCAAGATCCTGTTATGAGTTCTGCGCATACACTCTCAACAAACGCAATTAGTACCAAGGCTACAAGTGTAGCCAAAAAGAAACAATCTTTTTGAAATTTTTTTATGGTGAACTAGACTCAAGTAATCAATTAGCTATCAACAACACCGTTCCCCGGCAACGGCGCCATTTTGATGGGCGTTGGAACGGTCGTACATTCCACACTCAATCAAACACATTTATTAACAAACACCTTACAAACCAAGCATAATGACAAGTAAGAGTTCGGTCCACAAGGAACGAGATATGATTGCCAAAGATCTTTACACTTAAGCTAACTCGAAGTCAATTGGTGAATCGGGGTTCGTCTAGAAGACAAACAAACTATGGTTCTAAATCAATGAATTAAAGATACTAGGGAATGAGATCCACTCAACCAAGGCAAATAGGCAAACGGGGAGTAAAATAGACAAGATATAGCAAGGACTATATGTAAAATCAACCTCATGCAATTAGAAAACAACTCACACTACTAAACTTAGATTCCTCATTAGTTTAGCAATAGATGATACATAATCAAATTACAATAAGTAATGACGTACTCAATTTACACTTCCATGTCAAATTAGGCATATCATACTATCAAGCTCCTTAGTCAAGGGTAGCTAAACCTATCATGAGGAACTAACAAGCAATCTCATATAATCAATTTAATTGCAATTCAAACATCAATGCTTCTCCCACATTTGCATAGTTAACCCAAAAGGTCGAGCTTCACCCAACCCCTAGCAAGAAGACTACTCACAACTCATGTTTATCAACATGCAATCAAGAATTAGGGTTCTAAATACTTCAATAATTGGGGAAAAGTGGTTAACAATTGAAATAACTATCATCCAATAACAAATTACCAAGAACTAGGAAGATTTAAATAACATGCAAATACCAAATAAAATCTGAAATTAAAAGGAAGAAGGTTGGAGAAATTACTAATTGAAGCTTCAAATGTTGAATACAAATTGCCAAACTTTGAGAATAATTCTTGAATTTCACTAATACAATGATTTGATTTGATGAAAACTAAGCTAAATTAATCCTAAGGAATGTTTCAAACTAAGAGAGGTTTCTGAAAACTAGGCTACTGTCCCCCCCTTTCTAAATGAGCTAAAGGGGAAGTATTTATACTCCCCGAAACACATAGGGAAATCCGTCAAAAGAAAACGGATTCCCAGCGAGGAGCGCCCGCTCCACAATGAGGAGCGCCCGCTCCTAAGCTGGGAGCGCCCGCTCCTTTCGGCTGCACGCCCTCTCCAGAATGCTTCAATGAAGGATCAGATTTGAAAGTGTCAGGGAGGAGCGCCCGCTCCTCACATGATGCACGCCCGCTCCCCTGTTCCAGCAGCATGGGCAGATTCAATCTTCAAAGGGAGTAGCGCCCGCTCTATGAGAGGTGCACGCCCGCTCCTAACAGCACCTGAACTTGGGCAGAATGTGGCTAGAGTCGAGGAGCGCCCGCTCCATGAGAGGGGCACGCCCGCTCCCCTGGAGCGCCCTCTCCAATCTTCAATCCTCTTGTCTTAAACACGATTCATGCACCGAAAGCCTGCCTAATTGAGCTCATAGACCTGCAAAACATGGACAAACACAAACCAAGAGGGGGGGAAAGCCGAGAAAAAACATTTTTATTCAAAATTGGGTTAGAAAGAAGGGAAATGATCGCAAAATCGGGTTTAAATTTACACAATAAGTGGTCAAATAAACCACTTATCAATAATTAGCGACTGATTTTACTCAATTGCTAATTACTGACTGTCAATCAGTCGGTAATGTGTAGCACAAAAAAAAAAGAGAAAAAAAAACAGTAGCTTGTACTTTATTTCGCAAGCTATTTAACATACATCAAAATTAATATTAAGTAATTATATCATAAAAAAATTATACCTTAAAAAATGCATAATTTGTTTCACAATAAATTGCAAAATTTAACAAATCTATAATTAATTAAGGAACC